>NC_141289.1:2712500-2880000 GCF_037954325.1 Fistularia commersonii | reverse complement strand
TAATAATGTTCAGTTGTCTTAATGTAATTGTTTATTATGTATGTATTCATTTCACCGTATGTTTATTAATGAATTTATGTATGGAATAAAAAAAATACACAAAAAATATAGACATATCTATATATTTATAGATCACTAGATAGATATATCTCTTTTTATTTTTTTTTTAAATAATGTTCACTTGTCTTAATGTAATTGTTTATTATGTATGTATTCATTTTACTGTATGTTTATTAATCAATTTATATATATATATAGAATAAAAAATACATACAAAATATAGACATATCTATATATTTATAGATCACCAGATAGATATATTTATTTTTATTTTTTTTTGAATAATGTTCACTTGTCTTAATGTAATTGTTTATTATGTATGTATTCATTTTACTGTATGTTTATTAATCAATTTATATATATGGAATAAAAAAATACATAAGAAATATAGATATATCTATAAATTTATAGATCGCTAGATAGATATATCTATTTTTAATTTTTTTTTTTTTTACTTTTTTTTTTCCAGTTATGGACTCTGGCAGAGAGAAGCAGCAAAAGAAAATAACAGGGTGAATTTAGCGCAGAAAAGTGCAGAATGGTCAGCCGCCCTCCTACGGGGGGGTGCTGTTGAGTTGCAAAGATTAATGGAAAAGTGTGTGTGTCTGTGTGTGTGTGTGTGTGTGTGAGTGGTCGGCGGGATCGGCCAGGAGTCAATATGACAGCTTCACACACACGGTTCAGAAGTAGCCGCTTAGCATTTTTACCTTCGCACAGCTGGTGTGCACCTCACTTTTGCTTACGGTGGGCATGGAGGTGTGCGTGTGTGTGTGTGTGTGTGTGTGTTTGATCGCTGATTCCCAGATGCATTGTTTGCCTTACTGGTTTTGCGGGAGCTTTCCCAGGGTCGCTGCTACCACCTCGCCCGCCGCCGCCGCCCAATGGCCCCTTCCTGCCATTCACAGTTGGTTCCTTCCTCTGGACCACCTTGGTCACACACCCCCTCCCTCGCTAGCAGCGCTAGCAGGCCGCTAATGGGTGACAAAAATGGCAGACGGTCTGTTTTTACCATTATTAGGTCATTTATAACAAAGGCTGCAAAAAGAGCCGGTTTGCAAACGCCGAAAAAAAAAAGGAAAAACGGACTCACCACCAGGACTTTTAGCCGCTACTCTTTTCACTCGCTTTGAACGCTACGGTTTAAACAATGGCGCGGCTAATTTATGGATTTTTACGAGTTGACGAGCTTCAAATATTTAGCCTGGCCACGTCGGACCAATGAAACGGCAGAGACGGTGCAGAACACACACACACACCATGATGAAAGACAGACTAAAAAGCACGTGGGAATTCTAAGGGTGTTTAATTCCAACGCCAAAGAAGACATTAGCGGTTTTAGCTCGCAGGGTGAAGATGAAGTTATCCATCAATTACTTTTCCTGCCAGGCTCCTGTATTTTTATTTCATCTAACCAGTTGCTGTTCAGAAAAAAAAGGCATTTACGGTATTTGATTAAAAGTTGAAAAATATTTCTGCGTAAATATCTCATTTTACAAATGGACACCGACACTGCAACCTATGTATGTGAAATTTTGATTATTATTTTCAAAGACTTCTTGGTTTTTGGCGTTGAAAAAACAAGGAAAACCGTGTGTGCGTCTTTGAGAGTAGTGACCCTTCATTTGACGTTTCGTTGTTTGGCCGCAGACATTTGGATCATCTCACTTTTCCCCTTTCTGTCCAGGTTACTGGACATGTATGCCCCTCTGACATTGCTATACGATTGGCAGGATCAAGTTAAAGCTAGGCCACCTGACCTCTTTCTATCACCTGTTTAGCACTACATCGCTCTTTCGGTACATCTGCCCCGAGGTAGGCTAATTTAGCAATGCTGACGGGCCCCAACTCTGGGATTGGGGCGAGGGGAAACCCCAAATCTGTTGTATGCTTTCTACCCGCTCAAGGTATTTTGACAGAGCGAGCAGTAGTTCGGGACCTTTTTGTTTGGACTTTGTCCAAACCGACCAAACCATCGCAACAATATCGCCTGGTTACATCAATTGCTAGCCTGTAGCGCTAATAACGGATCTTCCTGTCAACAAACACCAGAGAAGAAGAAGAAGACAAAAAAGAAGATAGCCGTCCTTCTGTTGGACAGAAAATGGAAGGGGAATTGGAAATGGGAAGTGTAGTTCTTTTGCTAGGCTCTTCCTGCTGTCGACCCCTTTCGTTTACTTCCTGGTTCCCATGATGCACCGCTCTACGGTGAAGTTGCAGCAAAAGAAGGCACAGAGCGGATGGGGAGGGCGACCTCCGGGGCGAGTCGGAGGAGTTAGCTCTCGTCCCCCGGGTGGCGCAGAGGGCGGTGCCGGCGGTGCGCGCTCATTTGTAGCTTTGTTAAACAGCAATTACACAAAAGGCTAAAAGCGATGGGAGGCAACAGCTTTTGTTTCTAAAAAAGGTGTTTATCTTAATGATGTCCCTATTTAACATTCGCTGCTTCATTTGTTTTAAGAGGGTAACTTTTATCGAGGCGCAGGAATCAGGGCTTCTGCCTCGCAGCAAGAAGATAGATTCCCAGTGGGAGTCCTTTCTGTGTGGAGTCTCCATGGTCTCCAAGTGTCTGGGTGGGGTTCCTCGGGGTTCTCCGGGTTCTTTCCCAGAGTCCAAACACCTGCAGGAGGTTCATCTGAGACCCTACATTAGCAAGATGTGAATGAGAGGATGAATGGTTGTATGTCCCTGCAAGACATGTGAATGAAAGGGTGAATGGTTGAACGTGTCCATCTATTCATGACTTGTATGCCTTTGTATGACAGTTGACTGAGAGTTCACAGTTGTATGACATTTGAATGAGAGGGTGAATGGTTGTATGTCCCTGCAAGACATGTGAATGAGAGGGTGAATGTGTCCATATGTTCATGACTTGTATGCCTCTGTATGAGAGTTGACTAAGAGTTTACAGTTGTGTGACATTTGAATGAGAGGGTGAACGGTTTGATGTCTCATATGTGAAAATCAGAGAATGAATGTCCCTGCATGACATATGAATGAGTGAATTAAGGACATCGTGTCTCCATGTGATGTGTTAACGAAAGGATCAAGAGTTGTATGCTGCTATTTGACTTGAATGAGAGGGTGAATGCTTACATCTCCACATGATGTATGAATGAGAGGGTGAATGGCATCGTTCAGATTTGCTTTTACAAAACCATTTCTCCTTCTACTTTGCCTAAAAACATCGGCCGAGGCTACGCCGGAGGTCGGGGGAAGGTCGGCTTCAGACGGCTCCCGCCTGCCCGATCGTCGATGCAACCCCCGAACTCTGGATCAATCTTATCACTGGATCCAGAGAGCGGTGCCTTCAAGGGCCGCGTGGAATTATTCATGGGCGCGGCGTTGAAAGGCTGCGGCCGAGCGTTCATTAATATGATCCTCGCTCGCCGCTCAAAACTCACTTAGCATCGACCGCGCGCGTGCGCGCGGGAAAGGGGGGGGTTAGCATACCTGGCAACAGCGGCGCAGCGCCCCATCCGCTTCTACGTCACGTATCGATTTAAAAAAAAAAAAAAAAAGGATTTAATTTTACTCTCCCCACCTTTGTTCCTTGAACGCAGCATGCGGGTTTGCTTACAGAAGCTCGTCCTTCCTCGCAAGTAAATATAGGTTTCCTGTCCTTCCCAAACGTGAAATTCTACCGCCGGGGTTTTTTTGGGCTTGCTAGCAGAAGGTCACTTCGAGGCGCATGAATACCGAACCCCCGGATCTACTTTCGTCTGTGTTTACAAATTTAAACCCCAAAAGGGGGGGGGGGGGAGTGAGTTATTGGACGGGGGGAAAACAAAGGTAAACAAATAACCTGGTTGTTTTCTTTTTGATGAGCGAAAGGCGACCAGGCTTTTTCTTCTTCTCTCTGAGGCCTCTTCATCCTCCGCGCTCATTGTCGTCTGACAAAAGCTCTTCGGCTGCGTAGGATCGTCGCGTTTTCAATAACGAAATGTGATTCAATAATTACATTACTCCTTCTCCCTCTGTCTGGCTCCTGCTATTATGTGTTTATATTCGTTTATTTATTTATTCCCATTAAATCTTGGATTTTTTTTTTTTTTTTTTCAATTGAGAGGAGGTAACAATTCAGTGGAAAAAAAAAAGCAATTTATTTATTTGTTTACATTTTTTTTTTTTACCTTGCTTATTCATTCATGTAAGGTATATTAAATGATTTAATCCAACACATTTATTTATTGTTTAGTTTAGTCTCAGTTAAGTATTCAACTGTGATTTATCTCCCCTTTAATTTTATATACATTTATATGTATTTTTTTTTTTTTGTTTGTTTTTGATGTGAAAAAAAATTGGGTGACCCTTCACTTGTACTTCCACTTTTTGGCCACCGGGGGAATTTGTGTCAACGCTATCATGCTATTGCGCGTCTTACGCCACATCGCTTTTTTGGTACATATATATTGCAATATCCCCACTTTTTTATTTGCTCTATTCTTATTTTTGCACAACCAAAATAACAAAACTGTACAAAAGAAAAAAAAAAAGTTCTGCTGCTTCACTTTATATTCAAATTACATTTTATTTCAATCTACATGCTATCAAATGCTATCTTTTCACCTTATCGCCAGTTTGTATCTGTGGGACGTCATGGTTTCAGGCAACAGTGCAATTTTTGGGGTTTAATTTGTACTCTCATTATTAGTTTGTTCATTTCACGTCACCGTGAGACGGTGAAAAACATCTTCTTGATTCCCCTGTATGTCCAGTACATGCGGAAAAATTGACAATAAACCTGACTTTGACGTTGACTTCGACATGCACCCTTGTTAGCTAATTTAGCCATGCTAACGAACCCCAATTTTCTGGGTTTGGAAAGGGCAAAATCCCAATTCTGTTGTATGCTTCCTATCCGCCAGAGGTGTTTTTAGGGAGTGGGCAACAGTTTTGGACCTTTCTCTCTGTTTGGTCTCGGTCCAAAGTAACCAAAGCATCCCAATGATATCTGGTCGAGCCCATTGCTAGCTTGTTGCGCTAATAACGTATTATTAAACACCAGGAAAGAGGAAGTAGAAGAAGCAATCTGTTCATCTATTGGATGGAACAAGGAAGGGAACTACTCTCTACCGGCTAACCCAATGAAGGGAAATGTCGTTTTCTGACCTGAAGTCAGTGCTCCATCTGTTGTCAACCGTTTTGTTTACTTCCTGGTTCCCTTGTTTTCTTACCGTCCAAGGTACTTCACTCAAATTTAGGAATGTTCACAATAACCCCAACATCGCGGTCGTTTCCGCACCTAGCCTCGTCGCACTTTTCCCCTTTTCGGTCCAACTTCTTGACACATGTGTCACTTTCACATAGACAACCCCAGCTTCAACCGCAAGGAGGCTGCTAGCACTCTCTGTATGCTATAAGCTAGCCCCTTTCGGACAGCAGAGAAACCAGGGAAACGTCGACCTCAGTCGCCAAACTATTTCACCTCCGACTCCGAGACGGGGTCTTTTTTGTGGCTCCACAGGGACTCGAAGGTGCCTGGAACTCATAAGCCACTTCCATTACTAGTTGTTACCTCTTGCGGACGGTGATGCGCCATCTCTGAAAACTGTCACGGTCGCCGGTCAGCTGGTTAAAATGGACAGAAGCAGCAAAGCTAACATTTTAGCTAACATGGGTACAGAGTTCGCTAACTGAACAATGCAGGGAGAAGCTAAAAACACTTGAACCCATCTGATAGTCCGTGGTAGCTTCTCCGCCTGTGTTCCCCGTCTTGTTTTTCTTCGACGGTGGTTTGTTTTTGAGCAAAAAGGCTCCCCTGGATCAGGGTTGGGCAAACTTTTCAGCTCAGGGGCCACATTGACTTTTAAAATTTGACAGACGGGCCGGGTCACCACAAGATACGACACATATAAAAAAAAAAAAAAAACGGTAGATATCAGACTCATTTGACATTTGCTTTGAAAATAAAATTAGCTTGGTTTTGAAGGCTCTGGCGTTTGCTTGCATTTCATGGATGTATTGGTATTTCCATTGTAGCTTCACGTCCAGCTTTTTTTATCGTTTACCTTTGTGGTTTTTCTCCAAAAAATTGCTTGTTTCTCATTGTTTGTACGCAAGCGTACAAAATAGTCTGTCGGCTTGTTCGGAGATGGCGTTTCAGCTCCCTTGGCACCTTAGCGCTATTGGATAGCTTCTCATAGCTGTTGCATCCTCGGTGAAAGTGAACCCAAATGAAAGCTAGCTTTCGCCGTATTGCCTCGAGCTCACCGTCTTTTCTTTTTTCTTTTGTCCATATCCATCATTGTCACTCGCTCGTCTCACTGCTATCTGAAACTGCCTAATGCTAATGCTAGCGCTAACGCTAACGTTGACCTCTATGTTATTGGGTCGCAGACGTGACACAGATGTTCTCAAGTAGCTCCAAAAATGAAATAATCTCCTGTTTGAGTATGAATTGTGTACTGATATTTGACGGACCGGATTAAAAAGAACAGCGGGCCGTAGTTTGGCGACTCCTGTCCTAGATGATGATGGTACTTCCTCGATCCAAATCCGAGCTGGGTAGACTATTTCGTGAAGCTAACTGCCGCGATATTACCGCCATGTGATCTTCTCTGCGAGGTGAAAGGGTTGATCCTTCCCAAATCTCGACTTCTCATTTGTACTCGACCAGGAAATTGTAATAATAACGCGGAGTATTTAGTAACAGGAAACAAACACGACATTAAAGGTGGCGGCAGAACCGACGGAGCATCTCCAAATCCGTGAATCTCAGCATTTAATTTGGATTTAGCTTATTAACATCCCCGAGCTCGCATTTTGTCGGGTTTTTACCTCCAAGTTTCGGGTCAAACTTGACAAATTTATGGAAAATTGAAGTCGATGAACCCAAACCCCCTTCAAGTTTTTTAATCCGAGTGTTTACAGCCGCACACGAGGCGTTCAGGGGGTATCACCGATCTCAACTTTGGATGAACATCGCAGGGGCCAACAATTAGCATTAGCATTGATTGGCCCCGCCCCTTTTATGATCCCAGGTGCAGAATTGTCCACTAATTTATAACAGATTGATACCATTCAATATATTTCGGATTTAGTAACCGAGAAAACATTCTATTCAATGCTTGTGTGTGTGTGTGTGTGTGTGTGTGTGTGTGTGTGTGTGTGTGTGTGTGTGTGTTATTTTTGCTGCTATTATCACAACACCCCGGACTTATTTTATTTTATTTATTCAACGTCACCCGCTGTTAGGAGAGATTTGATGTTTATTTTATTTTATTCTGTATTTTATTATATTTTATCTAATTTATCTTTTTTTTTTTTTAATGTGTTCATATTATTTATTTGTTTATTTGTATTTTTCAGCAGAGAAGTCAGTAGCTTCCTGGGCTAGAACTTTATGGGTTCCTGATCAGTCGGTCAGCTTGAAACTAATGGGAAAAAAATATATTATTAAAAGATATTAAAACAAAGTATAGAATATAGATAAATACAATTATCAAAAAAAGATATATGTATATTTGTATGCACAAGTTCAAACATATATGCATGTATTTACATCTACAAATATGGGCATACACGCGTGTTTGTGTGTGTGTGTGTGTACATGTAAACATATGTATATGTGCGTACATATATCCATATAGATATTCATGTATATGTGAATATATAAATATATTTTGTCTGTTCAGGGTCCTTGAATAGCAAAAAAGGTGCCAAATAATATGCATTTTATATATATAATTATTCATTTTATATCATTATTTACCATCCATTATCGTTTATATTTTATTTGTTTCCTTTTCATCAAAAATTTGTAAAATTCTCAAGGACAAAGAAAAGCAACATTAAATGGATCTTAATTTAAAAACTAAAAAAAATTGATTAAAATCTTGATCAGCGCAGCTAACAGAAAATAAAAATAAAAATAATACATATCTCCAGCTAAATACATATAGGAATAAGAATAGGAATAAGAACAACTTTATTTATCCCGAAGGATATTGTTGTTCCAGAGTTTCATGTAAAACATAACAATAATAGATAATAGTAGGAAGGAGGAAGAATAAGAAATACAAATAAAACTATAAAGTGTCAAAGTCAAAGCTATAAAGTGTTTTAAGGTCTCACAAATGCAAATGTACACATAAAGTAAATGTGTATCTATATATGTACTTACAAATGTGTATATAGGTATGTGCACGTGTGTGTGTGTTTAGACATATTTCATTTTTATCTAAAAGTTAACTTTTATTACAAAATAGAGTCAAATAAACATCGAATGCTATTTAAAAATTAAAGAATCGTTGAGAATCAAAACCTCTCCGTAAGAAAAAAAAAAAAAGTGCTATTTATTTTCAGTTCAAGCGCCTTTTACACTTTCCCTGTAATTGTCGTCATTCATATTTTATTACCGTCTCTTAAAATAAAAAAAAAAAAACGTGCGATTCTTTGAAACGAACCTCACCTGACGTCTCCCCCGCTGCGACGGCCTCGCCGAAAACTAAAAATACTCCCTTTTTGTTTGACCGACGAGCCGTTGCCGTCTGCGTTTATCCTTCAAAATAGAATAAATATGAACGAACTCAAGGACGAAAAGAGGCGTCGGCGCCATCCGTCACGTCGGGGTCACCAGAGGTCACGGAAAACACCCGGCGATGATATCTGTGGAAGGAGAAAAAGGTGCGCGGAAAGACGTCGGACAGATATGATGGATGTGATGGGAGCTTATCGGTGGACGGGAAAAATAAAGATGTAAATAACTTTAATTTTTTTTTTTTTTTTTTTTTTTTAAATAAAAAAAAATTAAAAAAAAGGAAAAATAAAATCTCCTCCGAAGGTTAAACGGCCGGGTCTCTCTGTCACTGTCAGCGTTCCGCACTCCGCCGGTGTTGTTTTCTTTTTTAATGCCCGAGATGATTTATCGACCGTTTTCCGACGTCCGTTTTTGTTTTGGGGGTTCCGATGACCGGAGAGTAGAAATGTCGATAGATAAGAAAACTTTATTTATCGCCGACGGGAGGAGGAAAAGAAATAGGTCGGTTAGAATCGGCTGGATTTGGCTTGAGGGCACAGAAATGCGAATTTAAGGCAAAAAAAATTTGCATGAATTAATTGTCATTCATTCATTCATTCCGGCATGCTGCCTCTTGGCCAGGACTCCTTTGAAAAATAAGTTTTTAATCTCAATGGGACTTATTCCTGGTTAAATAAAAGTTACATAAAAAAAATAAATAAAAAAAAATCATTAATTCATTCATTCATTCATTCTTGCATGCTGCCTCTTGGCCAGGACTCCTTTGAAAAATAAGTTTTTAATCCCAAAGGGACTTTTTCCTGGTTAAATAAAAGTTACATTAAAAAAAAAAATAAATAAAAATAAAAAATCATTTATTCATTCATTCATTCATTCATTCTTGCATGCTGCCTCTTGGCCAGGCCTCCTTTGAAAAATAAGTTTTTAATCCCAAAGGGACTTTTTCCTGGTTAAATAAAAGTTACATAAAAAAAAAAAAAAAAAATCACTTATTCATTCATTCATTCATTCATTCTTGCATGCTGCCTCTTGGCCAGGACTCCTTTGAAAAATACGTTTTTAATCTCAACGGGACTTTTTCCTGGTTAAATAAAAGTTACATTAAAAAAATAAATAAATAAAAATAAAAATCATTTATTCATTCATTCATTCTTGCATGCTGCCTCTTGGTCAGGACTCCTTTGAAAAATAAGTTTTTAATCTCAATGTGACTTTTTCCTGGTTAAATAAAAGTTAAATAAAAAAAATAAAAAAAAATAAAATCATTCAGTCATTCATTATCTTTGGGTATTTGCTGAGGTTGATCACAGGACCACAATATTGATCAATATAATCATCTAATCTCTCATTTATGCACATTTAGAGTCATAAAACCTGCCATTCACAACATGGAAACATTCATTCAGTCATTCACACATCATATACAGATATATAATCATTCACCCTCTCATTTATATACTATAGACACAAAAAAATATACATATATATATAGACATAAAAATATATATCAGCATAAGCTTTCACTCATTCATTTGAACAACATACAACCATTCACCCTTTCATTTCCATATCAAATATTGACAAATAACAGAAAAAAAAACATTCTCTCTCTCTTTCATACATAGATGTAGTAACATAATTCACTCACTTGTTCATACATCCTATACAAGTCTGTCTTAGAAAATTAGAATATTGTGATAAAGTTCTTTATCTTCTGTAATGCAGTTACAAAAACAAAAATGCCATACATTCCAGATTTTTTAAAAATCAACTGAAATATTGCAAGCCTTTTAATATTTTAATATAGCTGATTATGGCTTACATTTTAAGAAAACTCAAAAATCCTCTCAAAATATATTCGAATATCATTACAAAATATTTTTTGTTTTTTAATTGCATGACAGTAGATAAAGAACTTTATTCAAATATTCCAATTTTCTGACAAAGTCCTGTATAAACATTCATTCATTCACTCATTCATTCTTTATCTTAAGAAATATAAGCATTAATTTGCATGTCATATAGAGACATCTGACCTTTGACCTCCGTTTCACCCCCATAGAAACATTCATTCATTCATTTTCTTATGTTATTTTGGGAGGGAAGGGGTCAGAGGTCAATCGCAGACCCATAACTATCCACCCTCTCAGTCACATGTTATTTAGAGACAGATAATCTTCACTCATTCATTCACACGTCATTATAATCATCACAAAAAAAACATAATTTAATCACTTGTTCATTAAAAAAACATTCATCCATTCATTCTCTCATTCACGTCACATTTGTTTTCTCATCCTTTTTGGTTTTACATGGAAAGAATCTCAAGGCACCAACATTTTACAAAAACAAAACATCACAAAAACATCACAAAAAGTACAATTTTATATTACTGGACTGTAAATATTATAGAAAATTATAGTAGAATATATATTAATTCAGTGTTTGATCCTCTTTGCGCATCAATATTTGTTGCTGAAATCAACTTAAATCCCATTGATTTGTTCTCCAGACCCCCAAAACATCTATTTTAAACTTTTTTTATGGGTTTATTACTGGCAAAAATAAGGTAAGGAATTCAAGCTAACCTTAATCATTGCTTTGTTTCTGCTATTCTGTATCTTTTCGCTAGCGCTTGAATTAGCCGTTATCTTTGCTAACCCAGCAAACGCAAATTCTACGTGCATATCAGACCCTCGCTAACGCCGTCTCCAGCTAGCTGGAAAGCTAACAAAAACTTTCCTACGTTAGCGTAGCCGCCACTTTAGCCACATCCGCCATCTTTTGCGCATCTCTGCTGTTCAGGATTGTACAGATGGTTAGCTTAGCCGTGTCATAGTGCTCGGTGAGATCTCTAACACCATTATTTCCTTCTTCAGATTGACTGTAATTCCTAATTTCTTCCTAATACCATTAGCACTAGCACGTTTAATCTTTTTGAGACCCAAAATGAGGGCTAGCTCACTGGAAAAAAAGCATTAAAACAGTAGAACACATGGTGTTGAAGTAACAACGTTACCGAGCATGCTTTTCTGCTGCTAAGCTAAAATAGCAAAACGTAGACAGCAACCCAATTTTTTATATACGCAGCTCGATTCAAAATTTGATCGGAAATTCTGCTCGCTGAGTTGTGTGTGAATGTACAGTGAAAATGTATTTCTTTTTTTTTTGCCTTTTTCTAATAACTACTCATGCAAGCACCGTCATCTAGGATTTTTTGTTTTTAAATATCTATCCATCGAGAGAGGCTCTTCTGCGCGAATCAAGAACGCCGACCTTCTCAATCGATTTGAATATATCTGGGAAGAGTTTAAAAAAAAAAAAAAAAAATTACTGGATGGATCGGAGGTTAAAGCACCAGGCCGGGTTTTCTTTAGCGGCAAAAACAGCAAACGCGAACTTTCGGTCGAGGTCCCTGACCTTCCGCGGTCAGGAGTTCTTTATTCACCGTCCAATTTTATGGATTTATTTTTATTTTTTATCCGGCAGGTTGCGGGGATTCTTCCGGTTTCTGCAAACTCCAGAACTGCAGGGTCATAAATGATGAGTGGATGAACAGATGAATGAATGAAATGGCTTCAAGTCAAGTCAATTTCAGTTTTCTCAGTTTTATTCAGCAAAAAACGGCCAAAAAAATCAAATAAATATATATATATAAGCCTCTAGGTGTGGAGCCATTCAGGCGGAAACGTGAAAAGCCACCGAGCAAAAAGCTTTCTAATTTACTCCGTTGTTTTTTTTTTTTTTTTATTTTTTTTTATTTTATTTCTTTTTTTTTTTTCTTTTTTTTTGCAGCCAATTAGAGGAAAGGCTTTTGCTGAGGCAAAGGAAAAAAAAAAAAAAAAAAAAGTCCTGGTCGCCGGACTGAGTCGAGCCACAGGCCGCGAGGGGAGAGAAATGTTTGAGTCAGGATTTTTTTTTATTTTTATTTAATTTTTTTTCTGTGTGTGCGGCGCTCTGCTTGGATGCCGGGGGTCGGAGGTGGAGGGTGGTGGAGGGGGGCGGTAGCTTTCCTGCACTTCCTCCCCTGCGTCCCGAAAGAGCATCCGTATCTGCGGGAGCACATTTGCAGCCGAGAGTCCGGGATCCAGCGGGGGGGCCAAGGTTGGACGCGGGACCTCCGTGGAGGCTGGAGGGGTTCTGGCTGACGACGACTGGTCTGGTCGTCTGACGTTGGACCAGGAACCTTCAGAAACCAGCATGTTTTCCAAGAGGAAGGGGCGGAAGTTGGCTGTTGGACCGGGTTCTCACTCCGGGTCGACCACGTTTAATTAGCCGTAGGTGCGAACTGTTTGTATATGTGACCCTGTGATTGACAGGCCACCCTGTGATTGACAGGTGACCCTTTGATTGACAGGCGTTCCTTTGATTGACAGGCGACCTTTTGATTGACAGAAAACCTTTTGATTGACAGGCGACCCTTTGATTGACAGGTGACCATTTAATTGACCCTATTCTTGCCATGCAACCCTGGGATTGACAGGCAGCCCTTTGATTGACAGGCGACTTTGTGATTGACAGGTCACCCTGTGATTGACAGGTGACCCTTTGATTGACAGGCGACCCTTTGATTGACAGGTGACCCTGTGAATTGACAGGTGACCCTGTGATTGGCAGGCAACCCTTTGATTGGCAGGTGACCCTGTGATTGACAGGTGACCCTGTGATTGGCAGGCAACCCTTTGATTGGCAGGTGACCCTGTGATTGACAGGTAACCCTAACATTACCAGGCAATCCTATTATTGCTAGGCGACCCTGTGATGGACAGGTGACCCTTTGATTGACAGGCGATCCTTTGATTGACAGGTGACCCTTTGATTGACAGGCAACCCTTTGATTGACAGGCAACCCTTTGATTGACAGGCGACCTTGTGATTGGCAGGCGATGCTATGATTGACAGGTGATGTGTTCTCACAGGCAACATCCTACTGTAAACAGAATAAGATTAGAATTAGCAGGCCTTCAGGAAGATGTTATATTGATATTGCTTGAATTAATAATTTCTATTTTTTTTTTTTTTTTCCCAAAAATATTAAATCAAGCAAGACTGAACATAAAACTGATATGAAACAGATTTAAACAAAATAAAATATAATGATATAAAAATACATGAATATGTAAAACAGAATAAAGTGAACCATGCTAAAACGAAACAGATAAAAAAGCCATGAATGAAATAGAATAAAACAAAGTAAAAATAAAATGGAATTAAATATTATAGAATAAGACAATTTTATCCATAGAATGCAAGTAGAATAATCTTTTGTGTTTAATTCATCTATTCCAATAAATAATAATTCAAACCGGAATGAATATAACTGATTTGACAAAATAAAATATAACACAAAAATACATGAATACGTAAAACAGAATAAAGTGACTATGCTAAGAAGAATTAAAAGAAATTAAAATACAGTAGATAAAATGCAATTTAATTCATTGTCATTCAATGTAATTAAATAAAAGTGATTATGATTTATTTCGCATTACATATCAATCGAATGAAAAAACTGTGAAAATTAGAAAAATTAAAAAGATATTTCTGCCCTCAGTTCTCTTTCCTGCTTCGCTTTCTTCACTTCCTGCCTCCTTTTTCCCCCGGCCGAGGCAAACGCCGCGATTGTCAACGTGCCGCAAATAGAGAATGGCGTGCCGGCGACCCGGAGGGAGGCCAACCATTGTGAGGCGGCGGCCCAGGGGCCCCTCGGCCCCCCCGGGGCCCCTCATGCACAGGCGTTGAATTAAATAAGGGGAGGATGTTGTATGCGGAAGAGGAGGAGAGTAAAGATTGACTGGGTGGTTTTAATTTAACTCTAGAGTTTGGACAAAACCAGAGGAAAAAAAAAAAAAAATCTAAAGTATGATAATAATAATAATTATGCCTTCAAATATAATTATAAAATAATTAAACATAAACCATACATTATAAACAGATTTTTTAATTTTTTTTTTACATACCAAACAGGAATATTTAAACATTTAATTCTAAATTAAATTAGTCTAATTAAATTAGTCTAAATTAGCTGTGGCAATTGTAATAATAACTCTATTCATAAATAAAGGTATACATTTTTATATTTTTATAACTTATTTTGTTATTAGTAATAGCAGTAGTAGTAGTAGTATTACTTAAAATGTAATGTCTCTATATATACACATACATATACACATATAACTATTCTTGTGGTAGTATTCTTGTTGTTTAATAATTTCATTTTATTTCTTCATTTTTACAATTACTAATAGTAGTAGGAGTTCTTTAGTATGAGCATTGGTTTTAAGAGTGTTATGACAAAGTATTACTTCTTTCTTTTCATTTAATTATCGCTTCAGCAAAATATTTTCAGAATTTATACACGCAAAATGCTGGGATATAAACAAACAAACAAACAAAAAAAATTAAATACATTTTAAATACTATAATATTGAATATTATATTATTTATATAATATTATGTATTGTATAATATTATATATTGTATAATATTAAATATTATTCAATATATAATATTAAATATTCCATGAACGTTTCTCAAAAGTGGGCGGAGCCAATGGCAATAAGAGGTGGGTTTTTTACTCGGGGTCGTGTCACAGCGCCCCCTAGTGGCCCGGAGGACTATCAGTTACAGACGGGCGCAGATGAGGGGGTCATTTCAGGTCAGGCGTTTCCGGAAGGAACCATTTCTCATCCCCTCGATGTTAAAACAAGTTTCTGAGATCCGGAGCCATTTTTCTCCGAAACAAGTTTTCCAGCAAAACGTCGATGAAAATCAAATCAATCCGGCCTCCGGCTCGCCGTCCGACACGTCCCGGAGATTTATGTCCGCCGGCGACGCTTTCCCCTCGGCGGGCAGGGGGGCGGGAGGGGAGACGGGGTTGACGGCTTCCCCCCTCCGGAGAAGAAGTATAAGTCATTTCCAGAAAATGGTTTTGTCTGGTCTTTCGGCCGCAGCAGGTCCCGTCCAGGGGTTCATCAATCCCGGCGGACACGGCGGCGCCCTACCGAGCTAAGCTCCGCCTCTTCGCCCTCAACTTCAAAATGTCCCACGAAAATCTCCCTCGATCCGCTGGATAAATTTAAATGATGAATAAAATTTTATACATTTGAAATTGATTGTAAAAAAGTAATTTGAATTTAAATAACAATAATAATTAAATAATTTACGTAAATATTTGTTTTATTTGAATGTCAAATCAATAAAATATTCAAAAAAGGGACTTCAAGGTACTAAATTCAATAAAAATAGATACATCGGTTCTTATAATATTTAGCTTAAATAGTAAACATACATTTGACTGAAGTACATTTTGCAAAATAATAATAAAAAAGAGGTAATTAATAAAACATTTCGTCATTTAATGTCTGTGGAAGTTCTCAAATCAATATGGTACTTAAATTATTTAAATCAATGAAAATAAAATAAATCCATTACATTGGTTCATATTCAAATAAGATTTTAGACAAAGAGTACATTTTATTGAATTACATTTTAAAAATAATAATGAAAGAATTTTAAATAAAACCTTTTTTTATTGAAATCACTGTCTGTGGAGGTTGTCAATCAATAAGATGTTAAATCAGGTACGTAAAGCTATTCAAAACAATAAAAATTGATGACATCTAACACGTATTACTATTTCATATATCAAAAAATTGTTTAGATAAAAAGAGTAAATTTATTGATAAAATGTAATTAATTAAATTGAAATAAATCCTAAAATACAATATGTGCTATGGAGTATATATAAATATAGATGGAAAGTTAGATATATAATTCAATAAAACAAAATAAATACAAGGAATGTAGTTGAATAAATTAAAACAGATGAAATTTTAATGCTGAAAGAATAATACATAAAAAAATGAATTAAAATAAAACAATCACAATCAAATTAAATTGATAAAAAAAAAAAGATTAAATCTATTTATTATTCTAAAAACAGAAATTGGATGAAGCAAGATTACATTTTCTCGAATTTAACAAAATAAAATGAAGTAAAATTAAATTCAAATTAACGAGTATCAGTTAATGTGTGAAATTGACTCGCCCCAAAAGACAAATATGGTAAATGATATCAACCAAGAATCAATTTGATTAAAAAAAATACATTTGTTAAACCCCTTCGAACAGATACACACACACACACACACACACACACATCAGGGGTCATGTGTCATGCAGATACCTGATCTCATTGGGTGGTCCCTTAAATCTAAGCCCCGCCTCCTTGTCAAGCAGGAGGAAAAATAAACGTTGGAGGGGGAGCCGGGACCTAAAAGTTCCCCCGCAGGTGTTTTTGGGGGGCTTCGGTTTCCAAAAACCCGAAGGCTGCCAGTTCGCGTTAGCATTGGGCGCTAAGCAGACCCCCTCCTTTGATGGGAGGTGTTTACACCGGCCATCCGATGCGGTGCGACGGCGGATCCGGTCGCTAACAAGGACCAGGCGCGTCTCCGAACCCAAACACGCCTTTGTAAATCAACCCCGTCGAGCCTGACGGCGAGAAAAAAAAACCCGCAGCTTAAAGCGCCGGGTCAGGTCGCCACGCATTTGGTCACAATCAGGAAGTGACGGCGGAGGATTAGCGGCGTCCGAGGGGTTTCACCCCCTTCGCTATTCTTTTCTTTTTTTTGTTTATCCTTTTTTTTACGGGTAAACGACGGTGATTCCAAGCTAGCGTAACTTCCGGACGATAAGCCGCGACTTTTTTCACGTAAACAACGATGCGGCTAATGTATGGACTTTTTTTTTTGGGTGGGGGACGCTAACGAGCTTCACGCCGCTAAAACGTCTATCCTCGTCACATCCGATGAAATGACCGGGAAATTCTGATTCCGTTCAACTCCGACACCGAAGAAGACGACTTTGACGGTTTTAGTGCGCAGGAAGAAGCCCGAGATAGCGATCGGCTAGCTGCTAGCCGGTGCGGCTTGTATTGGGGTGCGCTCAATAGTCTGGAAATGACGGTAATCTGTCATGTGTTGTCATCCCTGACGTGAAATTGAAATGAAAAGAATCATTTGATTGGTCCGTTGACGACATTCAATTTTAGTAAGTGGTCCCCCTGATTGGAGAGGAGCTAGGCGCTTGAAAAACCCACTGACATGCTCCAGATCGCTATTGGCTAGAGCAGGCAAATGGTGATTGTATGTTATTTGTTAGCTTGTTTTTCGTATTGTTCTAGTAGCCTAAAGTTAATTGATTCTTGCTGCGTTAAATTGAATCTTAATTTACAGAAATTGTTGATAATTTTTCAGACTGCTATTAGCGAGGGCAGGCAACTGGTGATTTGTTAGCTTGTTAGCTTGTTAGCCTGCTAGTTGTATTGCTTGCTAGCTCAGTAATTCATTGCATTCAAGTAATTCATAACGAGCCATTCTGAATTAAATCAATGTTTAATTTAAGGAAATAACTGACAGGCTTCAGACTGCTGTTCGCTAGGTCAGGCAATTGGTGATTTTTTGTTGTTTTTGAGCTTGTTAGCTTGTTTTTTTTTTTTGTTTTTTTTGTTCTTCAGTTTATAATCAATTGATTATGATTCTTGCTGCATTAAATTTAAACTTACATTAAAGAAATAGCTGACATGCTTCGCATCACTGTTGGCTCAGGCAGACAACTGGTGATTTTTGTGTTTTTTGCTAGCCTGTTAGCTTGTTCGCTTGCTGTTTGTATTGTTCTTTTACTTATAAAACATTGAGTATGATTCATACTGCCTTGAATTTAATTTTAATTTATAGAAATAGCTGATAATACTTCAGACTAATGTTAGCTAGGACAGGCAACCTGTGATTTGCGTATTAATTGTTAGCTTGTTAGCTTGCTAGTTATTGTGCTTGCTTGCCCCAAATAATTTTCTGATAAATCATTCTGAATTAAATTGAAGTTTAATATAAGGAAAAAGCTGACAGGCTTCAGTCTGCTGTTGGCTTGGTTAGGCTATAAGTGATTTCTGTGTTGTTTTTGTTCTTGTTAGTTTTTTGTTTTATTGTTTGTTAGCTTAAGATGAATTAATTATGATTCATGTTGCATTAAATTTAAATTAAGGTAAAAGATATAGGTGACATACTTTGCATCTTTGTTGGCTAAGGCAAGCAACTGGTGATTTGTGTGTTGTTAGCACATGTGTTGTATAGTTTGTTAGCGTAAAATTAATTGATTATGATTCATGCTGCATCCGATTTGATTTCAATTAAAAAATTGGCTGATAATGCTTGGGAGTGATGTTGACTAGAGCAGGCAACAAGTGATTTGTGTTTTTTTTTGTTAGCTTGATAGCTTGTTAGCTTATTTTTATATTGTTTGTTAACCAAAGGTAAATTGATAATTAATCATGCTTCAATAAATTTCAATTTTAAACTTATTTCAATTTTGAATTTAAACTTAGGTTAAATTTAGTTTAAGGGAAAAGCTGACATAATAATGAAAATAATAATAATAATGAACATGTATTTGACAAAACGCATCTTGTGATTCATTCATAAAATTGTAATTATTGCCATTGTTATAGTTACTGACCAAAATGTTAAGCAGACACCAAGAATACATGAAAAAATTGTCCATCCGTCCATTCATTGTCTTTTGCTTGTCAACATTTACACAACAATAATCAAAACTAAAAAATAATGATAATTAAGAAACAATGAACAAAAATGCATCTTTTGTTTCAACATTTGAGATGTTTTTTTTTTTTTTTTTTTTTAAGAAATCCTTCAACATTTATAACTTGATAGATTAGTAAATGATTCATTAACGAATTAATCGATAAAATGGCTTAGCAAAATTAAGCACGTTAAATTTTTAATATAATTTTTAATTTTAAGGCCACATCAGCATTATGGCTGCCCTCAAAGGGGAACATGTAACAGTAACAATATAATTGTAACTAAATATAATGTAAAATAAATTCAACCACTCCTTAATGTTAAATAATTCTGAATTTATTACTCATTTAAATCCAAAATGTGACAAATGCATTTGCATAGAACCTATGAAAAGGTAAAATTTTAGGCTTTTAATTCTTGGACAATTTATTGTTTTACTGGAAAGCTAACTTTAGCATACTTAGCTACATGTTTGGTGTCAAAATATAAACGTAGATTGTACTTTTCGACAACCTCATTTTCGAAATAGAGTCCTCAAATGGGCGGAGCAGATACTCCAACCCTTCCAGAGCCTCCAAACGCCGCCACCGCCGCCACCGCCGCCGTACCTTCACCCCGTACCCTCCCGCCGCCACCCTTCGCCGCCATAGCTCTAATTAGCATCTTATTCCATCACCCAAACTGGTGGCGGGCTCGTGAATGGGCCTCCTCGTGTCTGGAATGACGGCGTGGGGGGATTGAGTGGCGAGCGGGGGGGAAATAATGGCATTTGAATAGCCTTTTTCAGTGGCGGCAACAATTACCCGCCTCCTCCCCGCCGTCTCCCCCTCTCTAAGGCTTTCCCGTCACCATATTCCCCTTTGTGTTCTCGACGTCAAAATGGCGGCGTTAATTGATAAGCTAATCCTGTCGGGAAAAAAAAAAAAGAGAGCTGGAACGACTTTTTTTTTTTTTAAGGGATGGAGGCCCTCCTCCTTGTCGAAATGATATCATCCGGTTTTGGGGAAAAAAAAAAAAAAAAATGACGTGCAGGAATCTCAACTTCCTGTGTTTTTTTTTTTTTATTTCCTCCTCCACATTAGGACTTCCAATTGGAGAATTACCAGTATTTATTTTATTTTATTTTCTATTATCTCATTTTTATTTTTTATAAAAAATTTTATATTTTTTATTTTTTATCATTTTATTTCATAATAAAATGAGAAGCTATGCACGCCATCATGGCCGCCCCCATGATGGCATAAACCTTACCACAGAAACATATGATTATGATAAATGTATACGTTTACTCAACCTTAAATTCAAAATGACCCTTAATCGAGCTAAGCATTAGCATTAGCATTTGGGAACTGAAGAAGTCCAGTTGCAACAAAATGATTTCAACAAGAAATAAGTAAGGCTATCATAGCTTTAGCATCAGCATAAATGAAAACATAAGCAAAGGCATTTGCAGTCACATAAACATTTGCATTAGCATTAGTATTAGCTTTAAAATTACCATTTCTATTGGCATTGAGATCAGCATAAGTATAAGCATAGGTACAATGTAAGCAATAGCAACAGAATTAGCATTGCCGACACCATTGCTACCAGCATTTGCTTTAGCTTAGCAAGGAGTGGATGCCTGTTACGTTTTTGTGTAGGTGGAAAAGCCACCGTGAACTCCCCCCCTCTCCTCACCGAGATGGTATGATCCGATTTTGATCCGAATTTGGAAATAAAAAAACTGACGCGTGGGAAACTCAACTTCCTGTATATTTCATGGTTAGTTCCTCCTCCCCATTAGAAATTCCAATTGAAGAATCACCAAAGTATTTTCATTAAATATAGAATGAAGAAGCTGAATAATTTCCCACCCCTGTTCTACACAAACATTCTAGGTTCCACTGTTGTCCATACTTTTGATTGACAGGTGTGCCCAGTTTAAACCCCGCCCCCCCCCGATTGGCTCCTCCCCCTGCAGATCCACTGATCCTTTCTGTTAGCATTAAAAGCTAACTAATAGCATTCGCGTTTTTTTTTTTTTTTTTCAAGTTTTAATTTCCAAGAATTTGCACCTGGTCGATAATTTCCCGCTCAAACCGGAAAAAGATGGCCGCCTTCCACGAGGGAAGAAGACAGGTGTTTATTTGTGTTTCGAGTTTGCACGCCGCCGCCCGACCAAGAAGGTCGGCGCAAGGGAAACAAAGACGCACTTGTGAGGCAGGTGACCGATGACCTCACGGCGGCGGCGCCTGCCAAGATGTTTCTTCACGCGTGAGCGCCGAAAGCAGGACCGGGTGTTTATTTTAGGAGAAATCCAAAAAAACGTTCTCTGAAATCCACGGCGACCATGACGGTGGTGGGGTTCTCACGCGGCGAGGATTTTGTTACACGTTGACCTCATGGCGCCGCCGCGGAACTGATTTTGAGCTTCCATCTCCAAAAAAAAAAAAAAAATTGTGAAAATAAACACGCATCGGAAGTGAATTTGAATATCGGACCGTCCGCCAATCGGTGAGCTTCTCGTCGGCCAATGGGGACGAGGCCGCTGGCGCTGATGGGACTCCAGGCTGTGGTCGGCACGGTAACTGTAGATCATATGCAACGTTGCTTCAGGGTCTCATTTAATTATTGTCACTGTGTGTGTGTGTGTGTGTGTGTGTGTGTGTGTGCATCCATGCTTGTATAATATGTCTTTCTGCCTGTTTACTAGTTTAATGTACACACACACACATATGGACCCACACACACATATCCAAACAACACACACACACACACACACACACACACACACACACACATACACACACACACACACACACACACACACACACATACACACACACACACAAAACCAGAACACATGACTACAATGAAACAGAAATTCAGGGTTAAATGTGGTAAACATAAACCCTTAAATTTCACTGAAATCAAATTCAAAATTAAGTACATATAAACTGGTTGACATAAAAGTAAACAAATAGAAAAAAATGTAAATAAATAAATTGACAAACAGTCAGGCGCTCAGATTGATAAACATTTGAAATAATGAATAAATAAACTGGTCGACAGACAAATACATAAATAAATGAATGTATAATCATATTGATAAATACATAAATAATGAAATAAAAAAAACATGCCTCTATTCAAAATGAATAAATAAACAAATGTAGATAAATAAATAAAAAAGGAAACAAAAAAATCGCATTATTAAAATATGAATGAATATTTCCAGGTTTTTTGAGGTTGACAAATTCGGGGTTTAAGATTCCCCAAGCATACCTGAGTGTGTGTGTCTGCACGTGTTTGTACCTGCGTGTGTTTGTGTGTGTGTGTGTATGTGTGTGTGTGTGTGTGTGATGTCCCCGGCCTGTGTGTCCGCGGATGAATTCCTCCTGTTTTCACTTCCTGTTAAGTTTCCCCCACCTCCTCTTCCGTCGTTGTCATGGCGCCCTGTTGGCCCGCTCTGCGCCAGCCGTCTCGTCCAATCAGCTCGCGAGTCCTCACCTGTCCCACCCACCTGTGCCTTGTTGCCTGACGCGCATCAACTTGTAATCAGCTACTGTACTTCCTCTTGTTTTCTTTTTAGATTAACCTTTTTTATTATCTTATTTTATTTTATTTTATCTAATTTTCTATCATTTTTTTTTTTTTTCATTTTATTTTATTTCTTATTTGTCCAATTACCAATGCATTTTTTTTTTTTTTTCCTGCCATCGTGCCTTCAAATATGTTCCTGGGTTTCACGGTAGAAGTTTGAAAAAAGGTTAGCGCGGCAGGAAAGCGTCAGAGAAGCTTCGCATGCCATTATGGCGGCCTTCATGACGGCGCCCGTGAAGTTGAGACCTGGAATTTTACCATAGAAACATATGATTATGATAAATTTATCAATTATTCCACTTTGAATTCAAACTGACCCTTAATCAAGCTAAGCATTAGCATTAGCGTTTGGGAACTGAAGAAGCCCAGTTGAAACAAAAAGATTTCAACAAGAAATAAACAGGGCTTTCATAGACATCAGCACTAGCTTTAGCATGAGCATGAGCATAAACGTAAACATAAAAATAAAAAAAAGCATAAAAATTAGCATTAGCATTAGCATTGACATTTGCATTAGTTTTAGTAATAGCTTTAATGTTGCTATAGCTATTGGTATTGAGATTAGCATAAGCATAAGCATAGATACAACGTAAGCGATAGCATTAGGATTAGCATTGCCATTGCCATTTGAATTGTCACTGGAATTTGCGTTAGCTTAGCAAGGTGAAGTGGGTGCCTGTTACATTTGTGAGTTGAAAGATCTGAAAAAGTGTATCAACAAAGGCAATCATTATAGGTGGAAAATGAAAAAAAATTGATAATAAAAAGGCGCAGTGAAGCCCCGCCTCCCCTGCTGCTGGGGGGCGGGGCTTCACAGGGCCTTTTTGTTTGTTTGAACGCAATTTTAGCGAACGCCGAATCAATCGGCATGAAATCCGACAGGGGATTTACCATCCCCTCGGAGGTGCATCGGTTGCATTGCTGTGACAACTAGCCAACCTACACACACACACACACACACACACACACACACTCTCACACACACTCTCGACCTTCTGACAACAAATAGTGTAACCCCCCCCCACCTGAGTATCACATTTTCCAATTTATTATTTATTTGGTGAAACCACTTGACATCCGCCTGATGGATTGGCGCGCAATTTTGCGCGGACAATGATGGATGGTGGTTTCTAATAACATTCTGCCAACAACAATCCCCCTTCCCTAACACACACACACACACACACACACATGCACACACACCATCCAACTGACTGACCACGAGATGGACGGGCTGGTATTCATTGAGTTGTCTCTAGAGTGCCGGAGAGGGGAGAGTCAATTTTGAGTGACCTTGACCTTTGACCCCGTGGACCTGTTGTATTTTTGGATTTTTGGACACAAGTGAGACATTTAAGTAATTATCATAATAAAAGTCAGGCCTTGACGCTCGTTTCATTATTGTTCTTATTGATATAGCTTCCATTGTCGTGTATCTCAAAATAAATTAGCGAGTTGCTAAATCACAACAATATTCCTTATTCTCCATTTCGAAGATCTACCACTGGTATTATTCAACTAGCTTACGGCTAGCAAAGAGTTAGCACACCTTAAAAAATAAAAAACACACAACCCTTTCACTTATCCTCCTGGTTTACAGAGGGGCCACTGCTATGTTAGCAGGAAGCTAATAAAGGTGGTTCAGTTTCATTGACATTGACAGAAGACTGCTAGCTGTGAGTGGCCAGACTAGCATTAGCGTCTTAGAAGTTGTCCTCAAAATCTTGTGTGAATCTGAGACACCAATGGGTTAGCATGTATTTAGAATTTTGCTGACATTGGCAGAAAAGTGCTTGCTGCTAGTGGGTGTTGAGACAGGCTAGCATTAGCCTCCCAGATGTACCTTATTCTCCATCTGGAGGACCACATCTCTATCTCTGGCAATATATAACTAGCTAATTGCGGCTAGCAAAGAGATAGCAGACCTTGCAAAATCACGCAACCCTTTCGTCCTGGTAAGACTCTGCTATATCAGCAGGAAGCTAATAGAACGTGTGCAGTTTCACTGGCAATGGTGGAAAAGAGCTAGCTGTGAGCGGGTGATGAGAAAGGCTAGCATTAGCTTTTTAGAAGTTGTTCTCCGAATTTTGTGTGAATGTGAGACACGTGTACCTCTGGGTTAGCATCGTTGTCATTTGCAGGAAAGGGCTGGCTGCTTGCGGGTAACAGGGCAGGCTAGCGTTAGCCTCCCAGATGGAGGAGTTAGGAGTTGGACAAAATACAAGATGTTAGTGCTGATGATTACCATCTTCTTTATTAGCTGGGAGCTAGTGGGCAATGGGAATGGCTAGCATTAGCTTCCTAGACGTTCCCATACTTTCTGTTTTTCAGTAGAGAGGGGCAAGTACACCTTTGTGTGGGTTCGTGAGGAGCTTGTGAAAACGCAATCGTGAACGTCTTCTATATTAGCAGGAAGCTATTATAGCTAATATTGACAGAAAAGGGCTGCTATTGGTGAGGGGACAAGCGTTACCCTCCCAGATGTTAGGAGTTAGCAAAAATGCAACATGTTTGTGCTGCTGAATAGTATCGGCTATTTTAGCAGGAAGCTAATATGGCTAAAAATTGATTTGCTCACATTTGCAGAGAACAGGTAGCTACCAGTACACAGACAGCTTACACAGAGCTACTCTGTGTAAGCTAACACAGACAGGCTTGTGTTAGCTTACCAAAAAATGGGAACAGGCCAAAATGCGACATGTTAGTGCTGGCGATTAGCATCTGTTATTGTAGCAGGGAGCCAATGGGAACGAACCAGAAAGGCTCGGATTAGCTTCCAAGAATATTTTGGCATTGCTGCTGACACATTCAGTATATTCAGTGATCGGCAAAACACTGCATGTAGCGCTAATGATTAGCACTATAGCTACCGTTTAAACAATAGCAACCCGTCACAACAATTCCTCCAGCCACCCGAGGGCACCTGTCACTCTTAGCATCCCATTAACTCATAATAGCATTGTTAGCGTCCAACCAGGTGAACGTTGTTGATCTTTACCTTAAAAGTCCATTCGCACCGTTTTTATATTCAAAGTTTAATGTCATATCGCGCATATATGAATTCCACCAAAGAATTAGCCTCACGAAGTGGAGACGCAAATGGATTCCGGTCTCAAGGCACATCCCGAAAGGTCACGTAGACGTGGCGAACGGCCGGCGGGAGGACGGAGGAGGGCCGGGGGGGGTCGGGGACGCCGCTCCGCCTTCACAGCTGACCCGTAATAACGATGATGAATGCGTACAGTCAAGTGGCAATCGGCTCCCCACACGCTTATCAATATGAGACGGATCATCAAATCGCTCGCTCACTGTTTTCCAAGGGGGGTTCGGTCAATAGTCCCCAATTAACATCCAATTACCCGGACGGGGATAAATCGCAGGGGAACAAGGGCGGCGGAGTTTGCGAAAGGTCACGTATGTGCGGCGAAGATTAACAGCGACGCCGCATCGACCGTCCGGCGGCGGAGGTTGGCGCGATAGTCTGCGTTTTTTTTTTTCTTTTCCGCAAAGCGGGACGGATGGTTGTTGTGAACGGGAGTGACGCCGGTCGCCGAGGAGGACGACTTGTGGCGACGTCGGCCATTTTTAATCGAATTCGACGTTTGCGTCGTTTACGATTCTCAGCACTCCGTCTCCGTCATATTAGATTTTACCGTGATGGTGGTTCACAACAAGAAGGTCCCCACTTTCTGTGTGGCGTTTCCAATGATGAGCAACTTCTACATTAGCAGGAAGCTAATATAGCTAATGTGGACTTACTGATATTGGCATAAAAGGGCTGGCTGCAAGTGAGCGTTGGGAAATGCTAGCGTTAGCTTCTCAGAAGTTGTTGAGATGGTTGTATTTCTTAAAAAAGATGAGAGACACTTGTATCTATGGGTTAATATCTGTTAAAAGTTTGCCAAAACATGATGTGTTAGTGCTGATGATTAGCATCTGCTATATTACTAGGAAGCTAATAGCTGACGTTTGCTTAAAAGGGATAGTTGCTATTGGGTGAGGGGACAGGCAAAGTGATAACTTCCTAGTGCTGATGAGTCGTATTAGCTATTTTAGCAGGAAGCTAAAAGAGCTGGAATAGTCTTGCTGACTTTCGCTTAAAAAAGATAGCTGCTAGTGGAATTCAGTGCAATTCTGTATTGCTGAATTGCACTTTTTGTCTGAATTGCAATTCTTTTAAGTCGCTTTGGACAAAAGCGTCTGCCAAATGACTGTAATGTAATGTAATGCAATTAGCTATTTTAGCAGGAAGCTAATATAGCCGGAATAGTCTTGCTGACATTCGCTTAAAAGAGATAGCTGCTAGTGGGTAAGGGGACAGGCAAAATGTTACCTTCCTAGATGTTAGGAGTTAGCAAAAATGTAACATGTTAGTGCTAATGAGTAGTATCAGCCATTTTAGCAGGAAGCTAATATGGCTGGGATAGTTTTGCTAACATTTGCAGAAAACATGATGGAGGGGCTCTCTGTGTGGGGTCTCCATGTTCTCCAGGTGTCTGCATGGGGTTCCTCAGGGTTCTCCGGGTTCCTCCCACATTCCAAAAGCATGCAGGTGCTTCATTTGAATTAAGAAAGGGAAAAATTGCAAAGACGTGTGAAGGAATGAATAAATTATTGCATGTCTCGATATGACGTGTGAATGAGCGAATGAATGGTTCTTGTGGGTCCCGAATATGTTGACGAGTAAGTGAATCTTTATATCTCAATATGACATGTGAATAATAGGGTGAAATGTGAATGAATGAGTGAATAGTTGCAACTCTTTGTCATTTATGAATTAATTTACATTTTCTTTATAATACATGAATGACAGGGTGAAATCAATGTCCAGAATATGTAGATGAGTGAGTGAATCATTATGTCTCTAAATGATGCATGAATGAACGGGTGAATTGTTCTGCGTTTACATGAATTGTGAATGAATGAGTGAGTGAAGAGTCAAAAGTCAACATGATGTGTGAATGAGAGGGTGAATTGTTATGTATCACTAAGAAATGGGAATGAATAAGTGAACGATTGTGTGTTTCTGGTGTTTGAATGAGTGAATGAAGCTTTTAAAACACGTGTGAATGAATGAGAGAAATAGTTAAGTCTCTGAGAGGGTGAATTATTGTATATTTAGAACATGTAATGAATGGGTGAATCATTCTATGTTTCTCTGATGTGAATGAGAGGGGGGATGTTTACATATCTCCGTTAGCATGAATGCTAATTCGTCTGTATCCGGCTTGTGAATGAGAAGGGGAATGTCTGTATGTAACCATATGTGAATGAGTGAACGAATGAAGATGTGGCTTGTGATTGGCTACCTGGTTCAGGGTGATCCCACTTCTCGCCCAATCACGGTTGAGATTGGGCTCCTGCCTCCCAGCACCCTGAGATGAAGGAACGAAGGAACAAACGATCGTACAAGCGAACGAGAGAACGAGCGAAGGAATCAACGAATCAACAAACGAGCAAACGAACGAATGAACGAATGAATGAACGAACGAGCAAACGAATGAACAAAGAAGCAAACGAACCAATGAACAAGTGAACGAACGAGCAAACAAACAAACAAACAAACAAACGACTGAGCAAACAAACAAGCTAATGAACGAACAAACGAATGAATGAACGAGTGAACGGACCAATGAACGAACGAGCGAGCGAGCGAATGAACAAGCGAACAAACGAACAAACGGACGAACGAACGAACGAGCAAACAAGCGAGCGAGCAAACGAATGAGAGAACGAACGAGCAAACAAATGAACGAAAAAGCGAACGAACCAATGAACGAACGAATGAATGAGCAAACGAACAAACGAACGAGCGAGCGAGCCAACGAATGAGCGAACGAACGAGTGAACGAACGAACAAACGAATGAACGAAGAAGCAAACGAACCAATGAACGAATGAACGAACAAGCGAATGAACGAACGAACGAGTGAACGAACGAACAAACGAATAAATGAACGAACGAGCAAACGAATGAACGAAGAAGCAAACGAACCAATGAACGAACAAGCGAATGAACGAGCGAATGAACGAACAAACAAACGAGCGAGCGAATGAATGAGCGAACAATCAAACAGACGGACGAATGAACGAACGAACGAACGAACGAACGAACGAACAAATGAACTGGGATCCATTGCAGGACCCGCTGCCGACCGAAGAGCTTCTTTCATGAATTGAATCATTCTGATTCTAAGCTAGCTCATGTTTATAGATAACAGATGCACAAACACACACATACACTCACACACACACACTCCTAAATGCCAGGGGAGTCATAAGGAATCTTTTGTTCAGACGTTCCCCGGAGACGGCGCGGTTGATCACCGCAGCCCGATCGATAGCCGATCAATAACCGCAATGATGTCTAACGCGTGGCCGATATCGTTTCCTCTGCCGAACCGGAGAACGGGGTCGATATTCCGGGAGACCTTTCGGACTCCCGCCGTCCAGACTTAATAAAAATCGACGAAGGATGAATTATTCAAACGTGAGGTCCTGCAGGGACGGCGTCCACGGGGTCAGAGGTCACCGACGAGGGGGTCTGAGTTCCAGTATGTTCTCATCGTTGGTATCTTCTTTCCAGTGACATCACGGTCATATTTACAAACATATGAACCCCGAAGAGCAGCTTATTCACCATTTTATGGCAGCAGTTGATGTGTTTTGTTTAAAATCAGCATTATTTACATATACAATTTTGTCTTTTCGGTGCCGGGAATGAGCGCTCCGCCGATGCTGTCGTAGCTGGAACGGTGATCGCCGGCCGGAGCAACTTTGTCGCCTCAGGAACAGTTTGACTGAGATCCTTCTGGGCCAAAAAGTTGAGAAGCTGCCGAGATTTACATTCATCCCTCACTGTTTGTGAGCTATGAGATTGGCAAAAAAATAGCTGGATGGCTGCACTTGATTTGCTAGCTATTGACTGTAGCTTGCTATTGCTAACTGCACTTGACTTGCTAACTGTTTACTGTAGCTTGCTATTGCTAACTGCACTTGATTTGCTAGCTATTGACTGTAGCTTGCTATTGCTAACTGCACTTGACTTGCTAACTGTTTACTGTAGCTTGCTTTTGCTAACTGCACTTGACTTGTTAACTGTTTACTGTAGCTTGCTATTGCTACCTGCACTTGACTTGCTAACTGTTTACTGTAGCTTGCTATTGCTAACTGTGTTTGACTTGCTAACTGTTTACTGTAGCTTGCTATTGCTAACTGTGTTTGACTTGCTAACTGTTTACTATAGCTTGCTATTGCTAACTGCACTTGACTTTCTAACTGTTTACTGTAGCTTGCTATTGCTTACTGCACTGGACTTGCTAACCGTTTACTGTAGCTTGCTTTTGCTAACTGCACTTGACTTGCTAACCGTTTACTGTAGCTTGCAATTGCTACCTGCACTTGACTTGCTAATTGTTTACTGTAGCTTGCTATTGCTACCTGCACTTGACTTGCTAACTGTTTACTGTAGCTTGCTATTGCTACCTGCACTTGATTTGCTAGCTGTTCACTGTAGCTTGCTATTGCTAACTCCACTTGACTTGCTAACCATTTACTGTAGCTTGCTATTGCTAACTCCACTTTACTTGCTAACTGTTTACTGTAGCTTGCTATTGCTAACTGCACTTGTCTTGCTATCTGCTTAGTGGAGCTTGCTATTGCTAACTGGATGGCTGCACTTGACTTGCTAACTGTTTACTGTAGCTTGCTATTGCTACCTGCACTTGCCTTGCTAACTGTTTACTGTAGCTTGCTATTGCTAATTCTAATTTGCTGTAGCCGAGTAGTAAGAAGGATCCCTGGGATCAGTGGTGTCCCCTACCATGAGGCACCGTCACTGCGTGCCTCACTTCATGTCTCTTCGCAGTCGTTTTATGATTACAAGAAACACGTTACAGTTGTTGACGAAAAACATTCGACACATCAGCTAAACTATGGAAATTTAGTTCATATAATAAAAGTTTTTTTTAATTGTGACATCCACAGAGACAGCAATACAGTCTCAGTGCATAGCATGCTAGCACAGCTAGCATTAATTGTGGTCTTTTGTTTTCAGTGATTTTGACAAAAATAACTAAGAAATGGTGAAGTTAGTGGAAAATAACTTTATAGTACAAATCACTGAATAAATATAACTATTTTTCATTTTGCATTTTTTTTCTTTCCATGATGACAGGTGAGGCTCGGCCTCCCCCTGCCTCTACTGACTGAACATCACCGGTTCTCTCTTGGTTCACCTTCTTTCTCCCAGAGTCCAAAACAAGTTGCCGAGATTCTTGCCATGTTAGAAGGTTCTAGACCAGTGTTCTTCTGGGTTCTCCTGCTTGGTTCCTCCAGGTTCCTCTATCTTCAAGTTCATTGGCGTACCTTCTCTGTAGTTTCCAGAAGGTAGACATTAAACATAAATGCAGCGTCGTGTTAACAATTAATCCAATTATACCGAGGCTCCCGGCAAGTTTGTGTGTGTGTGTGGACCCGAGCTTCTTTTTTTTAATTTTTTTATCGTTTTCTTTCATTCATTCTCGTTTTGTTCAGCTCAAATAAAAGAGGTTATGATACAATGATAGGAATCGAATGAATAAATTGATGTATTTTTCGAAATAACAAGCGAGTGAGAGAGTGAACGGAAGCTAAGTCCGAATTTTTTCCTTTATTTTAGTGTGAGGGAGGTAAACAGGAAAATGATAAAAATATTTATACGTCATCTAAAAAAATACATGACAAATGAATATTAAAAATGAATATTATAAAAGAATTTGTAAAATTACACCCTAAAAATATTGGTGAGTTAAAAGAGAAAATCGTGTCACTAGAATTATTAGCAAATTGATTGTTAGCATGTATTAGTTGCGGTATAATATTTACAAGGCTATTCTTGTTATTAAATTAATCTTTTTAACGTTGCCTGTTTTTTTTTTTTGCTATCGTTTTTGTGTTTTATATAGAAATAAGAAAGGACAAGATAGTTTTGACAATGTCACTAGACGTATTTAATAAAAAAAATTCAAATCAAATTTTGAAGCAAAAAAGACATTGCAAAGTTACTTTTCCATTACTTTCTTTATTTTTTTTCTGTTTTTTTTTTTTATGAAACCCACTGTAAAAAAAAACCCGATGGGTGAATAGCGATGTGAATAAGAGGACGAACGTTGTATTTTTTTTTTTTTCTGTTAAATTACAGGATGAATGAATGAATGCCTCCATATGTGAATGAGAGGATGAACGATTGGATGACTTCGGCGTGAACGAATGAATGTGACAGGTTCATTAAAACGTTGAAGAATTCCTCCACATAAATGAGTCGGTGAATTCCGTTTGTCTCCTTATGATGTTTGAAGAAGTAAATAATTAGATGAATTTCTCCTCGAATTGATGGGAGGGCGTTTAGTTTGAGGGGATGGATGTCTCCAAATGACATGTGAATGACAGGCTGAATGGTCGAATGCCTTTATATGTGGTCACGTGATCAACCGGTGGCCAATCCAGGTCAAACCCCGCCTCTCTCCCGGTGATCTGGGATAGGCTACACCAAGCAGGAAGCAGAATAGAGAATGAATGACTGAATGAATGGCTTCTGTTGCAGTGTTAAGCTAACATGTTAAGCTAACATGTTACTTGCAGTACCTGGGTCCTCCATGTTCTCTCCATGTTCCTCCATGTTCTCTCTCTTCTTTGTCGTCTGGCGCGGCAAAACCACAGCTGGTTTCAGCCGAGATTTTAAATTGTCCCGTTGGGAAACCGATAATGACAGAGTGAATGTGTAAAAGTCTCCATATCTGTCCGTGTGATCAACTAAAACGAAACAAAAATGATAGCATCAGAGCTAGCATGAAAGATGCTAGCCAGAGTCAGAAGTCGTGCCGCTAACCTTCCGATCAGAGGGACGCTCGTGGTACCAGACACAGTTGTCTTCTCTGATTGGTTACAGCCCCTCCCATGTGACCCGATGATTGGATGGACATCTAGAAGGACATCAAGGATCCTGCGTGGGTCCACTAATTTGCTCCGGACAGATATTAAAAATTTGAACATGCCGCGGGCAGCCGAAATGGCTAAGCAAGGCGGATGCTAAAAGAATCCAACCAGCCATTTAAAAAGAGGGAATGCTACATGTTAGCATGGTTGCTAGCATGTTCTTGACTCCCCCCATGCTTTTAGCGTCCAAGAAGCCGCCATGCCCACTAATTTTGGTGCTTTTAGTTCAACATCATGCCGGATGGACATAAAATATGACAAACCACAAGCATCTGATTGGCCACTGAGGTGCAAGACACATGCATCAAACCCGCTGTTTAAAAAAAAAAAAAAATGCTACATGTTAGCGTGGCTGCTAGCATGTAGCGTTTTGGACTCCCCCCATGCTTTTAGAGTCCAAGAAGCTGCCATGTCCACTAATTTTGGTGCTTTTAGCTCAACGTCGTTCTGGACGGACAATAAAATGTGGCGTGAACGAAAACGCAAGCATCCGATTGGCCACTGAGGTGTAAGACACATGCATCAAACCCGCTGTTTAAAAAAAAAAAAATGCTACATGTTAGCATGGCTGCTAGCATGTAGCATAGCTCCCATGCCTTTTCAGCTGATCCATTTCTGTAATTTGTAGTTAAACGCAGTGCTACAGCGCCTGTCGCCATGGCGACCCGCCAACCCCTAAGTCGAAGAGGTCGGTCGTGGCGAACACGTGCGGCGGGACCGCAGATTGCGCGAATTCTCCTTGACGTGAACGTAAACAATCCGTTACTGGAGCAGAAATCGTTTTGGCGGGGGCGGCCATTTTTTTTTTTTTTTTTTTTTTTTTTTTCTTCCACGTCCTCGCTTTTGCATTTGATATTAATCACGCCTGATTGGTTGAGAGTCTGCTTCTCATTCGCCGCAGCTGACAAAACAACCCGACCCCGAGGGGCCTTTTCGGTCGCCACGTCACATGACCCCTTCGCCCAATCAATTTCCTCCGTCTTTGTTTCACGAGATGTTTATTTTCATCTCCTTTTTTAAGGACTCGCGTTCAAACAAAGACTCGAATTCCGCTCGAGGCGGCGCCGTCGAACCCGTCGCCAACGAACGTCTCGTTCTTGGACTTGGAAAAAAAAAAAAAAAACCTTCGCCGATCGATATTTAACAAGCTAAAAAAAAAAAAAAAAAAAAAAACGCAGTTTGGACGCGGAGATTGATCCCTGTGTAAAAAAAAAATTAAAAAAAAAAGACACGATTCCTCCTCTTCCATCCAGACTGGCCGGTCAGCAGCTTCAGTCGGCGGGAAATTAATTCACCCCTGCCGTCCCTCAAGGGGCGAGTTGTAATAATGGTAATAAAATGGTAATAACACCTGTCCGGGACTCCCATGTCTGAGTCTCTCTTCCTGTTTTTCTCTGTAATTACCCGCAATCGCGGCGCCGGTTTCTCCGCACGCGGTCCGACCGAACTCGGATTCTTTGCCGACTGCGGGTGAAGATGGATTTGAGTTTTTTTTTTTCATAAAAATGTGATGAAAATGCGATTTTGAGATGTAACAGAAGGAGAGATGGGTGGCGGAAAACGTCTGGGTTTGTGAGTCGGGATGAAGGGATGAATGGGATTGAATGAGTGGATGAGCCTGACTTTTATTTAAAAAAAAACAATTTTGGATAAAATAATCCTTTGTTGAATCAAGGGATGTAGATACACGAATAAAAAATAAAAAATAAATAATCAAAAACAAATAATCATAAATACAATTATTATTAATTGCTGTGCAAATAAAATGACTTTCAAATAAATTGACGTAAAAATAAGTAAACAAATGCATAATTAATATATAACATATTCATGAATCAATAAAAATCATGAATGCAGCAATAATAGATAAAGAGGCGAATAAATAAGTAAATAAACAGACAAAATAAATAAACAAAAATCATATAAGACTAGATAAGCAAATTAAAAAAAGGACAACGAAATAGATAAATAAATTAGTAAATAAAGAAGTAAATGAATAAATGTTAAAACATAAATAAATAAAATTCATGAATAGAATATTTATTAACAGATATACAGATGAATTAATAAATAAACAAATAAATAACAATGAAAATGACTCAATACAAGAATAAATAGATAAATGAACAAATAACACATTTGACACGTTGATAAAAATAACAATGGATAGATAAATAAAACAATTGAATAAAAACAAATAGAAACAAACTCATAACATTACACAAAATAAACAAAAATAAATAGATAAATAGTAAAATAAATTAGCCATCCTTACAGACACACATTAAAATGAACAATAATCTTCACTCAATATCCGCGGGATATTGACGCGCAAAATCAATTGATAGAAATCGATCAATCCAAAATAAATTATGAAAAGACGTGTAAGAGAAGTCAATATCTAAGGATATTATTAAATATACAAAGAGAAAAAGAAAATAAAGGAAATCATTGTGTCATCAGTTAATATCAATAAGTAATATTTTTAAAGAGAAAAGAAGTCGAGGCTTGAAATCCATTAAATCATGTTCCCCTTTTTTCTTTATTTTTTTATTTTTTAAATCTTAAAACCAGCAGGAATTGCTATAAAAAATAAAAAAAAAAATGAAAAAAAAACTATAATACTATTTTTTGGGGAAAAAAAAAAAAAAAACAACCTCAAAGCAGGAGGAAAAATCATAAATTCTTACTTTTGCAGGAAATATCGAATAAAACAGGCCTTTATTTTGGCGTCGGGGTGGTTGGGTGTGGGGGTTCTTAGAAAATCACCCCTTGAATTAAATCCACCCATTAAATCCACATATTTGCACCATTTGTCAAGCTCGCGGGTCCGACCCACTCACACACACACACACACACACACACACACACACACACAGAAAACAGAGATGGTGGCAGCTGCAGGATTGTGCTGAGTCAATGATATAAGCAAACATCTGAAAGGAGATACCGGCTTTTTCTTTTTCTTTTTCTTTTTTTTTTCTCTTTTTTTTTTTCTTTTTCTTTTTTCTTTTCGTCCGCCGGAGGTTTGTTTGTCTCCGTCGGGTCGCGGCCTTGAGACGTTCTTCCCGGTTCCTCTTCCTCCCCCGGTTCACCCACAGTTCAAACAAATAAAAGATAGAAAAGGCTGATTTTTATCTTATTTATTTCTTCGTTTGTCCTTTTTTATTTAATTTCTCGGAAATCACACAATGAGCGTCAAGGTTCGGGAATTTTTCTTATAATATACCGGCTCGTCGGCGGTTGACTTGAATTAAAAACAAAACAAAAAGATTAATGTTTGATTATAATTTAAATTATACATTTTAAGAAGGCAGGTATTCTTTATGTTATTAGTAATTCTGTTTCAATATATCTATTCACATCCTTTGCTTCTTCGTCTTGTTTTAATTTTGAGCTGCCTCTTGCAAATTTTTTTCTAGATTTAAATCTATTTGTTGATCTGTTAATTTTATTTCAATTTTTATGGTTTTTCTAATCAACATAATCTGTTGCTTATATAATGATTGCTTTTCAATGCCTTCCAGTTAAAATATTCATAAATATATATTTGTTTTGATGCAGGACTGAATGTATTTTTATATTATATCTATTATATATTATATATATTATATATTATATATATATTATATTATATAACATATACATATGTTTACAAATTTTTCCCCAATGACTTTTCCATAGTAACATTCTGATTTCTGTATTTTTCTGCAATTTTTCTCTTAATTTTTTGGTGCTTATTTCGTGAAACCCTTGCTTTTTTTTCTAAATGAAAATATTATTTCTATAATCCTGGATTTTATTCAGATAATTGTTGTTTTTTTCAGATTATGTTTACTTTATTTTAATTATTTATCAATGCAGTTATGGATTTATTGTCCAAATCAAAAACATACTTTTTTACTTTGCCCTTTTTACATTTGAATTTTTCTAAAACATTTCTTTTTGATTTTTTTTTAATTTTTTTTATTCATAATTTTTTTAAGATTTTTTTTTTTTTCCCACTTGATCCGGAATCTTTGTTTGAGCTCAGGAAAAATCGAAAATATAAGAAAAGCAAACAAAATAAGGAAAAAAAACATTATATATTATATATTACATATATATATTATATTATATAACATATACATATGTTTACAAATTTTTCCTTTATGATTTTTCCGTAATAACATACTGATTTTTGTACTTTTCTGCAATTTTTCTCTTAATTTTTTGCTGCCTATTTCGTGAAACCCTTGCTAGTGTTTCTAAATGAAAATATTATTTCCATAATCCTGGATTTTATTTAGATAATTGTTTTTTTTCAGATTATGTTTACTTTATTTACTTTATTTTAATTATTTATCAATGCAGTTGTGGATTTATTGTGCAAATCAAAAACATATTTTTTACCTCACCCTTTTTTCATTTAAATTATTCTAAACATTTCTTTTTTTTTTTTTTTTTTTCATAATTTTTTTAAGATTTTTTTTTTTTCCCACATGATCCGGAATGTTTGTTTGAGCTCAGGAAATATTGAAAAGAAAAGAAAAACAAACAAAATAAGGACAAAAACATTATATATTATTTATTACATATATATATTATGTTATATAACATATATATATGTTTACAAATTTTTCCTTTATGACTTTCCCGTAATAACATACTGATTTCTGTATTTTTCTGCAATTTTTCTCTTAATTTTTTTTCCTTTTTTTTTTTTTTTTTTTTATTTATTTATTTATTTATTTATTTATTTTATTCATAATTTTTTTCAGATTTTTTTTTTTTTTCCCACTTGATCCGGAATCTTTGTTTGAGCTCAGGAAATATTGAAAAGAAAAGAAAAACAAACAAAATAAGGAAAAAAAAAACATTTCTGTCTGTTGACATACTAGGGGTTGGACTTGTGATCCAACCGCCGATCTCAACCCTAATGGCCGCCGCTTCGTCCGCCAAACCCGTCCTTCTGCTAAGCCGACACGTTCGGCCTCAATTAGCATCAAGTGTATCGATGCATAAACCATCGGGGGAGGAAAGATCGAACCCCTCTTTCCCATCCGGCCCCCCCCGGGCTCGGTAATCAGGCGGTGATTTATTTTGAAACTCAGAAGCGGTGACTTCACGGCGCTGAGATTTAGCGGCGCATTAGCAAGAACCGCCGCTCCGTTCGGGCCAGATTTATTTTTCCGAGGGAGGTGAGGTGATTTTATCATCAGCCGCTCGGCGATTTTAATCTGGCCCGCTCTCGGAATGCAGCTAATTTTTCACCCCGGCCCCCCCAAACCGCCGCCACCACCCCGACTGCAATTAAGTACCGTTTTTCTGTCGAGTCGCTGCCACCCGGACTCCCACCCACGCACACAAGCTGCCATGTGAATCCCATCGGGAGCCTTGATGGTTTGTCGAGTTCCTTCTCTTTTATGTGCTTTTTCCTTCCCCGAGTGGTATGGTTAGTGCCGCAGCAGAAGAAAAAATGTCCTGGGGTTCTTTGACTGCCATCTCCACAGGCTACCAACAATCCCCAAAAACCCAAAAGTTGTATGTCCGTATTGGCACTTGTTGAAAACGAAAGTTGCAGCATGAGTCCATTGCTGATATGGTTTTTCATCACTTCCTCCTCCCTGTGGACGGTGCCGTCATGGTATGGCGGATGGGAGACGTTGAGTCGATAGTGGACTCCCTGCTTAGACTGTGTTTTGTCCTTTTTTGGTCACTCAAAGCAAGAGAAGAGCAAGAAAATGCTACAGGCTAGCAACCATGCTAATATGCAGTGGGTTTGTTTTAAATTTGTTCCATACTTTTGTCGAGCGTCCCATCTCTTAACCCGGCTTGGGTCCTCCGGAACCTCACCAGGGAAGGTACTACAAAAGTACCGGGTATAAGGTACCCTCCCCAAAGGACACCCAGAAAGAGTACAGTTGAGTCTTTGTTGGACTCACCTGGACCTCTTGAGACTGTGTTGTATAAAAGCATCACCTTCTCTATCAGCTTCCATACAATCATTGGCGTCGGGGGAGGGGCTGTAGCCAATTGCGAGACATTTCGGTACAGGGGCAGGATTTGTTAATGTCAATGTCACTCCGTGTTCGCTATATTTGACCAATTTAGTAGCAATTGGTCACAATTGGCTCACAATTTGGTTACTACTTGTCTTGTTTGGAGGTACTACAAAAGCACCGGGTACCGGGTAATGTTCCTAATGGACACCCCAAAAGAACCTAGTCCACTTGAACCCTCTGGGACCTGTGCCTGGAAAAGTACCATAACATCTCGTTGAAGATGGAGATGAACCTTCTTGTGGTTCTTTAGCCTTCCACCCAATCATTGGCCACAGGTTGGGGCTTCAGCCAATCCCAAGAGACTCGATAGTACAGGCGCAGGATTTGCTAACTACAACATCCCTCAGTGATGGCATTTTCTGGCTCATGTCACTTTTAGTATCCACTCCGATTGCTTGGAGCGACCCCAGAGCTTGTACTTCAAAGTACTCTGCAGGAAGTACTATCCCCGATGGAAACCCAGCGAAAACGGAGCCCACTGGAGTCGGAAAGGGAATAAGATAACCTTTTTCGGAGGTTCTTCTAGACCAGTGGTTCTCAACCTTGTTGGAGGTACTGAACCCCACCTGTTTTACATGCGCATTCACCAAACCCTTCTTTTTTGGATCGAGGATCGTTTCGTTGATGGGTACAAAGAACAGGCGGAGTAGCCTTTTCATGGAATCTGGCTCCCTTCACCTTGAATCCAGCAAGCGCTATGTTCTTGTAGTTCCCATCTCCATGCAGCTGAAGGAAGCCTTCCCTTAGTTTTGCCGGTGCTGGACTAGAATTGCTCATCTTGTCTTTGCAAGTCATGCAGTTCGGACATCGATTCCAATCACGTTCCGTCATACATGTGAATCCGTATTGTACGTGTTCTTCCGACCGCTTTCTTTTTTTGCCCGACATAATTAGTATGAAGGGATTCAAATATTAAGTAAGAAATCACATGACGTACCATCACGACAGTCACAAGTTACTACAACTGAGCGCGCCAAAATCCCTGCAGCACGGATAGGCCGAGCTATGTAGCGTGATCACCTGCGGCCAGTGATGTCATCACCAATGTCTGTCTTGACCTCCGCCGAACCCCTGAAACTGACTCACCGAACCCCTGGGGTTCCATCGAACCCAGGTTAAGAACCACTGGTCTAGACTAACTGTAGAGATATTTCATTAAAGGGGTGAGGTTTGCATATGTCAGTGGTACTCAGGCACAACTTTTTTTGGCTTTTGAGATCAAGATTTAGTATCGTCTCGGCTCGTTTGGAGTCCAACCGGAGCGAGTACAAAAGCAGTGGAGGTACCAGGTAGCATCTTTGATGGACCCCACCTCTTCTTTGGAAAAGCATCCTACATGTAGCCTAATGACTGACAGGTAACTGCCTCTCACCCCCAAAAAACCCCTATGACTGGTTTGTGTAACGATCATATCATCTGTTGATCCTTCTAAAACACGATGTAAAGGTCGATCTTCGGGAACCCCAAACGCCACGGCGCCGGATTATTTGTATTCCGAGAGGGAGTCCTTAAAAACTCGCAGTCACACAAGCGGGGAGCCAAAGAACAACAACAAAAAAAAAAAAGGCACATTTAGACACATAATCCCCCCGTCTTGACGGCCAAATGATCTCGGAAACGTTTAGCGAGGATGAGCGCTCGTTGATCCCCTGTTTTGCGCCCCCTCCCTCCCCTTAGCGACAACGCCGCCGAACGCCACGGCAGGCTGCGGCTCCATTATACGGCGTCTGAGCAGTAATCCTGCCACCTTCACGCCGCGGAGATGAGCCCTGTGACAGCGCATCACGCCAAATGGGCCCCGTCACAGCCCCCGAGCTCGCGAACACACACACGCCCTGCTAGCTAGCATGTGTGTGTGTTTGTATGTGTGTGACAAAGCACTATATACACATATTTACAACGGCGCAAGCGAAAAAAAAAAAAATGTTTTGTTTGGAAATGTTGGCTACAAACCAGAAGAGTCGCTGGATGGATGGAATGAATGAATAAATAAAGGAAAACAAACGCAGCTGCGGAGGAAGAGGAACGGCGGCGTGTTTGTGCTGGGAGCCGCCAGCGGACGGGTTCGTCGCCGTGGAAACGAAGGCGGGGGGTTTACATTGGTTCGTTTCCTGATTGGGAAACGGGTGGGTTCAACAGAGGTCATCCCTGCTGCATCCCTGCACTCTGATTGGCTGATCCATTACATGTTACTTTACTCTGATTGGGTATTCCATTGTGTCTCTACCTCTCTCTGATTGGGTATTGCATGACATGTTACTACATTCTGATTGGCTGTTCTTTTGCAGCTATAGTTTATTCTGATTGGCTGAATCTTTCCTTCACTCTGATTGGCTGTTTCCATTTCCAGTTCCTCCATTATGTACCATTTTGGCTTATTTTGATTATTATCCATTACATATCATTTAATTGTGGTTGTCCATCGCCTCCTCCTTTATTCTGATTGGCTGTGGGAGGCGACGGCCTCATTGACTAGGTCATGTGACCCCATGCAGGGCAGCAAACAAATTATTCTATTTTCTTGTTTCCATGTTAAATAAAATAACAAATCCAATTTCGTCAAAGGTCTTCTTTTGTTTAGATTTATTTTTGTTTGTTCATTTGCTAATAATGCTAATGATTATAATTGTAGTTATCATTATTACTATTATAGTTATAATTATGAACTAATTCTGACTAATATGGATATAGTTTATTTTTAATGTCCAATAAATCATGGTGATTCAAATACGTATTTTGAGCACAATGAACTGCAATTCAGTGTAAAATTTATCACATCTTTAATTTATTATAATTTAATTTAATTTAATTTAATTTAATTTAATTTAATTTAATTTAATTTAATTTAATTTAATTTGATTTTTATTTTATTTTATTTTATTTTACGTTATTGATTTTTTTTCTTTAGTTAATTTAATTGTATTAATTATTATTTTTATTTATTCATTTACCCAGTCAAATACTGAGGTGATTTGTTAAATTATATAAAAAAAAAGGAGCTGATAATTCTCTGAGCTGCTCTGTCAGATGAGGTCATGTAATTACCATGTATTTACATACCCGGGCTGCGTCTGTTTGTTGATTCAGCTCTAATTTCTCCAACGTTCCGTCGTTGCTGATTGTATTTTTTTTTTTCTTCCTAATTTCCCAAGATGTCTGTCCTTGGAAAGACTTTTTTCTTTTTTTTCCAACCCAGTCATCCGAGCCCTGAGCTAAAACAGGATCCCGGTCCGGGCTCCGGGACGGTTCACCCCTCCTCCTTCCCCCACGTCCGCCCTTGACTTTTGGTGTCACATGTTTTTTTTTTTGTTTTTTTTTTCCGCTTCAGCTGTGCCTTCTGGTTTAGAAAGACTTTCGGCCATTTTTGTATCGGCGCCGCTTTGCCCGGGGGGTTGGGGGTCGGGAGATGGGAGGGTGGGGTAGTGGAGGGGGGCGGGATTGCTGATGCTGCCCCAAAAATAATATTTTCAAATGTCAGCCTGGAAAATAAGAAATACTTCAAGTGAACATGTAAAACAAGCACTTTTAACCTTGACAGATGCTCTGGGACATGACTTGTATGCTCATATTCAACAGGTGAAATCAAGTTAAAGTCGTATTTGCAGGAGAATGCGCTAGCGTGCTAGCTCAACAGCCACTACTTAGCTTTGATAGTTGGTTTCGTCTTCCTCTAAATCACACGGTGACTGCATACCAGGATGTCAACACCACCAAAGGAGCTTTTAAAGAGTTGTCCAATTTGCATGGACAACATAGAAACTAGGAACTCTGACATTAGTTCCTAGAAGCTTTTTAGCTCGGAGGCAGGCTCTTATTATGTGACATAGGTTTTTCGAAACTAGACTGAGAGCAGAAGTCTGCATTTGTGAACAGCAGTATGGCTTCATGCCTAGAAAGAGTACACAGATAAAGTGACAGAGAAACCTACCAACAGTACCTTTTGCTCGCTCTAAGCGATCTCAGGCAAAACTGTTCTCCGTTCTACTACCTCAGTGGTGGAACAAACTTCCAGAAGCAACAAGACTAGCATCATCTATCTCAACCTTCTAAAAACAGGTAAAAACTTTTCTCTTTCAGGACGTTTTACTGCTCTGATGCCTCAGATCAGGTTAGGCAGCAAGTTAGGCTATGCAGTGTGTGTGTGTGTGTGTACACGTTTGTGTATGTCTTTGTCAAAAAAAAAAAAAAAACTCACTAACCCAAGCTTACTGTTCTGTATATTTCCTGTGCATCGTGTATTTGCAAGTGTATTTGCAGTCCCTATGTCCTCTATTGTAAGTCGCTTTGGTTAAAAGCGTCTGCCAAATTCAATGTAATGTAATAAAGTATTTGCGTTGAGAATGCTAATAGAGAAGTACAGAGAAGGCTAGAGGGAGCTGCATTGTGTTTTTGTAGACCTAGAAAAAGCATATGACAGGGTGAAGAGAGGAACTCTGATATTGTATGAGGAAGTCTGGAGTGACAGAGAAGTATGTTACACTGGTGCAGGACATGTATGCTAGCTGTGAGACAGTGGTACGGTGTGCTGTAGGGGTAACAGAGAAGTTCAAGGTGGAGGTGGGACTCCATCAGGGATCAGCTCTGAGCCCCTTCTTGTTCGCAATGGTGATGGACAGGCTGACAGATGAGGTTAGACGGGAATCTCCATGGACCATGATGTTTGCGGGTGACATTGTGATCTGTAGTGAGAGCAGTTAGCAGGTGGAGAAACATCTAGAGAGGTGAAGGAAAAGGAGGTTACTTGCAGCAAGACACAACAGATGTGAATGAAAGGGACCCAAGTGGAGTAATAAGACTACAGGGAGTGGAGATCAAGAAGCTGGAGGATTTCAGGTACTTGGGGTCAACAGTCCAGAGCAACGGAGAGGGTGGAAAAGCGGTGAAGAGACGGGTCCAAGCAGGTTGGAATGGGTGGAGAAAAGTGTCAGGGGTACTATGTGATAGAAGACTATCAACCAGAATAAAAGGAAAGGTGTACAAGACAGTGGTGAGACCAGCGATGATGTATGGACTAGAAACTGTTACAATGACCAAAAGACAGCAGGCAGAACTAGAGGTCGCAGAGATGAAGATGTTGAGGTTCCCTTTGGGAGTGACCAGGATGGAGAGGATCAGGAATGAGTCTATCGGAGGAACAGCACATGTTCGATGTTTTGGAGAGAAGGTCAGAGAAGCCAGACTGAGATGGTTGGGTCATGGACAGAGGAGGGATAGTGAATATATTGGTAGACGGATGCTGGAATTGGAGCTGCCAGGCAAGAGGTCTCGAGGAAGACCAAAGAGAAGATTTATGGACGTAGTGAGAGAGGATATGAAGGTAGTTGGTTTGAGAGAGGAGGATCCAGAGAATAGGGTTAGATGGAGAAAGTTGATTCGCTGTGGCGACACCTTAAGGGAAAAGCCGAAAGAAGAAGAAGAAGATTTTTGGTGATTGGTGGAACCCACAGGCCACACCCTGTTACCAGATACTTACTGCGTTCCGCGGGGGGCCATTTTTAATAGCTCTTGCGGTGATGAACTAGTTAATGGCAAGGTTCTACACAGTGCACAAACACATATTTACCCATCTGATTGTCCTTGGTTACTATTTTAGCCATGCAGAGGATGTTCACTGAGGCAACTCCTTGTTGTCTGAGTGGTCTTCTCCTTCTTCTTCTCTGCTTCTCTTAGTGTGGCCTGAGTGTACTGTGGTCTCTTCCTGCCTTTGGTACTGCAAACCTTCTCCAAAACTTCTTCTTCAAAGGTTCCCCCTCAGGGAAGTGGGTAGAACAACTTTCTTGGACCCTTTCCTTCCAAACGCTCCCAAAGTCCTCATGGTGGACGTTCCAGCAACTTCTTCCTTTCCAATGCTAGCCTCCCAAATATAGCTGACCGACAGGAGCAGCTCTGTCAGGCTAACACTACTGCAAGGTTCCTGCATAACACCTGTAACTTGGCTTGGGGGCGAATCAACCTTCGGGGTACGATTCACTTGTAAATTTGATGATAAAAATGACAAAACGATAAAAACCTGCATGAGACTTGTGACCCCCATTGCATCGTCCGTTGCTAAATGCTAACGTTATCTAGGGTACCTGAATGGACGCCGACCCTGCCAGTGATGTGGACGAGATTGTTAACCAAACCAGATCTCTTTGATTTGTACCTTCTGAGGCTCTTGTATGTCTTCAAATATTCTCCTAATGAGGGCATCGTAAATGTCCTTATAGCGCAGATCTGTAACATTGTCCTTTTTATCGCAGGGGACCGGATGGACCCTTAGCCGTGCCTTATAAGAGCGGAGTTATATCAAACCCAGTAAATGCTCTCCACTTTTGAAGCCTTTTCACACCTTGCTGTTTCTTCATGCCTTACACTCAACGATGTTAATCCATTCACCCCTTCATGGCAGCAGGGCTGCGATTCAAGGGAGCAACTCGGGGTTGCCAAAGGACACTTGGACAAGTAGATCGGAGGCGACTGGAATCGAATCACCAACCTTCAGCTTATCAACACACCCGTTTGTGTGTCTTTTCTCATTGGTCAATTACTTTGACTTCATTAATTAAATCAAATTAATTACTCATTCATTCGCTACGTAGCTAAACATGCAGTTGTAGCCTAGCCAGTTGTAGCCTAGCCTGATCCAGTCACATCTGTCATCCGGGTCCTGCGGGGCAACTTGGAGTTCAGTGCCTTACACGAGGGCACTTCTGCATCCGGAATTGAACCACCTACCTTCTGATTGAAGCACAGCCATGCGCTTGTACAACATGCATGTACCCATTTCTCTGTTTTCTTTTCTTAGTAATTAATCGTAATTGATCGTCAATTAATTAGTTCAATAATTCATTTTCACAGCTTGATATGCATTCAGACTGGTTTTATCCGATTGCGGCTGGCATCAGGTAGAATACGTTTGGGGACAGTTAAATTTTGGTGCCTCTGGTGCAGGAATTTTGGTAGCAGTTCGGACACAGGAATAAACCACAAACCTTATTTCAAGAATTGGAGCCGAGAATTTGACCACCGACCTTCTGATTGGAGGGTCGCCAACCCACCCGCGTGCTTTTATTTGTCTGCGTATGAACAGTTTATCAAATTTACCCATATATCTCTTTTCCTTTCGTGTGATTAATTTTAATCAATCAAATTAATTGAGTTATTGTGAATTAATTTGTTGATTCATGAATCATTTATCTGCATGGCTAATCATGCATTCAGTGAGGATTAAAAGTAAAGCCTTATCTGAATGCGGTTGTCATCGGCACCATTAAATTTGCGGGACAGATTCAATTTCGGTGCCTTGCCTGAGGGATCTTCAGAGCCAGGAATCAAACTAACAACCTTCTGATTGCGTAATCTTTCTCATAGTGCAATTAATTTTAATTAATCAAGTTAACTAACTTATCCACATGACTTCTACAAAGCTATTTACATGATTGAGCATGCATTTAGCATGGCTGTCATTGGGACCAGCAAATTTGGGGACAAATTTGATTGCCCACAGTCACCTCGGAGCCAGGAATCGAACCGTCAACCTTCTGATTTGAACATAAGCATCGATTAATCAGTTCATTCATGAATTAATTAACTGCATTGGGGATAATGCGTTTAGCAATGTTAGATAGCGGCTGTCATCGGGACCATTACAAGTGAGGCCAACTTTCACTTTGGTGCCTTGCCCAAGGGCACTTTGATTAATAATCGATTAATCGTCGATTAATCGTTGATTAATTACCGAGTTCCTTCATTATCTACAAGCCCGATTGTGCATTTAGCAGGGTTTGAAGCCGCATTCGATGGCGACTAACATCGGGATACTTAAAATGGGGCGCAATTTTAATTCTTTCGCCTTGCACAAGGACACTTCGGACACAGGAATCGAACCGCAAACCTTTCGTCCGCCACGTCCGACCTCGTATCCTCGATTCGGTGACTCTCACTTTCGCATCTCCTTCCAACACGGCGGCGTAAACAAACCCGCCGGCATGACGGTTTAAAGACTCAGCCACAGCGTGGGAGACAAATGGAAAGGAGGCCCCTGAAGCTACAGCTACACCCGACATGCCGCACACACACACACACACACACACACACACACCTTGGAGGAACAACCGACACGTCGCGGAGGTGGTCGAGTCGAGTCCAATAACCCGAGCGAAACGACCCGGATCGCAGCCGGCCCGAAAGGTGTGGAAGAAATTAGACGGCTGACGTCATCTATTGAAGCCAGATGGAGCTCGGAGGAAGACGAGGAAGACGAGGAGGAGTGTTTTACAGAATCTGATGCAAAATGAACTTTGAGAGCGGGTGAATTATCGTGAAAATAAAAAATCTGTTGCGAGAAGGGTTGAAATCGACGTGATGATAACAAAAAAGTGTTGAGGAATGGATGGAAAAAGGGGGGAAAAAAATAATAATAATTTCCATTTAATATCAGTGATCAATCATTCTATTGTTTTGTGAGATTAAATGCTAATTCGAGCAGAGATTTCTAAAGAAACAGTAATGATGATAAATTCTATGAACTGATAATGATTCTAGATGATTTTATTTTATTTTATTGATTTTTTTTTTTTTAGTTATTATTTTAATTAACTGTATTTTCTATGTAACTGTTAATTAATTGATTCTTTGAATTGAATTGAATTGAACTTAATGCACCTTATTTTTCAATGTTATTTCATTTTATACATTTTTCTGAGCATTCATTGATCCTTCGATAAATGTGTGTATTTATTGATCTATTCATATTTATTCATTTACTTTTTTGTCAATTTCAGTCAATGCTGTATTTAATTTTTCACACTTTTTTTATTCAATTAATTTTCCTGAATATTTAAATATTCATCAATTCATTCATGTATTTGATAGTAATTCATTTATTTATCCATATATATTTATTCGATCAATGTCATTTGATGTTTAATGTATTTTATTTTATTTTATTTTATTTTATTTTTTTAGGTATTATTTAAATTATTTAGGTATTAGTTATTTTCAATGTAACTGTTAATGCATTGATTCTTTGGATTGCATTGAATTTAACTTAATGCACTTTATTTTTCAATGTTATTTTATTTTATTCATCCTTTGATAAATGAGTGTATTTATTTATCTATTAATATTTATTCATTTACTTTTCGGTCAATTTCAGACGATGCTGTATTTTATTCTTCACTATGATTTTATTCAATTAATTTTCCTGAATATTTAAATATTCATCAATTCATTAATGTATTTGATAGTAATTCATTTATTTATATATATATATTTACTCGTTCAATGTCATTTAATGTTCATTTTATTTTATTTTATTTTATTTTATTTTAGATTTCTCATCAAGTGCTCGAAAGGAAATATTGGTTTATTTGAAACAATTTAGGTATTATTTAAAAAAAAAATTGTATTTATTGTATTTATTTAGTTAATTTCATTGTTTTAATTTCTGCATTTACTCATGCCTCAATAAATTTGTGTATTCATTAATTTATATTAATTCATAAGAAAAAATCATATTTAATTTTCTTTTATTACTTAATTTCGATAATGCATCGATTCATTGTCGATTCGCGTTCCGTCTCTGTTTCCAGTGTTATTTTGAAAACGGCGCCCCCTACCGCTTCCTGTCCAGCTTCACTTCCTGTCCGTCTCAATTAATCACCGTCACCTGTCGGCCGTCCGGTCGTCGTCGGCGCCACCTGCTTCTCGCACTTCTCAGCCAATCAGCTTCCTCCCCGCCCCTTTGACCTTTGACCTTTTCGGTTTTCCTCGGCTTCTTCTCGCCAGGCTCTCCATCTGGTCGTCCGTCTTCACGGAGGCCGACACAGGTACCGAAACACAACACAATCGTGGGCGAGCGAAGGGTGATGTCACAAGAAGGCACACACACACACACACACACACATACACATACAAAATCATCTTCTACCAACAGAATCAGGCAGACAAAGTGTCACTTTTGAGCAGTAATGGCTTTGTGTGTGTGTGTGTGTGTGTGTGTGTGTGTGTGTGTGTGTGTGTGTGTGTGTGTGTGTGTGTGTGTGTGTGTACACAAAAATGAATGAATTTCAGATTCTCAATATGATTTGTAAATGAAAGAGTGAATGAATTAAAAATATAGAGATAAATATAGAGATAAAATGATACAACATGATTCTGTGCTATATTAAGCAATAATGGTTTTAAAAATAAACTATGGACTCAATTTTAATTTTGAAACATTAAACAAAAATAAAACAGTTTGCACGGGTGCACACAAACGCGCACACACACACACACACAAAATCATCTCCTACCAATAGAATCAGGCAGACAAAGCATCATTTTTGAGTAGTAATGGCTTTGTATGTATGTATATGTGTGTGTGTGTGTGTGTGTGTGTGTGTGCGCGCACCCGTGCATAACTGTGTTATTTTTGTTTAATGTTTCAAAATTAAAATTGAGTGCATAGTTTATTTTTTAAACCATTATTGCTTAATATAGCACAGAATCATGTTGTATCATTCGATCTCTATATTATTTTTAATTCATTCACAAGTCATATTGAGAATCTGAAATTCACTCATTCACACACACACACACACACACACATCTATTTATTTGTTCATTCACATATAGAGACATGAAACCGTTCATTCTCACATTACAAAATGTATAAAATACGGACATTATATAGAATTATACAATAATTACTCACATTACAGAAACATCCGTAATTCACTCATTCATTCAAAGAAAAAACAACTATTTATTCACCTGCAACTTTTCATTTGTTCATTCGAATGTTACGTAGAAATAAAAAAAAATCATTCGTTCATTCAGAAATCCTATGGTAATGGATAAAATTGATGAATTTATTCGGACGTTATCTAACTGGCGACCCTCTTGCTGTTAGGCTGAAACGCTAAGCACTACACTTATTTTATTATCTTTATTAATTAATTTGCAAGTAACCCAAAAAAATAAGCAAAACAAATAGAAAGAGGCAAATACAAACAATAAAAAAAAAATATATATATATTTATTTACTTTATTTTCCTTTTTTTTTTTTTTTCTCCACCCATGCTCATTAATCAAAAAAAAAAGTAAATATTTATTTTTTATTTTTTTTATTTTAATAAGTCACCTCCAAAGCAGGGCGTCTAATTCATCAGACGTTATCCAACCAGGGACCTTCTTGCTGTGAGGTGGAAACGCTAAGCACTGCACCGCCCTGTAATTATTTTTATTAATCAATTTGCAAGCACCCCGAAAAATAAGCAAAACAAATAGAGGCGAATACAAACAATAAAAAAAAAAAAAAAAAAAATTAAATTAATTTATTTGATATTAATCCCCCCCCTCTCCCGGCTCATTAATTAAAAAAAGAGTATCTATGTTTTATTTTTTTTATTTTAATAATTTACCTCTAAAGCAGGGTGTTGTGAATTAATGAGTGTTTTCCGGCCGGTGGTTACGGCGTGATTGATGATGAAGAGGTGGAAATAAGGCTCTCGCTCCCATCGGGAAGCGTAAATCCCCTTACGGGGGTAACCAGACACGTATGCTTTTGGAAAAATTGATGTTTTTCATCGTAAATGGGGAAGAAAATGAGCCGTTGGTCTCCTCGGTTCTTCTTCCCCCTCGTATTTGATGGTACTTTCGGTCGTTTTTGCGTTAAAGACCTCGTTTAGGGAAATGGACCAGGAGATCCAGAGCTCCTGAGGGAAAAGAGCCCAGGAATGGAGGAAGGACAAGTGAGCTTCGTTGCTGGTTCTTCTTGCTGGTTTTTCCCTGATTGGGTTTTCTGAGGTTCTACCTCACATGGTCCAAAACCAGCTCTTGGATTACCTTAGAAAGGTTCTGGACTGGTGGTCCTTTTTTTGGGGTGCTTGAGGTTCTAGCTTGTCCACCTACAGTTTGAAAACAGTGGTTGGAACTCCTGGCTTTACAGTGAGAAGCTTCTTGGTTCTACATCAATGTTCCTTTTAGTTCTATCTTTGTAGGCTCTCCATTTTCTACTTGCCTTGGTTCTCTTCAGTTTACGGCTTCCTCCCCGAGTCCAAAACCAGCGGTTCTAACTCTTTGCTTATCTTAAAAATGTTCTAGATGAGTGTTCCTTTGGTAGGTTCTCCAAGTTCTCCCTGTCTTGATTCTGCCCGGGTTCTCCATCTTCCTCCTGTGGTCCAAAACCAACTAGAACACTTGGCTTACCTCGATAAGGTTCGAGGCAAGTGTTCCTTTTTTTGGGCTCTTGAGGTTCTATCTCCTCCACCAGCAGTCCCAAAGCAGGGGCTCACACTCTTTGCTTACCTTAAGGGGGTTCTAGACGAGTGTTTCTTTCGTGGGTTCCACATGTTCTCCTTGGCTTGGTTCTGTCCAGGTTCTGCATCTTCCTCCCACTGTCAAAAGCCACGTCTTCAAACTCTTGGGTTACCTTAAAAAGGTTCTGGACTAGTGTTCCTTTTTTGGGTTCTCCAGGTTTTAGCAGCCCGATAACAGGGGTTAGAACTCTTGGCTTTAAAGTTAGAAGTTTCTTGGTTCTACATCAATGTTCCGTTCGGTTCTATCGTTGAGGGTTCTCCTTGTTCTACCTGCTCGGGTTCTCTTAGGCTCTCCATCTTCTTGCTACAGTGCTGAAGCAGCAGTAAGAACTCTCACCTAAATGTAAAGACGTATTGACGATTGTTCCTTCTTTTGTGGGTTCTCCATGTTCTCCTTGCCAGGGTTCTCTCAGGGACTCCTTCTTCCCCTTCGAGTGCAAAAACAGTTCTTGGAACTCTTTGCTTACTTTAAGAAGGTTCTAGACAAGTGTTCCTTTGGTGGGTTCTTCAGGTTATAAGTCTTCCTCTTACGGTCCCAAATAAGTGGTTGGAAGTCTTAGCTTTCACAGCAAGAAGGTTCTGGGTTCTACACCAATGTTCCTTTTGTTTTTCTTGATGTGAGTTCTCCATGTTCTCCACTTTACTCCTGTAGTCCACAACCAATGGTTTGAAGTCTCAGCTTACCCTAAAAAGGTTCTAGACCAGTGTTCCTTCTTTCCATGGGCTCTACATGTTCTGCATCTTCTTGCCAAAGTCTCAAACTCTCTTTCCTGTAAAAGTTCTAGATGAGAGTTCCTTTTTTTTTAGGGAGGGGGGGAGGGGTACTCTCAGGTTCTCCATCATCTTCTCAGAGTCCACAACCAATGTTTGATGGTACCAGACAAGTCTTCCTTACGTTGCATTTTTTTGTGGGTTCTCCATCTTCTCCCTACCTGGGTTCTTCACAGGTTCTCTGTCTTCTTCCCACAGTCCCAAACCAGTTTGTAGCTTCCAAACCAGTGTCCTCTCAGACTCTCTTTTTTTACGTTCACCAAGTCAGGGTTCTCGATGTTCTCTCTCTTACTTCAAAAAACAGCAGTCCGAGTCCCCATCTTGCCATAACAAGGCTCTAGAAGTGTTCTTCTGGTTCTCCTTGTTTTGGTTTCTCAAGGTTCTTCTGCCAGGGTTCCCTCCGGTCTTCCGTGGTAGGAGCTCCTTCCATTGGAGTAAAAAAGCTCTAGACCAGCGTTCCACTGCCTGTTCTTGCTTCTAGTTCTTTCTTTTTTGGGGGGGTCCACATGTTTCCTGGTCAGGGTTCCCTCAAGGTTCTCCATACAGTCAGGCTCTGCGACGGTTTATCTCATAATTTGGGTTCTCCTTGTTCTCCTACCTGGGTTCCCTACAGTCCAAAACAGGTTGGAACTCTCACCTTTCATAGTAAACTAGTTCCAAACCATTATTCTCTCATTTCGGGTTCTCAGTGTTCTCCTTACCTTGGGTTCTCCACAGGTTCTCCGTCATCCTGGAAGTCCAAAGCATTACGGTGTTCTCTTGTTTTGGGTTCTCCATGTTCCTCCTACGTTGGTTCTTCACGGTCCAAAAGCAGGGGTTGGAACTTCCGTCTTTTGCAGTCAGAAGGTTCGAGGTTTTTTTTGAACCAATTTTCTACTGGGTTTCTCTTCTGGAAATAAAACTGAATCCATCAATTTTTTTTTTTTTTTTTTTGGACGTTTTCGGTTTAAGTTTCAACCCCGGTGTTGGATCCCGTTCTTGTAATTCCACTCTTTGGCCACCGGGGGCGCCGGCGTCCGACCGCTCGGAGGCCGCGGGGTTTTATTTCGCCGCCGTGTGATTCACGACGACGGTAAAACAAGTCTCTCGGAGCTCAATTAACCGCCGGAGATCCCTATCACTGGCTTTTACAAGCACACACACACACTCCGACACACACACACACACACAAGCAGTCGCAGAAGGTTGGTGTGACCTTCTGCATGCTGATAATTTCTTGCAGAAAAGAGTGTTTTTGGTTGTTTTTCTGTCATCGGTTTGTGCTTTTTGATCAAAAGTGATCAACGGGGGCGTCTAGTGATGGTCGTCATGGATTCGGTAACTACTTTAAAAATCTTTAAAAAAAAAAAAAAATCCAAAATAAAGCAGAAAGCAAGAGATTTAACTTGGAATTAAGGAATGAATGGATGATTTAAAAAAGAAAAAAAAATGCTAATAAATAAAATTACTGTGAATCCAGCAGGGTGCTAAATATTTTCATTATTTTGTTAATTTCATGTCTTTGTATTTCTAGTTTTTTCATATTTAAATTGTTATTTTAAAAGTTAAGATTATGGTAATCTTGTAACATCTAAGTAAAACATGTTACAATATTTTTGTCTTTTTAAAAGTAGCTTTCAACCAATTTTTTTTTTTTTTTTTTTTTTTTTTTTTTTAGAGATGGAGATGTTTTGTTGTGTGCAGAAATGTAATTTTTATTTACTCTCGATGCAGTTCATTGATTTGAAAAAAAAAATGCAACACATTATTTTTCTACAAAGCATAAAGGCAAAAGATAACATTACACGGCGCGTTAACTCATTTTGAATTTCAAAAGGGTTGTGTAGCTACCGGTGTTTTCCTTACTGTGAGGAAACTGGTCCAAATGGCTCTTTGAGTGGTAAAAGTTGCCGACCTCTGTTCCTGGTACAAGCGGAGGAATTGACAAAAAAGCTGACTTTGACTTTTGAAATGACCCCATAAAGTTAATAAAAGCTGCTCCGATCTTCCTCTCGTCCTTTGGGCTACACCCTCCAGGTGTCGTCACAGCCAATCCTCTTCCTCCATCTGACCCTCTCCACTTTCCCTCCAGCCATACATCTTCTCTCTTGACCTCCTGCCTTGTAGTTCCAGCCTCAGCGTCCTTCCACCATCCCGCTTCTGTCCATGTCCATGACTGTATCTCCAGATCATCTGACTTGTAGTCCCTCTGATGACTTGTAGTCCCTCTCGTTGCCTCCAGCTCGTCACTTTCCAACTTGCTTGCACATGTTTCTTGACCTCTCCTGGACTGTGAGTCCTTAAAATCCTCCATGTTCTTCATCTCCAACCCCTGTAGCCTTACTGCTCCATTTGGGTCCCTCTCATTCACATCTGTTGTGTCTTGCTGCTATTAACATCCTTTTCCTTCACCTCTTTAGATGTTTCTCCACCTGCTAACTGTACTCGCTATAGATCACAATGTCATCTGCACAGCTCATGGTCAATGGAGATTCCTGTCTAGCCTCATCTGCAAGCCTATCCATTAACACTGCAAGGTGGTGGAGCTGATACCTGATGTAGTCCCGCCTCCACATTGAACTATGTCACAGCTGGCATACATGTCTTGCACCACCACTTTTCTGCCACTCCAGATAGTTCTTCTCTTAGCACCCTGTTGTATGTTCTTTTTTTTTTTTAGAGCTACAAAGGCATGGCGCAGCTCTCTCTGGACTTCTCTATCAACATTCTTGAAGCCAATACCACATCTGTAGTACTCTACTCAGGCAACTACTGTTTCTGTGGTACTCTTTCTTGGCATGAAAAGCTGTTCACATATATATCAAATTAGTTCACGTAAATTATCGTTTCCATTCCTCGCTTGCTTCCCTTATTTACCAAAGGGCATGGGTGGGATGTCATTTCCTGTTTCGCTGCTTTTTTCGTCTCCCGTGTGTTGTGCTAATGCTCAAGCCAATCCAGCAATGGAGCGGAGATCCGCTGCGATTCCTGCCTAAACTCATCTGTCAAAAATTACAAAAAGGAAGGGGCTCAGAGCTGATCCCTAATGTAGTCCCACCTCCACCTTGAACTGTGTTACAGCTGGCATACATGTCTTGCACCACCAATTCACAACTCTGGATAGTTCCTCTCTTGGCACTCCATTGTATGCTCTTTCTAGATCTACCCAGGCAAAGTGCAGCACCCTATGTACTTCTCTATCCACATTCTCGAAGCAAATCCCGCATATGCAGTTGGCAACTGCTACATCTGTAGTATTCTTTCTCGGTATGAAAAGCTGTCCAAAGATATCAAATTAATTTCAAATAACATAATGCTATTTCCATTCCTCACTTCCTTGTCTTATTTACCAAAGGGTATGGGCGGGACGTCTTCCCCTGTTTCACCCTTTTTACTTCTGGCGTATGTGATGCTAATGCTAAAGCTAATCCAGCAACGGAGCAGAGGTCCACGGAAATTCCTGCCTAACCTCATCTGTAAGCCGATCCATCACCACTGCAAAGTGGAAGAGGCTTAGAGCTGATCCATGATGTAGTCCCATCTCCACCTTGAACTGTGTCACAGCTGGCATACATGTCTTGCACCACCCCCACTAAAATAATGCCGTTTCCATTCCTCAGTTGCTTGTCTTATTTACGAAAGGGCATGGGCTGCACGTCATTTCCCGTTTCCCCCCTTTTTACTTCTTGTTTGTGTGATGCTAATGCTAGCGGTGTGGACACAAATCAAATTTCTTTCATGGAGAGAGAAAAACAAGTTTTATTTATCTCCGCTTCCAAACACAGCAGAGCTTGGAGCAACAGAAACAATAGAGCAAGAGGGAAGGAGGGAGTAAGGGGGGGGGGGTGGAGGTTCCACCGGGTCTGAGCACTTCCTGGCGGCGGGTGTAAATTGAGGCGGCGAAATCGAGTTAGGAGGCACTCAGGTCTCGTCTGCTGACGCCGGCGAAGCTGAGCGGCGTAATGAGCCGCCGATCCACCGCCGATCGACTGAGAGGCCGCTAATTCGATTTTCGGGTGGGGGCGGGGATCTGGGGAGGGGGTTCATGAGGAGCCATCAAGCTCTCAGAGGAAGCCGGTCGGCGGGCGAATCGAGGGGACGGGGGCGAGGTCACCCGCTTTCAAATTAGCTTCCACTTCAAAAGAGGTGTCAGAACAACAGAAAAAAAAACCAGCGCCGCTCCCGGTGATTAATTAACCGTCCATCAAGCGGCGTGACGGCAGGGCTGCTGTCGCTTGGCGCCGATCGCCACGGCGACGGGACATTCCCCAACCGGGAACTGAGTTTTGAGAAGCTAAAAACTCTGAGTTTGCATGTCGGATTTGTCAGCGGGAGGTCGAAATGGAAGATTGGCCAAAAAAGGCAACAGGAAGTAACCAGGAACTTTAAAAATAAACTTAAAAATCAATTTATTATTATTTTTTTTTTTAAGGCGTTTATTTTTTTAATGTGCAAAAAAGTGAAATATATTATAAACGTTGACAGGTGTCAGTTGTTAGCACTTGCGGCTCATAGTGACAAGGTTACTAGTTGGAGGGCTGCTTTCCCGAGGATTCACTCCAAGGACTCAATACTTTTATTGTCATTACACAAAACGCAACAAAATTTTAGAGACAGCGGCTCTCGGGTTCAATGGAATCAAAAACAGAAAAAAAAAACAACCTTAAAAACCAGGAAACAGCACAATAATACAACGATAGCGGCATCTCTGGGTTACAGATGTAAGACGGAAAAAAATGTAAGACCAAAAAAAAAAAAAAAACAGATAAATAAATAGATATGTAGAATAAAAATAAGGAATAAATATGTAGAAAGAGAAAAATAAAAAAGGAAAAAATAAAATGTGAAAAAAGGGATTGCACTGTGCCGAATTTACTGCGAAAAATATATACAAAAATATATAAAAATATATCTCTGTAAATGTCTGTACATATGATGGCAACGGATATATATTTGAATTTACTTGCATCCCATAATAAGCCTCCCCATTATCGAAAAAAAAAAAAAAAAAAACTGAAATTTTCCTGAAAATCAAAAATAAATTCCTTGAAATCAACAAAAGCTAGCATAGCGACTAGCGACTCTTTGTAAAATAAGTGTTATATAGCTTTAAAGGGCTCAAAATATGTCAAGTTTGGTGCCCCCTAGTGGTCGGAGGACCAGCGGGTCAATTAAATCCAGCTTTTAACTCTTTCCCCGCAGGAGCAAAAAAAAAAGACGCGATGCAACGACGTTGGACGAGAAAGGAGCTTCCTGTTTTTCAAAGCGAGCCGTGAGGATCGTCGGCGCCGATTCTCCCCCCGCCGCCGCCGCCCAAGTGACCCAACTGATTCACCCACCTGACCGCCGCCGAGAACCACACGGTAATTACCTAATAAAAATCCCATTTCCCCTCCACTCCTCTCTCGCTCTCTCCGTTCCTGGGCGTCAGTTGTTTGACATTTAAATGTCAGTATAATTAAATTAGACCCCGTCCTGGACGCGGAAAAGCAGTCCGGGATGGCGTTCGGAGGCCAAGTGGAGACCCGGTCGCGCTAAAATGGTCGGCCCGAGTGGCGTCGAATCGTTCCCATTAGCGGCGAAAAAAAGGGAAAAAAAAAAAAAAAAAGCGCTACGTTGTCGTTGGCGAGTTAGCGGAGTTAGCTCGACGGGAAAGGGGAGAGTGTGACGCGATGTTTTTTTCGGGCCAGACGCTCTTTCATCTGGCGTTTATTCGCAGTCTCCGTCCACGAAGCGCTATTAGCATCATGGTCACTTTGGAAAATAGCACTCAGACGGCTGTTTTCCGAAGGTCCGCGGCCAAATAATTTTTGTTTTTAATAAGAAAAATGGAGGCGGGGCAGTGGAAAAACAGACGTGGGGTACGGTAATACCGCGGTAGCGTTATTATTAGCTTGACCTCATTCTCTAATAGCAGCTAGCATAAGGTAGTGTCACTGAGTCTTAATGTCTGTTGATGTGGCGCTAGCAACACGAGGCAGAAGGGTTCCAAAGTACGTAAATAAGCTAGCTACGCGCTACGCTCTTCTCTAACTAGCTACTGTGACAGTCTGAGTATCTGTTGTTTCAGACACAAGTTCAAAACGGGTGTTTCATCCACCCTCAAACGACATTTTGGGAGCCTGCATGCTTTCCGTGTTTATATCTGCTCTCTTTCTGGAGCCTGACCTGCGCTAACCTCGCTAACAGCAACATTAGCGATAATATACCGCGGCATCTCTGCTATTTGTTTTCGTCAAATGATTGTTGATCTGCTTGCTGCCACTTTTGCACATATTTACATTTGTATATTCTTTATTTCCTCTAATTTGAATACATATTTTGGGATTTTTTTTCTGATATTTCTATATCTGATGGCCGTGTATTATTTATTATAAAATACCTTGACTGTTGTATCTGCTTTCTGCTGCGTGTGAACTGAAATTTTCCCACTGTGGGATGATTTTGAGGAATATTCTTATGAATTAATTCATTCATTCACATATCTTCATATATTCATTCATCCTCTTATAGAGGACCATATTTCTATATTTTAATTTTAAAGTTAAATTTTTCATTTTTTTATTGCATATTTTAATATTTTTTTTCAAATATGAACATATCTGACTGCACATCATTTTCATAATAATTAAAATAATAATAATCATAATAATTATTATTATTGTTAACTACTCCTTGTTGATAGTTTAAATACCTAATTATGATTAACTTTTAATTATTGTTATATGTTTTTTTATTTGATATAAATTATTAATTATTAACTACCTCAACTGCTCTATTTCCTTTCTGCTGGGAGTGAATTGAAATCTCCCCACTATGGGACAAATAAAGAAATATTCTAATTTATTCTATGACATAGAATTCATTCATTCATTCGCATTTTGTGAATTCATCCTTTCATTCACATATCATATAAAGCCACACAACCATTCACATGATGCTGCTAGTTTCCATTTTTTTGCAAATAATTCTGCATATAAGTGTAATATTTAAAATATATAATACATTATTCATACATTGTTCATTTTCTTCACTTCTTTTTATTTCATTGCATATTTTTCTATTTTTTCCATTACTCATATCTCACAGCTGATTATCATTTTTTTTAATTTATTTTTACCATTATTATAATTATTATACTTTCTGCTGTGTGATTTGTGCTTTCATCCGCTTAATCAAATATCATAAAACCGTTCACCCTCTCATTCACATGACACTGCTAGCTGCGACTTTTTTGCACATATCTATACATGGCTTATATTTTAAATGTATTTTTCATTTGATTTATGTTTTTTCTGATATTTATATGTCTTACAGCAGTGCATTATTCTTATTAGTAGTATTAATAACTACCTGTCAGTGCAGGAAATTGCAATCGCAGAGGGCGGGGCGGACGCTAACGGACAAGACGCGACCGCCGAATCGCCATTTTCACCTCGGTGGGACTTTCAAAACAAACCGGCTGAAACAGGAAGTCAAACACAAACAATGGAGGCACTTTCAAAGTAAAACAGGAAGTAAACAAAAATTAACCACGGAAGGGGGGGGGGGGGTCGTTAAAGAATTAAAATAGACTCATAAATAAATAATACGCCGCTAAAATAATCCCCCTGTTGTGATTTTATTGATTTTTTTTTTTTTTTTTTGTTACAGCCCTCTTATTTCCTAGAAGCCCGATCCGAGCGCTAACTTCCTGTTTTCCCGATTTCCCGCACAAATCCTCTCTTTATCTCTTAATATCTCTGGCTGGCTCTCCGACGGTCCTCACTGCACGCTTTCATTAACCCCGCGGATAAACCCCGCACACACACACACACACACACAGACACAAACACTCCGCCGAAGCTGAAATCTTATTTTTCTATTTTTTTTTTAGCTCTATTTGCAGAACAAAAGCGGTCGAGTGGTAACCAGCATCAATAATAGATCTTCCCCGCGTGGCCGACGTGGCCGAGCATCTGCGCCCCCCCCCCCCCCCCCCCCCCCCCGGAACAACCTAAATACTCACGGGGCTTTGCAGCTATTGCACATTTAATGCCCTCCAAAGCCTAAAGAATGCTAATTTCTGCGGCCTGCGACCGATTTTCCCCGCGTCTCGACCCGAAATTACAAAATCTGTCGTCCCCACGGCCCTATTTACCCCCCCTCCACCCGCGCCGCCGTTCCAGCTGGGGACCATTACGCACAGGAAACCGTCCGAAAGGAGGGGGAGGGGGTCGGGAGCTAGCGGCGAATCCGTCCGTCAAGCGCTAGCAAGACGACAACACAAGCCGCAGCGTCCGCTTTATCTTTTTTTTTTTTTTTTTTTTTCTATTAATTTGAAAGAAAGCAAGTCTGAAACAACCCCGTCTGGTGTTTTTTCTTTTTTTTTTTTTTTTTCTTTTTTCCCGAGCGCAGCCGGGGAGCCGAGGGAGGCGGGAAGGGGGTCTTTCAACTTTGCGTTTGTATTTTTTTTTTTTTTTTTTTCTTCTTTTCTATCAAACGATATTGTGTCTGAAAGCATCAAACATGGCGGAGGCGGAAGCTTCTAGGCAGCGTTAGCATTTCCGCTGCTCCTTTTTTATTAGTCTCGGTCTTTATATCTGCTTTTTTTTTATAGATTATAATCTTAATATTTCCAACTGTCCAAAAATTGTACTAGTGTGCTCGAGGAAAAAGAGGCGGGGCCTCAATGGCGGATTAGCCAATTAGGAACGCAGGAGGTTTTTGGGAACCAGGAAGAAATACTATATGATGACAGTAAAATAACATTTGTCAGGCTTCAAAATCGGTTTTGTACTGATTTTAAAATACTTTCTGATATTTCTTCATGATACTGAGTCATTTTAAAGTAAACAGAAATTAGATTTGAAGATAAATCCACAGGTCACCCATTGGTCAAGATAGCGAAAAGAAAAAAAGATGATGATTACCGTGCATTTCGTATGTTTAACGGGCAAATCCAAGCAGCACCAGAGGTGGCATTAAAAGTAAGACATATTTAATTTGTTATCCGTGAAAAATACTATATGGCTCTCAATGAAATATATTTAGAAATATTCAGGTTTTATGGCTCTCCCTGGCAAATAGGTTCCTGACCCCTAGACATTCATGCTCTCATATAGCGAACATATAGACGCAGCTCTTCACCCTTTCATTCCCGCGTCATAAAAAGACATGCAACCATTCATTCATTCATTCATTCATAGTAGCTGTAAATATTTACAACCAGGCATTCATTTATTAATGTAAATATTTACAACAATTTGCTCCTTCATTCACACCAGATGTAAAGGTTTAAAACCATTCATTCATTCATTCATTCATACATACTATTTGTTAAGATTTACAACCATTCACTTGTTCATTAATACTAGATGATAATATGTAAACTATTCATTCATTTGTTCATTCATTCATTCACACAAGCTATAAAGATCTACAAGCATTCATCATTCATTGATACTGGATGTAAATATTTACAACCATTCACTCATTCATTCATGCTAGAAGATTTGCAGCCATTCATTCATTCATTCATTTATTCATTCATTCATACCAAATGTAAAGATTTACTTCCATACATTTATTCATTCATAATAGATGTTAATATTTAGAAACATTAATTCATCCATTCATACGAGATGTAAAGATTTGTGACCTTTCACTCGTTTATATATACTAGATGTAAAGATTTATAACCATTAATTCATCCATTCGTACTAGATGTGAAGGTTTACAAGCATTCATTCATTCATTCATTCGTACTAGATGTAAAGATTTATAAGTATTCATTCATTCATACAATATGTAAATATTTACAACCAGTCACTCATTCATTTGTACTATATGTAAAGATTTATAATTATTCAGTCATGCATTCATACTAGATGTTAAGATTTATCACCATTCTTTCATTTCTACTATATGTAAAAAGTTACACTCTGCAATTGTTTCTATCTTGACATAAAACGGGAGGTGCTTAACTTTCACAGCATACAAGCTACTTATAAAATGACCAAGTCAAAATGATCTACCAATGACAAAAATGCAAAACATTCTTTATATGTACGATATATGTTGAATATCGCACAACACAAAATAATTACCGCAAAGTCGCGACTCTTTCATTAAAACAACAATATGTATAGTATATGAATTTTTGGGGGGGATTTTTGGGATTTGTGATTTTACACAAACGGTCTGAAAATGTGGCACCATCTTAAACCTTCTTTAGGATTGCAACGTTAGATCGGCACACTTATTTATATTCTGACTTACTTAGACCTTAAAAATACATGTAATAATTAAGTAATTCATTCACATGTGCGAGCAAAGTATTAACCTTGTTGTTGTTACAATTTAAATAAAATTATGAAAACCAACAACAATTATTATTATTATGATTGTTATTAATTTGTCTATATATTGTATGTATATAACATACTATAAGATATTATTTGTATTATTATCATTATTCTAATTTAAGTAAAATAATAAAACCAATAATAATAATAATTGTGGTTTTTATTATTAATATATGTATTGGATGTATATAATATACTATAAATATAACATAATAATAATAATCTTATTATCATTATTTGAATAAAAATCAAAACCAATCATAAATATTAACATTTTATTAAAATGTCTATATATTGTATGTATTAAATAACTGTAAACTATGAATATGTTATAATAATTATTATATCATTTTTAATATCAAATACTAAAACCAATAACAATAATAATTACTGTTATTATTATTAATTATTATTTTTTAATAGTTATCAATATGTATTGAATGCATATCATATACTACAGATATTACACAATAATAATAATAATCTTATTATTATTTAAGTAAAACAATTAAAACTAAAAATATAAATAAAACACTTAAATGAGTGGAAAAGCTGCCGTCACATGAGTTAATGTAATCCGGGATTACCTTTTTTATTTTCTTTTTAAACGACTCATCCATGGATACCATTATGGAAAGACCCCGACTCATTTTTCGCTTAATTGGAATCCAGGCTTTTCTCCGACATTATCTCCAGGTGAGCGAAAAAGCATCGGGTTTGTCCGAAGACGCTTCGAAAAAAAAAAAACAAGGGGATTAAGAGAAATAATTGGAGATAAAAATATGTTTTCTCGCTTTTTAAAACGCTGGGGTTCAACAGTGCGGATTACATTTAAGTGAATTAGCGCCTTTCCGATCCCACGTCTCTATCTTAGCTATCGACAGGAGTTTGTTGCCACGGTAACAAATCCCTTTTTTTTTTTTTTTTTTTTTTTTGCATTTTTTCAGAAGTCTGACGGAAAATAATAATAAAAAAAAAAATTCTCCCCGGGGAATCGAGTGGAGGTGACATTTATTTAAGGGCACATCTTTCTTCCACTCACCCGTGCTTTCAATAACACACCGCTCCTCCTCTTCTTTTCTTACTTCCGCTTGACACATTGCCAGCGTTCTTCACCTCAGGGGTTAAACACAACTCAAACACACACACACACACACACACACACACACATCAGCCGACAGACGGAGGCTGACGCGTCGATAAAGACACTTCGTTTTCGTTGCCGTGTCGTGTTCTTGCGTCTGACGGCTCACGTTACCCAGCGGATGCTTTCTCTGTGATCGCACCGGTCCTGTCTTCACTGATGATTCTGTTTCGTAGCAGCGTTTATGACATGCTCACACACACACACACACACACACGTTTAAAAAAAAAAAAAATTAATAAAAATAACATAAAAATGGAAATGTCACTTTTATCCAGATAGCATGGCTGCAGAATGAAGTTCGCTGAAAACTATAAATGAAATAATAATAATAATATTAATAATAATAAATAAATACATTTATATATGTTTATATATATAATGTCACTTTTATCCAGATAGCATGGCTGCAGAATCAATTTAGCTAAAAACTAGAAATAAAATAATAATAATAATAATATTAATAAAAAAATACATGTATATATGTTTATATATGTAATGTCACTTTTATCCAGATAGCATGGCTGTAGAATGAAGTTCGCTGAAAACTATAAATGAAATAATAATAATAATATTAATAATAATAAATAAATACATGTATATATGTTTATATATGTAATGTCACTTTTATCCAGATAGCATGGCTGCAGAATGAAGTTCGCTGAAAACTATAAATGAAATAATAATGATAATATTAATAATAATAAATAAATACATTTATATATGTTTATATATATAATGTCACTTTTATCCAGATAGCTTGGCTGCAGAATCAATTTAGCTAAAAACTAGAAATAAAATAATAATAATAATAATAATATTAATAAATAAATACATTTATATATGTTTATATATGTAATGTCACTTTTATCCAGATAGCATGGCTGCAGAATCAATTTAGCTAAAAACTAGAAATAAAATAATAATAATATTAATAAATAAATACATTTATATATGTTTATATATGTAATGTCACTTTTATCCAGATAGCATGGCTGCAGAATCAATTTAGCTAAAAACTAGAAATAAAATAATAATAATAATAATAACAATAAATAAATACATTTATCTATGTTTATATATATATAATGTCACTTTTATCCAGACAGCATGGCTGCAGAATGAAGTTAACTGAAAACTAGAAATAAAATAATAATACTAATAATAATAATAATAATGATAAAATATTTTTATATATGTTTATATGTCATTTGCAATATATCCATAGATACATGGTAAAAAAAAAAAAAAAAACTATCACAAAACAAAATATATCTGGATTGATATCTGACTCTTTTCTCAGTCAGGGTGTGTTTTTTTTTTTAATTATTGCCTTATTTGGTCATTAGATTTTAATTGGATGTTGATAGCAGGGTGTCGTTAGCGTAGCGGCGAACATTTTTCATCCTCAGGTCTGAGCTGCCGTGGAAGTTATTATTGTGTTATTACACACACACACACACACACACACACTCTATCACACACACACACATACAAACATTACATTTGAAAATAATGCTAATTTTATCAAGATCACAAAGCAATACAAGGGGGTGTCATCAAAAATACAATGTGTAATGTCTCCATTAATGATTAAAATAGATTGATGGAAAGAATAAAAAAATATAAAAAAAAAAGCTAATTAATAAATTAAACTGCAATTTAAAATAGAAGTCGCTGTATGATAGTCGAAATTGAGAGCGACATGAGCTTTTCTGTAATTTAACTTGACTGATAACCTGCTTTATCTCAGTCAGGATTTGTTTTTTTTTAAACATCGGCTAATTTGATCAACATTTTTAATTTTATCCACACTATCCAGCCAGCTTTTCAAATCAAATTAAAAGCTGAGTAAGTAATTAAGTACGTAAGTGAGGGCAACATTAATTAAGAAAAGAACAGGGATAAATCAATATATTTTTATATATTATGAAAATCAAAAATAACTGTATGACAATAGATATTTGGGATGAAATTATTAAAAAAAACCAAAAAAAAACCTTAACTCCAAGTCGACTGATAAATGACTCTTATAAAGGAAATATTTTTGTAAAAAAATTTGGTCAAATTATTAAATTTGATTTGGGTAGCATGGTGTCGTCTGCATAGCGGCTTTTGATCTGCCGACTGCAGATTTTGTCCATTCAGGTGGAAAATAAATGGATAAAATACAAAATAAAAAAAAAAAGAAAGTGATTGTATGACAATAGACATTAAGGTAAAGAGCAACATTAGCTAAAAGAAAAAAAAAAAACCTTGGATTAAATTATTTATAAAAATAGATAAATAAATAAATAAATAAATAGAAATTAAAAACACATGGACTCCAAGTTTACTAACTGACTCTTTGTAATAAGGGAAGTAATTTTGTTAACATCGCCTTCTTAAATTGGATTCACGCCTCTGTCTTCCAGAAGGATCTTCACGTTTTACACTCCATGGTAGTCATCAGTGTCACACACACACACACATTCACACATGGTGCAGTGTAAGATTTAATAGCACCTTAAATGGTGTTCTACTCAAGACAATTATTTCCTTTTTTTTTCTTCCATTTCCAAGTATTTTAAATAAACACAGAAGACACAATGATGATTTACTGAAAAAAAAAAAAAAAAAAAAGAAGTGGAATATAAATATCTGTGTAATTTAAATAGCATATTGTTGTCAGAGGAAAAAAAGGTAATGGCTGAATTTAAAATAGACTAAAATCCAGATGTATTGGTGTAATTGGATAGACATGTTAACATGTGCGTGTATAATTTATATTCCTTAACCACCTCCAGGGAGGCCGGGGGGCCCCGAAAACCTGGCAGGTTAATTTACGAGTCAGAGGCCGAGACGTTTTGGAGGAAACCCCTCAGATGAGGAACGACACAGGAAGCGGCTAAACCGGTTAGCGCGACTTTAGTCAATCAGGAAAAAACCTGATCCGTTAGCGGCGGGGAGGAACGCCCCGCGGGGCGGGCGTAAAGTGTCTGCAGCATCGCCGCGGAAACGGTTCGAAACAGGAGACCCGCTAAGGGGGACCGTTCAAGTCGGGTTCGGATCCCTCGTCCAAAAACTTCAAGGGACCCCCAGGAATTATCGCTCCCGACCCCCCGGACGATCCCTGTTCGGGCTCGGATCCGGAAAGCCTCAGGGCGCGCGCCTAGAACGTATGCCAGCTTTTAATTACGGTATTTGTAGCATTTAAATTGATTGATAACCCCTTGAGACAAAGCTAGCATAGCATAGCTGCTCCCTCTAGCGCTAAATAATCAAAGCTGTTTTCTTTTATTTCAAATATATGTTTTATTTAAGCTAACGAGACGACGTATAACGAAGGTGACGGCGGACACTGGCAAGGACAACCGAATGTGACGGGTTCAAGCTAGCAAAACAAATAAAGTCGCGCTAACGGAGCCGACGATGAGACAAAGTTGATTTGTTTGTTTTTTTTTTCCCCCAATCTCTCCAATATGGACACAATCGACTCGCTATCGACTTTAGCGCTTTAATATCCGGCGTGTTGATAGATAACTGCCCGGATCAAAACCTCCTCTGATGCCTTTTTTTGCGTTTTTTTTCCCAAAACAAATCAGATGCGGCTAAGAATTTCACTTGTCTTCCTCCGTCCAGGAATTTTATTCCTTTTTTTTTTTTTTTTTTCTCATGTTCCCCCCCGCGATGTGCCGGCTCTTTACTTTCATGAGTATCCAGTTCACTCGGTCTCCCGGATGAGTTTGTTACGCGGATAAATACTTTAAACGCAACTAAATATTCATCTCGGGCCCGTCCTTGTCGGCTCCGGGCGTTCCCGTCTCGCCTCACGTTAATTAGCGAGGACAAAGGAGCGACGGAAACCCCGAGCCACGATCGGGTTCGCAGGAAAGAAGCGGGTTTAGATGTAAACAGCGTCCGCTGGATGGCGGCTGCTGGTTCCTCGGGCTCGTGACAACGGCGGAAACAAGAAACAAATCAAAGCGAGCTCGGTTAATGATCATTCGAGTCACCTTTTCTGTGTTTTAATTAAAGATGAACTTAGCAGAATAAAAATGTCGGGACTGGAATTTATTTACTCCAGCGGGAAACAAAGATCAAACCTTTCCGTGGATGTCGGCGGTGTTTTGAGCTCTTGATCAAAACATACTTGAGGGAATTAGAGGTGCTTTTAGCTTCTGCTAACTCCCGGTTAGCCATAATCCGATTTGAACTTTCGGTCGTTAGCATCATTCTTAGCTTCCAATGAGGTACGCTTTGTCTTCTGTGTGAACCACGTCAAACACATCATGTTTATGGTGAATCATTCATGTCTGTCCCCTTGAAAGTTGCCTATTCGTTTAGGAATACACAGAACCGTTTTAAACCTATATTGCCAACCGATTTGAATTCTGACTAGATGTTTTGTTACTATTTCAGCCATTAGCATCACTCTGTTATTTAGCTTCCTATGACGTACGCTACGTTATCTGTCTGTACCACGTCAAACACGTCACGTTGACGCTGAATCGTTTGAGTCCGTCCCTGTGAGAGTGGCCTATTCATTTTAGGAATACGTCGAGCCGTTTTAAACCTATATTGCCAACCGTTTGAACTCTGATTAGATTTTTTGTTACAAAGTATTTCGGCCGTCAGCATCATTCCGGTATTTAGCTTTCCATGACGTACGCTACGTTTTCTGTCTGAACCACATCAAACACGTCGAGATGACGGGGGAATCGTTCGCATCCATCCCTGTGAGAATTGCCTATTCGTTTTAGGAATGCACCGAGCCGTTTTAAACCTACATTGCCGAACACTGCTTGAATTGCATAACCGCAACTTCAGAATCCAGATCCTGCCGTTCAACTCAACTCGATCCCCCTTGATTTGACGCAGAAGAGTCAAACATCATGCGGGGTGCGGATTTTAAACACATTGATTCGTTTCAAGTGCGCATTTGTTTACTTGTCATTTCGGTTATAGGGCAAATCCAGATGTTCTGGATTGGTCGTCTTTCCACACGAGTCACATCCCGGATTCATCGTTCCTGATCTCCTGATTGGTTGACAGCTCTTAAGCGCACACTGAGAGTGCTTCTTAAAATACGCAGTACTTAAATGCTTTGATTCAGACGTATTTGTGCGCCGGAGGTTAGCACGGAAGTTAGCGAGGGATCGCATCCGTCTATTCAAGAGCCTCGAGGTACGTTGTCAAGTTGAGGGCGGGATGTTCTGGCTTCGTCGAGAAGGTTCTGGATCTCCTCCAGATGTTAGCGCCATCGCGGCTCCGCGCTTTTATGCTCTCGCTTCGTTGATAGAAATTGGCAAGCTAACGCGCGACCGACATCGTTTCCTTCTCTCTTCGCATCGCGGTGAAGTTTTGGTTCATGGAGCATCTTTGTCAGAAAAAGATGCGTTGCTATGGAAACGCTGGTTTTGTTCCATGAGCGTGGAAATGAACTTCAAGTGTAGTTTACAGTACTTTTGCAACGCGGGGAGAACTTGGACGCTTTGACCGATTGTCGTTACCGTTTATCCTGCTCCCGGGGTCGCTGGAGCCCATCCCCGCCTGTCATTGGTCGAAAGGGCCGGTCGGCGTGGCAACGTACAGATGTATGACATGCAACAATTCACCCCTCATTTAAAGCATTAGAGTGATAAACAACCGTTCAGTCTGTCATTCACGCGTCTGATATCCGTGACGCGGAAGCGCTAACAATGCAGTTTTACCGTCTAGACGACAAGACCTGTGTTTTTATACACAAAAATACATATATAAGTGTATTTTTCAAACAAATGCTATGTATTTGTAGGCTTGTGAATATTGTTTGTGTGGTGTGTGTGTGTGTGTGTATAGACACATCAATATATATATTTAAAGTGTGTTTTGTATGTGTGTGTGTACAGTATATAGATGTGTATATATATATATATATATATATATGTACGTTTGTGTGTGTGTGTGTGTGTGTGTGTGTGTGTCTGGGTGTGTGAATAATGATGTGTGTGTGTATATGTTAATGTGTGTGTGAGTACAGTATATGTATGTTTGCCTGTATACACAAATATATATACAAAGCATTTGTATGTATGTGTGTTTGTATATATGTATATATATGCCTGTGTCTTTGTATATGTGTGTGTGTGTATATATGTGTGTCTATATTTGTGTGTGGGTGTGTATATGTGTTTGTATGTATGTATATATGTGCATGTATATGTGTGTGAGTTTATATATGTGTGTGTGTATGTATATGTGCGTCTATATTTGTGTGTGTGTGTGTGTGTGTTTGTGTGTATGTGTATGTGTGGGGGTGTGTGTGTATATATATGTGCATATGTATATGTGTGTGTGTGTATATATAGATAGGAATGTGTGTGTATGTATGTGTGTATGTATGTATAAATATATATATATGTATGTATACGCTCATGTGTATTGTGTGTGTGTGTATATATATTTTTTAACATAAGCTATATATGTCTACAGTGTATATATAGTGTACACATTAAGCAATATATGTATATACATGTTTGTGTGTGTGTGTGTGTGTGTGTATGTGTGTATATATATATATATATATATATATAGGGTTGTGTGTATGGTTTGGGTGTGTGTATCTACACACACACATAAATATATATAAAGTGTGTGTGTATACATATATATTTTGAAAGAGAGAGAATTTCTTGAGAAGCAAATATCAAAAAGTTTATTTCCACGCTATGTGTGTGTGTTTGTGTGTGTGTGTGTGTGTGTGTGTGCATCCTTTTATTGTTCCATGTGTTTTCCATTACGACTGAAAAGCGGTCAATTGTATTCCAGATTTTTCCAGATTGCGTGGGAACGCCGGCGGGGGGAGGAGGACGGGGGCCGCCGTCCGTCACAGACGCTCTTAAACGTCGATTTCCGCCCCCCCTAAGGCGACACGCGATTGTTTCGAAACTCATTCGGGGCAGGTGTCACATTGACACACACACACACACACACACACACACACACACACACTTTTTTTCCCCGTGATCAGCTACTGTGAATGACCCAGGTTGGAATCCAGGAGACGGCGTCCATCCCAGGACGGGACTCTCACTCTTATTTCCCCCAAGGCCACCTTAAATATATATATGTGTGTGTGTGTGTGTGTGTGTGTGTGTTCTCCTGGGTAATCACGGTGTGTGTTTAAAAGAAGGAGGGGGGCTTTTGCCTGACGGACGCGTTTATCATCAACCAGGACGCAGTGAGGAAAGGTCATACATGACCATCTTGCCATGTTTGCCGGGAATCAATCTCTCTTACACACACACACACACACACACACACATACACATAAAGCCTGACTGTTTGTTGTCTTTTTTTTTTTTTTTTTTTTTTTTTTAACGTGCAGCTGCTCGTCGTCGCCGCTGATTCGCCCTGCCACCAGATTTATGTTACACTCCTATTAAATTTCCGGTTCAAAGCTCCCCGACGCACCAGGCCTGAAGGTCCTCGCTCGGGTTTTTTTTTTTTTTTTTTTTTTTTTTTACGTCTAAACATGTTTCCAGAGCCAAAATTTTTTTTTTTTTTTTTTTTTTTTTAACCCCCTCCATGATAGTTGGGATCGCTGGCGTGACGTCCGTGCACGTGGAAGATTTTTACCGTGATTCCGTTCGCCGGCCATTCCCTGAAAACGCGCTCCGGGAGAGGTTTTGTTTTATTTTTCTTGATTAAAAAAGCTCTTGTTTTTATTAAGAAATCAAACTTTTTTTTTTTTTTGGGGGGCGTGCTTAAAGAATTTCTAATAAATGCAAAAAAGATCAGGATAAGGATAAAAATACAGCTGTTGTAAAATAAAAATCCTGTAAATAATAACTGGAAATCAATAATAATCATCGCAATAAATTGTGATTGGCCCCTCCCCCGATGAAGAGAACCAATCGGCTGTAGAGGGCGGGGCTTATTCTGCTATTTTGATTTGTTTTCATATTATTTCTGCACTATTATACTTGATCAACGTAAGCTTTTTTTTCAATTTTAAAAGTTAAACTAAAATCGAATAGAAAGTGATTTTAAAAATTTTATTGTACATGGAAGAAAGTGGGCAATGCAGTTTAAGTTATGAGGTAATAAAAATTATATTAAGAAATATATTTTAGATATTTAATGAGACAGTGGTGTACAAACGTATCAAAACAAAATATATATACAAGACTGTCTCAGAAAATTAGTTGCAACATTCAATTAGTTGCATGAATGCAATAAAAATAATGCAATTAAAAAAACAAAAATGACTTTTTTCATGATATTCTAATATTTTGAGATAGGATTTTTGAGTTTTCTTTAGATGTAAGTCATAATCAGCAATATAAAAATAATAAAAGGCTTGCAATATTTCAGTTGCTTTGTGATGAATCCAGAATGAAGATAATAGCAATAGGGTTGCGATATAATTTTATTTATTTATTTCTAATAAATTCACAATTTTATTAATTTAAATTTCCAATTTTGAGCCCCCCCGGAAGCCATAGTACTCTTAACATTTGGCTATTTAGCCTGATAGCCTAGCTAGCTCTGAGTGCGCTGGCGAAGCTAGCTTAGGGAGTCTCTCGTTGTGCCAAACCCTGGGTGCAAGGAATTTGTTCCAACATTTAGCATGAGCGTAGCCTGCTCACGGCTAACGGCTAAAAACAGAATCCGCCCTTTGTTACCGTCGCTGCTCACTGCCTTTCGTGGAGATCCCTCAAAAGTCATGTCGCAATCTTGTGTCATCGTTGTTGTTTCCATGTCAGCTTAGCTGGCTAGCTTGCTAGCTTATTGCCTTCACATAGAGTCTTGTCCAGGTAGCTAAGATCCGCTATGTATGCTGCTATGAATATATGTCTGTATGACTTGTGAATAAGACGGTGAATGTTCCCTGGAAATCGTCGCAATCATGAGTTGCTATTGCTACGTTAACCTCCAGCGGTAAAGACAATAAAGGAATAATGCATAAAAGAAATGAAGTTAAGAGCAATAGCTTGTTTAAAAATAACGTTATTATAGGTGATTTTTTTTTTCCCTGATTCTTAGTGTTTGGCTAACTTGCCTTAAAGGCTAGCTAGCAAATCCTCTAGCGCCAGGAGTTTGTTTCGAGTTGACCTTTCAGCGTGAGCCTAGCCTGCTAACGGCTAAAAATAGAATCTGCCATTCGGTGTTGTTGCTGCTCACTGCCTGTCGTGGAAATCCCTGGAAATCGTAGCAATCATGAGTTGCTATCGCTACGTCGACCTCCAGCGGTAAAGACATTAAAGGAATAATGCATAAAAGAAATGAAGATAATAGTGATAGCTTGTTTCAAAATAATGTTACTGTTGTTTCCCTGATTTTGAGGCGCCACCTGGTGGCCGCAGCTCTTAGCTTTTTGCTAACTTGCCTAAAAGACTAGCTAGCAAATCCTAGAGCACCAGGAGTTTGTTTTGAGATGGTCTTTCAGCGGAAGCCTAGCCTGCTAACAGCTACAAACAGAATCAACCCTTCGCTATTGTTGCTGCTCACTGCTTGTTTGGAAATGCCCTGGAAAATGTCGCAATTAGTGTGTTAAAGTGGTAAAGAAAATGAATGAATGAACGAATGAAGTGTCTTTATTGGCCCCGAGGCGAATAATAATCTGAATATTTGGTGTTAGCTGGAGTGTTTATTGTGTTTTTTCCAGCTAGTGGCGAGATAATTGCTGAGGCCCCTCTGTGGATACAGGAAGTAGCATTCCTGTACGTGTACAAGAATCTTTATCCTTAGCATTTCAAAACCCTTTATCTTAGATAACCAATCAGAAACAAGCATTCTTGTTTAGCTTCGTTCCTTTTCCCCGTTTTTTTTGGCATCGTAACCAAGCGGGGAGTTCGTCGTCCGTCCCCGACCGGCACGTCGTTCAGATTTCGCTCAGATGAATCTCCGGCTCATCCGTCAGCCGATGCTAACGCTAACGGCGGCCGGGGTCACCGCGCCGATCGTCCTCCAAAGAACAGAAGAGGCCGAACACGGTCGTTAGAATGATGGATTCCCCTCGTCCGCCTCTTTCCCTCCAACCGCCGAACCCCGTCGGCGTTGCCGAGGACGACGGCGGCGGCGGCGGCGGCGGCTCGTCCCGCGTTATCCGTCTTTTCGGAAGAGAAGGGTGTTTCTATCATAGCCGCCGCTAAAATCAAACGGGGGTAGAGGGTCGGGCGCCAAGGTGACATCATTAGCTCACCTCCCCCGGGGCCGTGTGTGTGTGTGCACGTGCACGTCCACGTGCACGTGTGTGTGTGCGCAGATGGAGTCATTACACCGGGGCCTTCATTCATTATGAATGAGCTGTAAGGCCTCCTCTGTTCCAGCCGGTAATCCCAGACTTTCTTTTAAAGAGGAAGAAAAAGAGAAGAAGAAGAAGAAGAAGAAGAAGAAGAAGAAGAAGAAGAAGAAATGGAGAAGAGGAGATGAGGTATGAGTTTCGGAAAGCGAGGACTTCCTCCTCTCCTCTGCCTCCATCCTCCGTTCCCCCTGAGTCTTCTTCTGTTAGCCGCGTTAGCATCAAATGCTACTTCATTACTTTATAATAAAAAATAAAAAAAAAAAAAACAGGCGATAGTGACATTTGTTTTAAAACTTGAATTAAATGTGTTTAAATTACAAAGTAATTACATTGGAAGCAATAAAGTCAAATTTATCATAAATAAAATACATAAATAAATAAAAAAAACATCAAATTCTTTACAGCCAAATGAAATTTGAGAAAATAAAAGAATAAATGAAACTAAATTTAATTGAATTTATTCAATAAAAAAATAAACCTTATTTTTTATTGAATTAATTTATTTATTAAACATGAAAATTGAGGTGGACCTTAAAATTATAGATATGCTTATTTATAATTGTATAATTATATTCAATTTGTTTTCATCCGCTATATATACATATATAGCGAATGAAAACAAACTAAAAAAAGGAAAACTGCCTCTTATGCCATTTAAAAAGATTCATTAAATTCGATTAAATCAGATTACATTTGATTATATTAAATTGAAACAAATTCATTTCAATGAAATGAATGAGAAAAGGGAAAAGAAAATTTAAATAAATGAAAAGTAAATAAATCATTCAATAAAATAAACTAAATAAAATTGAATTTAGTCAATCAATAAATAAACCAGAAACTGACCTGTTTGCAACAACTTGCCAAAAATTAAACAAAAACAATTATTTAACTAAAAACTAAACTAAAAAACAAAAGCTACCCGTCATGTTGTTTGTTTGAAAAAACTGAATTAAATTTGATTAAATCGGAGTACATTAGACTAGATTGGATTAAATGAAGTCAAATTAAACCAAATTAAATAACATCAAATTAATTCAAACCAAATTCGATTAAATTGAAAAAAAAAAAAAAAACATTTCAATAAATGAGACTAAGGCTTATCTTAAAACAACATGTATGCAAATATATATATATATATATTAAATTTACATTTTTTGCAATGGTCATAACTAATTTATTGCAACCAAAAAAGCCTGGAAAATCCGCCGTCCTCCATGCGACAGCTCAGGATCCTTGTTGATTCATGACCGGCTCCCTCGGAAATGAGTTCATCATCTGCAAAGACACGTCGAAGGAAAACTTTTTCTTCCTGTCCTCCTCTAAGGGTTTCGTCCGGAACAAAAAGAATGATGTCATCGACAAACCGCCATCTTGTCGGCGGTCAAACCAACATCGAACGATTCTCACGAATCCTCGCTACTTACGTTCTCTGTTCTTTTTCGGTTTCCCGTCGTTTCCTCCCTCGCTTCTTCACCTCCGTCCCGCTTTCGTGATCCCGCGACGGCAACAACAACCGGACGGACGGCGGGAATCGGTATTTTAATCCGGTTTCAATACAAAAACATTAAACCGCCGAAATGACCTATTCGTTTTTGCATTTCCAGTGAGTCTTTTTTTTTAAACATCGTAGGGATACACGTGAATGGAACACACACACACACACACACACACGAGAAAGAAATTAGCCCCATTAAGGGAATACAGTCCAGGACTCCGCCCAAGTTTATTAAAGTGTCGGATTTTTATTTTCTCTCCTTGGCAGGAATTTGGGAAATTTGCCGAAATGTTTGAACCCCCCCATAACAACGTCCGATTTTGAGGAGGGGGTTCTATTTCCCGGTGATGGATGGTCGTAATTACGGAGAGCGTTGTGTTTTATTTCCTTCCAAACCCGCTTGACGGTGAATGTTTTTGAAAAATCCTTCTTTTTTTTACGCCCCGAATCTCCCAGTTCCGCCGCCGTCGGGATCCGTCAACTCCGATCAGGACGGCAAATCAATCAGGCTCTCCAGTTCGGCCTCTCCCTCTCAGGTTCTCCAATGCTGCTTTAATTTTTCTTTTTTTTTTTTTTTTTGTGTGTTGGGAGGCATTTTTCCAGACAGTAATTAAAATAAGAATTAAACAAATTATATCCATTTTGTTAAAAAATGCCACTTTGAATATACATTTATTTTTTCAGTTATTTTGTATTATTCTGTCAGTAGCAATAGGATAGATAAAATGTATTTTTTACAATTAGAACTAATTGAGAATATAGTTATTTATTTTTGTTCATTTTTTATTTTAGATTTTTTTCAGGTATTGGAAAATATTCTATTATTCTCTATCATCTACTTTTCTTTTCCCGGCAACAGAACATGATATTTTGTTTTTTTATTTTATGTTTTTTATAAATTTATTTTTATCTATTCTGATTCAGTACAACAACCAGAAAGTACTTACAATTAGAACTAATTGATAATATAGTAATCTATTTTTGTCATGACTTTGGCACTTTGGATTTTTCTTTTTTTTTTTTTTAAATGTCAATTCTTCTATCTATATTTATGTATAATCATATTGGTATTATATTATTATTATGTTATTTCCAGTTATTAGAAATTATTCCATTATTAATATTCTATTAGTTTCTATAATCTACTTTTCTCAGATCTTCTTCGATTTTTTTTTTTTTTCTTCATATATTTTTTTCTTTGTAAATTTTACCTATTTAGATACGGAACAAAACCAAACCATATTTATTTATTTTGATATGAAAGTGGCATTTTGCAGAAAATTTTAATTTTGAATGAATAGATATAATTTCTATTCAGTTTGTTTATTGTATATTATTCTATCAGATACATGTCAAAGCCCAAAAGTTTACATATAATGAACTTTTGTGAGTTTTTCAGAAGGAAACCAATTTAATATAATGTCCGGCCAGCAACCAAACATCCAATTTATTTATTATATTCTTTTTTTCTATAAATGAATTTATCTCTTTAGGTTCAGAACAACAATCAGAAACTATAACTAAAATTCCATAAATTAAATCTCTTGCCTTTGGCAATTGGGGGGAAAATTTTGATTTCAAATATTTATATATTTTTATTTATTTACTTTGAATGATTAAAGTGTATATTGCATCAGTATGAAAGCTATCTGAGAGACTGAAAGTATAAATAATATTAATATTATTATAATACATAATTTTTTTTCGCACAATCGTCCGCCAACCGAACATCTATTTTTTTTTTTCTTATTCGTTTAACGCAGTGTTTTCCAAATGCGTGAGCGCGTGTTTGCTTCTACATACAAATGTACATGGACTCTAATTTTTTTTTTTTTCTTCAATATATTTTTTTTACATTTTTTTTTAACGCATTTATTTTGTTTTCCGTTAAAATCGAGTCGCTGGTTTTATGTCGGAACCCCCCGCCATCTTCAGCCTTAAAGCGACAGGACGCTCTGCTCCGTCAGGTCTGCAGATGAAACCTGCGATTGACTTTACTTATGAGGGCATCAGCTGACCTTTGACCTCCATCGAATCGGACCATAAAAGCGTAAGATATCTATCAGATAGCATTCCAGGTGAATAAAACCGCTATTTTTGTACACGTTGTATTTTCTTTTATTCATTCATTCATTCATTTATAATCGATACCATTGCATTTGGAGGTCAAAGGTCAACTGGAGCTAATCCCAGCTGTGATTGGATGAGAGGCGGGGCTCTTCTTTGACCAATCACAGGGCAACATGTAGGGACGTACAACCATCCATCAACTTTTTTAACTTTTCTTTCTGTTTATTCATATATATATATATATATATATATATATATATATATATATATATACATATATAGTCAGTATGTCCAATCAATATCGAATTTAGAAACTCTTTATTTTTCCCGTTTCTTAAATTCTGTATGGATGATTACAAACAAAGTTGGTACATTTATAGGATTATTCATCATTTTAAAGTTGAAATAAAATGTCAAAAACATTTCAATATTTAAATTTTCATTAAATTCATTCATTTTCATTTACATGATGCCTAGTTGGCCCGCGCATAAGTATTAAATAAGAAATGTGGCCCACCAAAATAAATGCCCAGCCCTGATATATATATATATATATATATATATATAAATATAATGTGTGTGAGTGTATAAATAAAACAATAAAGTGTTATCTTATTATCTTAATCTTATTCTTTTATCTTCACTTAAATTTTTCCACGTCCATTTATGTGGAAAAAAGAACATATAAATGAATTACCAGTACGAGGGTCTATAAAGTAAAAATCTTATCTTATATATGTCAATACAGTATTCACTTAGCTTTTATTTTATTTTATTGTTGAAAGAAAGAACATAAATTATACATATATATATATACATATGCACAAAGAAAGATAAATTAACATATTTATATATACACAGACATATACATATAAACGGATTTCTCTTATGAGGATCAATAAAATATGATTTATCTTATATATATTTTTTTTTGTTTGTTTGTTTTTTGGCTGGGTAGGATCATTTATACATATCTAATTCCTAATTACTATATAAATTTTGTTCCATATATGTTTTTTTTTTTTCTGGCAGGGGGGACAATATACATATATATATTTATAGAAAAGTCACTAAAAACACCTCAGGCGAAAACACATTAGCGCTTTTTCCTCGCCGCTGAGGTCACACATGTTCCCCACATGGCTTTCCAATCAACCTCCCCCCTCAAACATTACCTTTATTTTCCCCTTTAGAAGGGCGACCGAACCTGGAGTGCCCTCCACACACACACACACACACACACACACACACACACACACACACCCTTGAATGGGACGGTGTTGACCGATACGTGTCTCCGGAGGCGGGGGGGGGACGGACGGTTTCCGTCAAAACTGACAAAAGGAGTGAAGATTTAGAGAACAGGCAGCGTTCAACACACACACACACACACATACATACACACACACACGGCGGCAGCATCTGGAATATGGCGGTGGCGGCGCGCGCACACATGTTGGGAGTTAGCGGGGCCTCGGTGCGTCATGGCGGCCGAGCGAACGGGACGGCGTTTGAGTTTCTGTCAGGAGGGATTAGGATGAAGACGAGGAACTGCAAGTGTGGGAGTCAGAAAGAGGGTGGAGAAAGAAAGAAAGAAAAAGAAAGAAAGAAAGAAAGAAAGAAAGAACGCAATTCATCACAAAGCGGCGGATTAAACCTGGACAATCGGAGGAATTTTCTTTCCCATGATGTCAGACCATAACAATGATAACAATAATAATAATAATTAAAATAATAATAATAACAAATAAAATTGTAATAAAAATAATAATACAAATTATCATTTTTATATTATTACATTTTTTTATTATTTATCATTATTATCATTATTTTCAGTATTATTATTGGATGTGAATGACAGGGTGAATGGCTTTTATATAATTTGAATGAGAGGATGATTGTTTACATGTCTCTATATGATGGATGAATTATTGGTTATATATTTCTATTTTGACCTGTATTGGATTATTGATCGGTGAATGACAGCCACATCTTCAAATAACTAGTTACCAGTTACTGTTAATAACTTGTTACACTTAAGGATGATAATCTGGTGGAAGAGCGTCTCTTTGGATGGATTTAGACAGCACGAATCACGAATCAAACGACTCCGTGATTATTTTTTATTTTTTTTAGGGAGGGGAAATCACCAACACGGGGCTCTGGAGGCAAAACTGGAAGGTACCATTATTTTTTTGTGGGTGGGTGGGCTCATCCCGCTGCTTCCTTCATAGCCTGGAAAATTGGCAAGCAATTTAACGCCCAATATGGGGGGGAACGGGAACGCCACGCTAGGCGCTAACCGCGCTAATCGGGAGCGAGCTGCGTTCTTGCTCAAGGGCACTGTGGCGCACTTTTCTGCACTTTTTGACAAAAGCGGAGAAATAACAAATTGATTTAAATTCCAGGAAGTCCGAATTTCAGCACCGCCACCAGGAGGAACGTTTTGAAGAAGTTTGAAAAGCCTTCCTAGCCGCTAAGATTTATAGCCGGGCTCCGGCGCGGAGGATGTAGCCTTAGCTGAGGTCGGTCCGCGCGCCGGTACGAAGACGGCGTGAAGTCACACTTCGTTACGTTTTACGACTCGGCTTCGCCGCTGAACCAGAAACCAGACTCGGAATTTAACGCGATTTTTTTTTTTTTTTTTTTTTTTTTTTTTTTCGGGGTCGATTTAGCTCGACGGGGTCGCCCCGGAGATTTTATGCAGTCGGTCGGCGGGTCAATTTTTGGACGGCAGCTGCGGACTTCGTCAGCTCGAGGGTCTGCGGGGCGTCAAGCCTGATTTATGTTTACGGCGGCGTGTCGGCCATGTTCATTCCCAGACTCCTCAGGGGAGCTCCCGGGGGGATTCCTGCAGACACGGTGGCTCCGCAGCCGAGGCGCCTGTTATGCTAGGCTAGCTGTTCTGCTATTCTAACTTCCCAGCGACTGCTAGCTTGACCGAGAAACTCCAGAAGGGGCTGGAGTGACTTTGTCATTTTTTTTTAATGCAGCTGAGGATTCACGTGATTTTGAACAGTTCGTCCGGAGATCGCACCGTTTAATCCCGGGGTGGCAGCATACTCTATATACCATATACAAACTTCATCATTTTTACCTTTTTTTTTTTTTTTTTTTTTGCAAAATGCCTTTTCATGTTGGTGCCAAAAATTTTGGGACACTCACTTGTGTTCAAAAAAAAAAAAAAAAAAAAATTTTATCGGTTTATTACCAGTGATCAGTCACTTGGACATCAGTTCTTTTATAACCAATGAGGAATTTAAAAAAAATGAAAATAAAATAAAATTCATCATATATTCAACTTCCTGTTTCCTTGTCTACAAAAAAAATTGCTTATATTTTGAGTAGCAAAGTAATTCATAACGAATTTTTTTTAAGGAGTTTTTGAAAGGGTGCGAAAGGTAACACATGTATAAATTTATTAATTTTAGTCAGCAAAATTCCTGTTGCAAACAAGTCATTAGAGTTGCAAAAGCATTTTTTTATGGGACTGTAAAGAAGAAATCACATTATTATTGCTATTATTGTTTTTTTTGACAAAAAAAGGGAAAATTTAATTGACCAAAATTCATGTTTCTTACTATTTGTTAAAATTGCAAAACAATTTGGACTGTAAGGAAGAAATGACATCATTATTACTGTTATTGTTGTCAGGAATTTGTTTGACTTTACTCATAGAGGCTAAAAAAACGGCGGCTCATCGTGGCATTTTAGGGGTAAAGAAATAATCTGGGGATGCTGAGGTTTTGATTTTTCAAAAATCCGGGGAACTTTTCGGTTTTTCATTCAATCGGTCATTCAAACCAGTCGCCGGGCAACAAATGGAGACGTAAGCTTTCCACCCTCTCATTTACATATTATATAAAGTTCTTATTCATGTGTCATACAGAGCTATACAACCATTCATTTATACATTATATAGAAACATAAAGCCATTTACTCAGTGAGTCACGAACAACTGTTCAATCGGTCATTCAGATGTCAATCAAAGAATTACAACATTCGCCCTCTCGTTCATATCTAATATAAAAAAATACAACGTTGACCTTCTCATTCAAATGTTATATATAAAGAGTCCAACACAGTTCACCCTGTCGTTCACACATGATGTTAAAAACTACAACACTCGCCCTCTAATTCACCTATAATATAAAAAAAAAACTACAACATTCACCCTCTCATTCATGGGTAAAATTAAAAAACCTAGACATTCATTCATATATAATATAAAAAAACTACAAAATTCATCCTCTCATTCATATATGACACAAAAAACTACAACCTTCACCCTCTCACCCACGTTTAATATAAAGAACTACAACATTCACCCTCTCATTCATGTGTAAAATAAAAAAAAACGACAACATTCACCCAGTTATCTATATATAATATAAAGAATTACAGCACTCACCTTCTCATTCACATGTAATATAAAAAACTACAACATTCACCCATTCATTTATATGAATACATAACAAACTACAACATTGACCCTTTCATTGATAAATAATATGAAAAATACAACATTCAGCTTCTCATTCATATATAATATATAAAAAGTCCAACATTCACCCTGTCATTCACACATAATGTTAAGATAAGATAAGATAAGAACAACTTTATTTATCCCGAAGTAAATTGTTGTGCCAGAGTTTCAAGCAAAAATATAACAATAATAGATAATAGTAGGAGGGAGGGAGAATAAGAAATACAATAAAATATAAATTGTCAAGGTTAAGGCTATCAAGTGTTTTAAGGTTTTAAGTACAAAGTACAAAAACTACAACATTCACCCTCTCATTCACAAAACATGTTAAAAACAACATTCACCCCTTCATCCATGCGTCTGTATTTGAATTGGATTAAACCATTTCAGGCACAGGGGGGGCCGGAGACTCCCACCTGGAACCCGAACATATATTTGGAAGCTGAAAAGTAACCTTTTTTTTTTTTTCAGAAATAATAACGAATACTCCAAAAAAAAAAAAAAAAAAAAAAAAAAACGGTTCGGATTTTAAACTTTCATTGTCCCTCATCAAAAAGAAAAGAGTGCCGGAACGCTGAATGTTGTAGTTCTACCGGGAGATCGACAGGCTGCAAAACCTCATCTTTATCAAGGGCTTTTCAATCATCGCCGCGATCGATTGGCCTCTTTCACGAGCGCCACAAAGAGTGCGCACGCACGTCCGAGCGCGACCTTTGGCTGACCTTTTCGCCTCCTTTCCAGGGGCGGGAGATGAAGTCAAGAAGCTTAAAACCCACCCCCGTTTTCTCCAAGTCGGAGCAGGATCTCCGGGAGCCTGACCTTCTCCGGCCGGTGAGTGTATTTTAATTTCTGGAAAAGGTGTACCGCAAGGCGGCGATTCGGGTCCTCCGATGTTTTGGGGTTTGGACGCGATCTGAGCAAATGTTGCGACAAATATGTAAATTTATTAATTTTATTCGGCAAAATTCTTGTCGCATTGGAGTTGCAAAAGCATCTTTTATTGGAGTGTGAAGAAGATATCACATTATTATTATTATTGTTATTTTTATTATTTATTATTTTTATTGATATTGTTTTTTGTTTTTTTCCTCCAAACAAAGTCATATTTAATTGACCAAATTTACGATTCATTGAACCTGCAAAAGCATTTTCATTGGACTATGAGAAAGAAATGACATTATCATTATTGTTATTGTTATTATTTATCATTATTATTATTATTATTATCGCCAAAACAAAGTAAAATTTAACTGACCAAAATCCATGTTGCTTGCAATTGATTGGAGTTTCAAAAGCATTTTTTATTGGCCTGTAAAGAAAACAAATGATATTATTATTATTATTGTCATTATTATTATTATTATTATTATTATTATTATTATTATCGTTGTTGTTTTCGTCAAAACAAAGTAAAATTTGATTTAGCAAAATTAATGTTGATTACAATTCATTAAACTTGCAAAAGCATTTTTGATTGGACTGTAAAGAAGAAATGATTTTATAATAATAATAATAATAATAATAACAATTATTGTTATTATTGTTATTATTGTTATTTATTTAATTTATTTATTTATTATTTTTCGTCAAAACAAAGTTACATTTACGTTACCAAAATTCATTTTTCCAACATTTCATTAAAGTTGTGAAAGCTGAGCAAAGTATAACAAAGGAATGAAATTATTATCATTATTGTTGTTGTTGTAGTTTTCATTAAAAGACAGTAAAATTTAATTGACCGAAATTTATGTTGCAAACAATTGTGTAGAGTTAGGAAAGTATTTTCGATTGGACCATGAGGAAGAAATTAAATTGTGTCTTATAATTATCAAAACAAAGTAATTTTATCGCTGAAAACATTAATGTTGCCAAAGATTTGTCAAACCATTTTTGATAGGACCATTATGAAGGAATTACATTAATACTATTAATAGTAGCATCATGGTTGTTGTTGTTTACGTCAAAACAAGTCAAACTTTATCGCTATTATTATTATTAAAATCATTCATATTTCAATGTATTTATTTTATTTATTTACGTATTGATTTTGGATTTTTCAAAATTCTATTTTCTGTTTTGACATGACTTTGTGGTTTGCGCCAGCTCGGCTGATGTCGAATTCTCCCGTTCCTTCGCATCCTTTGCATTCTTCTCGTACGGAACATCCCGGCAGATTTACGGCGGCATGAAAGCGCGGGTTTAATCGAACGCAGTCACGGCGGATCTGCAGAACATTCACGGCATTCTAAGTTCTCCCTGGTTTCTCAACCCTCTCAAACCCCTTGTATTTAATATCTAAGTTCATTAGTCCATTTCACGGAAGGCAGTAGCTAGAGGCTAACTAGCTAATATCACATAAGCCGAACAAGAGAAAATTAAAATATCATTTTTAAACATGCTAACCATAAAAGATCACTTCGATATGGTCTGATTCTTTTTTTTTTTTTGGTTTAGTAGCGAGCAGCTAACTAGCTTATGCCACTGGTGCAAATTTCAAAACAATTTCTTTTCCACTTATATTTATGTCCCAAACCGTATCTTATCATTGAAGGTAGCTGCTAGCGGCTAACTAGATAATGTCACATAGGTGGGAGACCAATGCAATTTTAATTATCACTGATTCTAGAAGCTTACAGCAAAAGATCACATGCATACTGTCCAACACTATTGTTTCTGCGGGGGGCAATGGCTAACGGCTAACTAGATGATGTCGTCAATGCTAATTTCAATACCATTTCATCTTATCAAAATGACAACACCGTAGCTTATCATGGAAGACAGCCACTAGTAGCTTGCCAGATGGTGCCACACATAAACAAAAGACCAATGCATATTAAAATACAATTATTTTAAATGCTAACAAAATATTATAATTGAAATTTGGTCCAATATTGTATTGTTTCATGGAAGGCGGTGTCTGGGTTTCAACCTGCAAATGCTACGTAAACAGAGACCAATGCAAATTAGAATACTATTCATTAGCATGCTAACAAAATAAGATCATGTACAAATGTGATCCATTAACATATCTTGTCATGGAGGGCAGCGGCAAGCTGCTAACAAGCTAATGCTAGATAAACAGGAGACCAACACACATTACAATACCATTCTTTTCTATGGTAATTTTTGTAAATAAAACCGTTTCAATAAGTCCAACAGCCATTCTTGTCCTAGAAGGCATTAGCTAGATGCTAAACAGCTTGTGTCACAAAAGCAGGAGACCTATAAACATTAAAATATATTTCTTTTACATGCTAAAGAAACTAAGATCACACACAAACATAATTAATAACTATATCTTGTCATAGAAGTCAGCGACTAGCTACAACAAGCTAATGCTAGAAAAACATGAGACCTATGCACATTACATTACCATTCTATTATATGCTAACATTTGTAAATAAAATCCTGTAAAATAAAGTCCAACACCCCATGTTTTCACCAAACGCATTGGCTAGCAGATAACCAGTTAGTGTCACATAAGTAGAAAACCTATAAACATTAAAATATTTTTATTTTACATGCTAACAAACTTAGATGCACAAACACGATCCATCACCACTCTTGTCATGGAAGGCACAGGCTAGCTACAACAAGCTAATGCTGGAGAAACAGATTACAGATTATGTTATATGCTAACATTTAAAAAAAAATTCCTTCAATAAAGTCCAGGACCATACCTAGTCGCATAAGGTACTGACTAGCTGCTAACCAGCTAGTGCAACAAAGGCAGGAGACCACATTAAGATGCAATTCTTTAACATGCTAAAACAATAAGATCATTTAAATTTGCTCCAGTTGTATTGTTTTATGGAAAGCAGAGGCTGCGGTCTAACCCGCTAATGCATATGGAACTACCATTCCTTAGCATGCTAACAAAATAAGATCACGCACAGAAACGGTCCATTACCATATCTTGTCATGGAAGTTAGCGGCTAGCGGCTAACCAGCTACTACCACAACAGGAGGAGACCACTTCACATTAAAATACCATTCTTTTAAATGCTAACACAATAAGATCAATGAAATCTGCTGTTTGCAGCATTTTTGAGGTCACCAGTGTGCAAAAATATGTGGTAGAGCGCACACACACACACACACACACACACAGTCCCTGAATTCTATGGAAACTTTGGCCATCGGGTGGAATTACAGGAATGGTTTAGTCCAACGTCCCCCGCCTTCGGTTTTGGTTCGTCCCTGGAGCTCAATCGCACCCCTTCATTTTTTTTTTTTTTTTTTTTTTTTTCTTCCCAGACATTACAGATCTGACCTTTCACCTCTTTACCTCCCAAAAAAAAAAAAAAAAAAAAAAAAAAAAAAAAAAAAAACCCCGGAAGATTTTGTCTCCGGCGCATGAATGATGACCTACGAGTCCGTCCCCCTCTGCGGAGCGTTCAATCATTTCCCTCGTTCTTCTGCTGTTTTGTACGTCTCTCAGGGTCGCCATGGTGACAGCCGACCCCCCCCCCCCCCCCCCCCACCCGCCGGCCGCACCTGGAACTTAACTTGCTCTGTCCGGGGGGTTTATCCGATACACATGACATCTGCGTCCCGCAAGAGCGATGTCTCCTTTGTCGGCCTCTTCCTTTTTATCTAGTAGGATGGGGGTTGGCGGCGGTGTGTGTGTGTGTGTGTGTGTGTGTGAGTGTGTGTGTGCGGGGTCTCAGCTGTCAGCCGACTTTCGAAGCCGCCGTCGAATCGAAAAAACCGACCGCACTGAATCGTATCACGGCGACGATTTCATTTTTCTAATTGACGTCGACCCCAGACGGGGATCTGACAAAGACGGTATAATCAAATCAGGCGTATCCATGACGATGACCCTCTGCTTAGCGTCGACACACACACACACACACACATACATACGGAGTCAACACATTTATATTTCCAGGTGTCGCTGGATTTAGCCATATCGGCGCGATCGCGCGGCGTTTACATATGTATGAGAACGCCATTTTCTTCTTTTTTTTTTTTTTTTTTCCCCAATCACTTTTGTGCGCTTTTTAAATTACTCGGCTGTTATCGGCAGGGATTACAAGCCCGCTCCTCCGACGGCGTGGAATAAATCCCAACCCTCCCTTTTCCCCCCCTGAAGGTATTACCTGCCTATTGTAAGCGGATGTCGGCGCAGCGTTTTTTTGGGGGGGGGGTTGTAATTCCTGGGATTTTTCTTTTTTTTTTTTTTTTAACCGACTCGCTGTTTTTTTTGCGCGGTAAACGGCTGATTCGCAAAATGGGAGTGAAAACAATAGAAAAAGGATAGCGGGAAAGATGTAAGCATGACCGCCGGGCGGGCGAGATGGAGCGTTTGTTCCTTGGTTGGTTGGTTGGTTGGTTGGTTGGTTGGTTCGTTAATTCGTTTGTTGGTTCGTTCGTTCATCCTTTGGTTTGTTGGTTCGTTTGTTGGTTTGTTAGTTTGTTGATTCGTTGGTTCGTTGGTTCGTTGATTCGTTGGTTCGTTGGTTTGTTGATTTGTTGGTTCATTGATTTGTTGGTTCGTTGGTTCGTTGGCTGGTTGGTTGGTTGGTTGGTTTGTTCATTCGTTTGTTGGTTGGTTCGTTCTTTTGTTGGTTCGTTCTTTTGTTGATTCGTTGGTTTGTTGATTCGTTGGCTTGTTGATTCGTTGATTCGTTGGTTCGTTGGTTCGTTGGTTCGTTGGTTTGTTGATTCGTTGGTTCGTTGATTTGTTGATTCGTTGGTTCGTTGGTTCGTTGATTTGTTGATTCGTTGGTTCGTTGGTTCGTTGATTTGTTGGTTCGTTGGTTTGTTGGTTTGTTCATTTGTCGTTCGTCAGTTCATACGTTGGTTCGTTGGTTTGTTCGTTGGTTGGTTCATTTGTTGGTTCATTGATTCATTGATTTGTTGGTCCGTTGGTTCGTTGGTTCGTTGGTTCGTTGTTTCGTTGTTTCGTTCGTTCGTTCGTTCGTTTATTCATTCGTTCACTCTCTAAACTGCTTTTCCTGCACTCACGGGGTGCTGAACCGTATCCCAGCTGTGATTGGGGAAAGGGCGGGGCTTAACCTGCACCTGGAGACTGACTATTCACCCTCTCATTCACATCATATAGTCATACAACTATTCACCCTCTCATTCATTCATTATGTAAAAACAACTATTCACCCTTTCATTCTCGTCATATAGAGGCATGCAACCAATATTTCATTCGTTCATAAGTCATGTCAGGACAAACATTCGTCCACCCTCTCATTCATGTGCAACAATTCACCCTTTCATTCATCCATTCATTGTGTAAAAACAACCACTCACTTCCTTACTATATGTCTTGCTACCATTGCTACCATGCTATCATTCACCCTCTCATTTACTTCCTTATGTAAAATTGAAACGGGGATCCTCTCCCCGCTAACGGGAAGCGGCAACAATCTGCACCTTGAAATAGAAACCCACCCCTCCCGCCCCCCAAAAAAACAAAACAAAAACAAGTAGTATTCCTTGTTCTGCTTGTGGATCCACTGCCACGGCTCTGAAGGTAAAGGAGAGAAGATCCCCGGGGAGGTCGGAGGCAGAAAAACACGCTAAACAAATAAATAACAACAAACGTTCCTACCTTTTGTTTTTCTTCAGTTTCTCCGAGAGGGAGTAAGAATTTTTTTTTTTTTTTTTTTCCCAACCGAACAGTCGATTTCGGATTCAGCGGATGAACCGCGACTCATTCAAAATTTAAAGTCTAACCTCACCGCTGTGGTCCGAGAGGGACCTTGTTCCATGCATAATTCCTGGGGAAAGAATAGTGTGTGTGTGTGTGTGTGTGTGTGTGTGTGTGTGCGTGCTCTAACAAACTACTATGACCAATGAATCAAATGAATCGTTAGAAATGAATCAAACATGGAAACAAAGATCACGTCTTAATCTGAGGGCAGAGTGCACGTCTGTTTCCATGGTTACCGACGTCGTCGTTCTAACCTCCTCATCGGGAGCGAAAGATCGGACTTCGGAGGTTTGAAAACGCCAACGGTCACACGACAGGTTTCGTTCAGAGTGTAAACAAACATGGCCGACAATTAGCTGTTGTTAGCGCGGCTAGCTGCTCTTTCCGCCATCACTGTAGCCCAGTTTGTCCGTCTTTCGCCGTTCACCATCTTTGTTGTCACGCCAACTTCCTGTGTCCCTGCCGCTTCTTTCTCATTGGCTGTTGGCAACGCGTGCTCGCAATCGGCTCTTTGATCGGCACATTTGATTCGATTCAAAGATTCAAACGTGTACCGATAGCGACTGTGGTCCTCGCGTGCTAACCAATTTCTGCGCTTACTAGCTACACCCATTCCTGTCTGTCGCCGTGGGTCATGTGATCGCTCCGTGTGACACAATATGTAAGGCACTGCCGAAACGAACTGGACGTTTCTTAACGAATCTTCAAGTTGTAACGAATCTTCTGAAGAATCAGAATAACGTACCTGCCATCTCCGTTTTCCGGTTCCATGCCCACGACGGGAGACGGTCGCTCGGAGGAAAGTTCTCGTCCAATCAGGACTAGTTTTGCAGAGCCAAATGACTCGTTTCTGTCCACGTTGATGCCTCACGATATTAATACGTTATTAACTTATAATCACACAAAGAAAAGTTGCCGAGACAGTTTTTAAATTCCCTCCGTATTTAATCTTCGCTGGCTTGACTTCCCATCTGGGGAATGATTTTCTCCATTCCTCTGCTCTGAGTTTATTTTTGTCCAATTAAATCGCTGCCTTTCCTCATCCTCCACATTTGTTCACTTGAGCCCTCTTGTCTTTGCAAATGTATTTTATTCCGTTTTATAACATTCCATTTTATCATGTCACATTCAATTGTATTCTATTTTACCTTTTATTGTTGGGAAGTTTTGTTGAATTTAATTTGTAATTTTTATTTATTATCGTCCTTTCAATCATCTTGCATTTCATCTCTGTCTTGTCTTTGCATTTTTATTTTATTCTATTTTATTGGATTCCATTTTATTTTGTTACATTTAAATGTTTACTTCTTATTGTTGGAATTTTTGTCCAAATTCATACGTGATTCTTATTTATTATAGTCATTTCAATCTACTTGCATTTTAGTTTATTTCATTTAATTATTTACTTCTTGTTAGAATTTTTATCGAAATGAATTTGTATTCTTTATTTATTATTGACATTTCAGTTGTCTTGGATTTCATTTCTGTCTTGTCTTTGCAATTTTATGTTATTCTATTTTATTGGATTCCATTTTATTTTGTTATTTTTGATTATTTACTTTTTATTGTTGGAATTTTTGTCGAAATAAGTTTGTAATTTTTATTTATTATTGCCATTTCAATCCTCTTGCATTTCATTTCTGTCTTGTGTTTGCAATTTTATTTTATTAGATTTTATCTAATTCAATTTTATTTTGTTACATTTAGTTGTTTACTTTTTTGTGGAAATTTTTGTCGAAATTAATTTGCAAATTTTACTTATGATTGCCATTTCAATCTACTTGCATTTCATTGTGTCTTGTCTTTGTAATTTTATTTTATTCTATCTAATTGAATTCCATTTTATTTTGTTATATTTATTATTTACTTTTTTTGGTGGAAATTTTTGTCGACATTATTTTGCAATTTTGATTTATTATCGTCATTTCAATCTACTTGCATTTTAGTATGTTACATTTAATTATTTACTTCTTGTTGGAATTTTTGTCAAAATTAGTTTGTATTTTTTTATTTATTATTGCCATTTCAATCCTCTTTCATTTCATCTCTGTCTAACCTTTGCAATTTTATTTTATTCTAATTTTCTCAATTCCATTTTATTTTGTTACATTTAATTGTTGGAATTATTATTTTTTTATTTCTATCTATTGTTGCAATTTTTCTTATTTTAATTATTTTTAGCATCAGCTTGTTGGTGTCTTTTGTGTTCATAATAGTGCTTTGACAACTAACACACACACACACACACACACACCTGCTTTGTTTTACCCGACAGCCGCCGCTTTCCCTTCCTGCCCGTCTCACCTTAAACTCTAAGTGTGATTGAGACGCCACGATCCCGCCGGACGAGTGGAAGCAGATGGGAGAAGCAGCTTAGGGAGGAGAAAAAAAAATAAAAAAGAAAAGAAAAGTGACATTGACAAAAAGCGCGGCGGCCCCGGCAGTCACATTATAAAATAAGTTACCTGTCAGCTCTGCTAGCGGGAGGAAAAAAAAAAAAAAAAAAGAAAAACACTAAGAACTGCAAAGCGGAGAAAAGGACGTTGTTATGGCGTTTTGTCTTTTCTGTATTGTTATTACAACTTTGTTAGGTGTTATTACACCTTTATAAAATGTTATTACACCTTTTTATTTTTATTTTTTATTTTTTTTGAGTAAAAGCACCAATAACTCAAGAGACTTTTTTTTTTTTTTTTTTGCTCATGCACCATTCATGAACACCTTTCTTACATTTTTTTTTTTTTTTTTTTTAATCGTTCTTTCCAGGAAGTAGATTGATCCCCTTTGTTCCTTTCTGGCCGCCTCTCAGCTTGATCAAAACGAATGGCCGGTAAAGCCAGATAAATTTCGGGTAATGGATATATAAGCGGGCAAAGAGCCCCTTCACACACACACACACACACACACACACACACACACACACACACACAAAGAGCCGGCCAAACCTGGGCCCCGAGGGGAAACTAGTATTGTATAATAGGGTTGTGTTAGCTTAGCATCCTAGATGACTGAGTGAACGGAGGTTTAATTATATATGCATTGTGGATGAAAGGGTGAGCGTTGTAGTTCTTAATATTTAACATCAATGAGAAGATGAATTTTGTAGTTTTAACATGATGCGTGAATGAAAGGGTGAACGTTGTAGTTCTTTGACTTATTTATGAAAGAGTGAATTTTGTAGTTCTTTATATTACACATGAATGAAAGGGTGAATATTTAGTTCTTAGCATGATGCTCGCATGAAAGGGTGAATATTGTAGTTTTTTGACAAATGAATAATAGAGTGAATGTTGTAGTTCTTTATGAAGCATAAATGAAAGGGTTAATTTTTTTGTTCATTATATTTCACATGAATGAAAGGCTGAATTTTGAAGTTCTTAGCATGATGTGTCAATATTAGGGTGAAATATTGTAGTTTTTATACATCAATGAAAGGGTGAATGTTGTGGTTCTTAACATCATGCATGAATGAAAGGGTGAACATTGTAGTTTTATATATTATACATGAATGAAAGGGTGAATTTTATAGTTCTTTATATTTCACATGAATGAAAGGGTGAATGTTGTAGTTTTAACATGATGTGTGAATGAAAGCGTGAATGTTGTAGTTCTTTATATTACACGTAAATGAAAGGGTGAATTTTATAGTTCTTTATGAAGCATTAATGAAAGGATGAATATAATATTTTTTTATATTACACATGAATGACAGGGTAAATATTGTATTTTTTGATGAATGAATGAAAGGGTGAATGTTGTAGTTCTTTATGAAGCGTAAATGAAAGGGTGGGTGTTGTCGTTCTTTATACTACATATGAATGAAAGGGTGAATATTTTAGTCTTTAGCATGATGCGTGAATGAAAGGGTGAATTTTGTTGTTCTTTCTATTACACATGAATGAAAGGGTGAATATTGTGTTTTTTTGTTGATGCATGAACGAAAGGGTGAAATTTGTAGTTCTTAGCATGATGCGTGAATGAAAGGGTGAATGTTGTAGTTCTTTATATTACACATGAATGACTACATGTAAATGAAAGGGTGAATTTTATAGTTCTTTATGAAGCATTAATGAAAGGATGACTATTTTATTTTTTGATGAATGAATGAAAGGGTGAACGTTGTAGTTCTGTACGAAGCGTAAATGAAAGGGTGGGTGTTGTCGTTCATTATACTACATATGAATGAAAGGGTGAATATTTAGTCTTTAGCATGATGCATGAATGAAAGGGTGAATTTTGTTGTTCTATCTATTACACATGAATGAAAGGGTGAATATTGTATTTTTTGTTAATGCATGAATAAAAGGGTGAAATTTGTAGTTCTTAGCATGATGTGTCAATGAAAGGGTGAAATATTGTAGTTTTTATACATCAATACAGGGGTGAATGTTGTGGTTCTTAGCATCATCCATGAATGAAAGGGTGAATATTGTAGTTTTTTATGAAGCGTAAATGAAAGGGTGAACGTTGTTGTTCTTTATATTTCACGTAAATGAAAGGGTGAATTTTATAGTTCTTTATGAAGCATTAATGACGGGATGAATATAACATTTTTTTATATTACACATGAATGACAGGGTGAATATTGTATTTTTTTGTTGATGCATGAATGAAAGGGTGAAATTTGTAGTTCTTAGCATCATCCATGAACGAAAGGGTGAATATTGTAGTTTTTTTTACGACGCATGAATGAAAGGACGAACGTTATAGTTCTTTATGACGCGTGAATGAAAGGGTGAATATGTTTATGTGCCCTGTGTTCGACGGTCTGGAGAAAACCCGTCCCTTGCACACACACATGCAGGACAAGAAGACACCTAGAATGAATGAATGAATGAATGGATGAATTTATAAAAATAGTAACAAAAAAAAAAATCATACTCCAATCTGGCAAAGACCGATTCCGCATATTCTGCGTTTGGATTGATCTCAGAAGTTGCACGTCAAGTCCCGCCTCTTTGCTAAAGGGTCACTTCCTGCATCGGCAACTCCGGAATTTGATTGGCCGATCCCCCCTCCACCCCCCCCCCCCCCCCCTCTGCTTAAACATCTATTTTTCCGGGGGGTAAACAAACAGATCTCGGGTAGAAAAACCGGTACATTTCGAACCGGTTAACGCGGCTCGACAAGCGTGGATCAAAAGGCGCCGCGTTGCCACCGATTGCGTCGGCGCCCCTCGGACGGCGGCGGGTTCAAGCGTGGCGTCGGCGTGGACGACGCGAGGAAGAAAATCGGAGGCCGGCCCGAATATTTTGGTCGCATTTGTTATTATAAGTGCTTGGCGGGGGGGGAGGGGGGGGATCCGACTAATATGCAGCCTGGAAAAAAAAAAAAAAAAACGGTGATGTAACGGATGCAAAGCCGACTTCAAAAAGCATCAAAGGCCCCGAAAAAAAGTTCTGCGAAAACATTTCGGGAGGGGGGTTCGGGGTTCGGGGAGCGGTGACGCAAATCTGCTAGATGGGAAACGGCGTTTCTGAATCCCTGAACGCCCTTCGACGCCCGTCGTAAAAACCGTCGATCATTTCACCCGGGGGACCCTCTTTATTTTTTTTATTATGGATGAATGGAAGGGCGGACATTTGTTTTTTTTTTTTTTTTTTTTTTTTTTTTTTAGCAACGTATTTTTTTGTTTTTATACAATTTTTATTTTTAAGGAATGAATGACTTAAGAATGGAGGGTTGAAAATTTTATTTAGCGATTTATTTATTCATTTATTAATGTGAGATTTTTTTTTCCATGAATGGATGAATGGGTTGACATTTGTTTTATTTAATTACTTACTTATTCATTTATAAATACACTGATATGAATTTTCATTTTTTTTTTAAATTAATGAATTTTTGTGCATTTGTTTATTTATTTATGGATGTGTTTTGTTGTTTTTATAAATGAATGAATGGGGGAGATACGATTTTCTTTTTAATGAATGAATAACTAAAGAATTGATGGTTGAAAATTTTGTTTATTCATTTACTAATCTGAGATTTTTTTTCCGTAAATGATTAAATGGGTTGACATTTGTTTTTTTTTTTTTTTGTTTTTTTTTTATTATTTACTAAATTAATCTTTAAATACACTGATGTGATTTTTTTTATTTTTTTTTTTAAATACATTTTTGGAAATTTGTATATTTATTTATTGACGTTATTTTTTTATGAATGGATGAATGGTTGGATATTTATCGATTTATTAATTTAGGTATTTATTCACGGGCTCATAATGTTTTTTTTTTCATGAATGACTGGAAGTAAGAATGGATGGTTGGACATTGATGTATTAATTTATTCATTACTTCCAAAAAAAAATTAATTTCCTCAATTTTTCTTCATTTATTTTCATATTTATTTATAAGTAATTGGATAAAACTACAGTACCCCTTAGGAAACACTCAGGGGGAAACATTTTGAAGGTTAAAAACCTCAAATTTTGTAAAAAGGGAATCATGGAGGACAATTTGGATGAACACAGAGAAGGTCAGGAATAAAGTTAATTAGATAACTTAACGTAGCGATGCAAAGTTTAATGTAAGCTAATATCAACTTGGTGTAACCATAGAGCCGCTAACGTTTGGCTATGCTAGTCCTGCAAGCTAAAGGTAGCACTGTTAGCGTAAAAAGTGTTGCAAGATCTCACAATTTTTATTTGAATTTTTGTATGTTTCTGTCCGACACGTGACTGACAGAGTGAATGTTTTATTTGCTAATATAGATAAAAATGAATGATAAACAAAAATTCAGGAGGCGGAGCCAGTCACCTGTCAATCAAACAGCTGTCCCCACCACAGAGGATGATTTATTATTATTATTTTTTTTTTTTTTTAAAGGAGGGTGGCATCTGCCTCCTGAATATACTAAAAAGTGTTTTGCCCAAAAAAAAAAAAATACTTGGAAGAAAGTTTAGAAAAAAAAAAATAAATAAAAAAAAATAACTTTTAGGTTTTATCTTGCGGCACCCGGAGCGCGCCATCTCATCACGCCAAACATAGATTAAATCTCGTCCTTAGAAGGAAAAAAAAAAAAAAAAAAATCAGGGAAATCAATCGCGGCCATTGTTCGCCGATTCCGATCCCGTCCGCAGAAAAACAGCCTCTCCTTTTTTTTTTTTTTTTCCTTTTTCTTCTCTTTCTCTTTTTCCTCCCTCGCTCGCTGTCTGGCAGCTAAAGGCCCCGTCCAGCCTTATTGAATATTCCGTCTCCCGAGCGGCCGGCCCTTCAGCTTTAGGATATTAAAACCACATAATGCACCGGTTGCTTTGAATGGCGCGCGTGCACGTGTGTGTGCACGTGTGTGTGTGTATAGATGTGCAAGGGGTGTGTGTGTGGGGGGGGGGGTCCAATACTCTTGTCTGGTTCTGTTTATATCTTTTAGGTTTGAAGCCATTAGAGTTCCCTCAGTGTGTCTTCTCACCCGACACGTGCACACACACACACACAGACACACACACACACATACATACATACACGTGCATATACGTACACACGTGCACACGCCTGCCATCTAGCCTGCTTCCAGTTTAAAAAAATATTTAACTTAACACAGAACAGCTTTGATTCATTAAAAGGCCTTAACAACCCCCCCCCCCCCCTGCACACACACACACACACACACACACACACACACACACACACACACACACAAACACACACACACAGAGCAGGTTCACCTTGCAAAGCGAAAGACCTTTTGAAACACGAGGGAGTCTGAGAAAATAAATTAAGAAAAATAAATAAATGACTTAAATTGCATTAATGGGAATAAGAAGGTGAATAGTTGTATGTTTATATCTGATGTGAATGAACGGGTGAATAATAGATTTCTACAATAACTTGTGAATGAGCGAGTGAATGTCGCTATGTGACATTTGGATGAGAGGGTGAATGATTTTATTTATATACAAAACATGAATGAGAGGGTGAATGTTTGGTTGTCTCCCTAAGATGTGTGAATGAATGAATGAATGAATGAATGAATGAATGAATGAATGAAAATTTTCAACTCTTAATGCGAATTGTCCTTTAAATATCGTTTTTACTTCTTCGGGCACTTCTTGCGCAGGTTTGAATTATTTATTTATTTATTTACAATTTTTTTTTTTTTTTTTTACAAAAATTAATATATTGATTTAATCTTTCACCAGTGGCGGGCCATCGGGGTCTGTAAGGCCTTCTCTGCTGGCCCGAAAAAAAAAAAAAAAAATACAACTGATTACTCATTTAAACACAGAAGGTCTAAGGCAGATATAAACAAACAAAAAGGCAAATATTATTAATGTATCATGTTTTGGAACAAGGAACCAGGCGGCGCAGTGGTTAGCGCTTCCACCTCTTAGCAAGAAGGTTGTATTCCCACAGGGCCTTCCTGTGTGGGGTCCCCATGTTCTCCACGTGTCTGCATGGGGTTCCTCAAGGTTCTCTGGGTTCTTCTCCCACTCCAAAAACATACAGGAGGTTCTTGGAGACCCTGAATAGTCCAGATTTGGGAATGAAGGAGTGTATGTTTTTTGTTTCCATATGAAGTGACTGAGAAGGTGAATGGATGGATGTCACTATATAAAGTATGAATGAAAGGGTGAATAGTTATATGTCTGTATATCAGTGGTGGGCCATCAGGGCCTGCGAGGCCTTCTCTGCTGGCCTAAAACTATCTGAATGTGATTTTAATTGTATTTTGTCCATGAATACTTTATTATATAATTCCTAATGGTCTGTCCGCTTCCTTTCATTGCGTTTTCCCTTGACTGGTTGCTTCTGGACATGTATTTTCATATCAAAGCATTTAACCAATCACATTTCAGCCATTATTTGTGGTCAGGCAGGGTCAAAGTCACAGAAAACTGCCTGCAGAATCAGATTCACAGACGCTCGAGCCAAAAGTAAGTCCCGATGAAACCAATCAGATTTTGAGTTGCGACACCAAGGCCTTCTAGAAGGCTACAGTAAGTGTGCTAGCCAAGCCACATTTGTATCATGCTGCATGAACGCAAATATACCGTAATTTCGGGACCATTGAGTGTACCTCAATACAAGCCGCACCGGCTAGCCGATCGCTATCTCGGGCTTCCTCCTGCGCACTAAAACCGTCAAAATCGTCTTCTTCGGTGTCAGAGTTGAATGGACTCAGAGTTTCCCCGCTCAAATCATCGGTCCGATGTGACGAGGATAAACGTTTTAGCGGCGTGAAACTCGTTAGCGTCCCCCACCCAAAAAGAGTCCATATAGTAGCCGCATCGTTGTTTACGTGAAAAAAGTCGCGGCTTATCGTCCGGAAATTACGGAAATCGTGTTGATGTAATAGCTAGTTTGTCAACCCGTGACGGTTAAAATCAAAGAAAACTACCTGCAGAACCAGATTCACAGACGCTCGAGCCAAAAGTAAGTCCCGATGAAACCAATCAGGTTTGAGTTGCGACACCAAGGCCTTCTAGAAGGCTACAGTAAGTGTGCTAGCCAAGCTACATTTGTAGGAGCTGTACCAACACAAATATAGTTGTATTGATGTAATGGCTAGTTTGTCAACCCGTGACGGTCAAAAGAAAAGAAGTTATCGATATGGTTGCAGATTTATCATCAAAGACAGACTTTTCAAGAAAAGTTGGGCATCGTCAAGAAATTTCGGGCCATTCCGAAGCTAGCTAGGCCTGTTACAGCCAGGAACCTAACTAACTATGCTAGCGCTAACTTTGAGCTCAGCCATTGTATTGCTAGGCTAGCTAATTATTTGCTAGTAGTGTTTGCAAAGTCGACCTAACCGAGGCAGCATTTCCGCATCATAAGTTTTTTTTTAATACCCGTAAAACAGTTCGTGAGAGATGGATTGATAAATAGAGCCTCACCGAAGGCCTGATTACACCATCTCTTATTTAAACCCCCCGCTTTAATAAATAATGGAGCGTCGCCGCTTCTGACGCCAGATTGTCGAAAAGCTCTCCGGGACGAATCGGAGACACCGGGTCTCCGAATGGCGGGCGGTCACGGACCGCGAGGTGAGAAAAACACCACTTCCACCGCTACTGACTCATGTCGGACGCTATGAATATTTATTAAAATCCGACACTTTCTTATTTTTTTTTGCCCCCGCCGGAGGTGAGAATGGCGCGATCCGCCCGACTTGAGCCATCAGCGTTTGTGAGCGACGGTGTTTTTTTTTTTTTTTTTCCTTTTTGCCGGTTCAGGTGTCGGGGCGCTAACTTTAGCTAGCCGCCTCAGACGCCTCGGCGGCGTCGCTTTCTAGCGAAAAAAGAAAAAAACGCCAGGAATAGACGACGTCTTCACACCTGAGCTGGAGGAACCTTTTAGGCTCTTGACACCTTCAGGGAGTTTCAACTTTGCTATTTCTTCCCAAAGAAACTTTGTTTTTACTTTTCTTTATCCTAAGCTTGCTGCATCCCTCTGGTGGACAAAATGTTTGTTGGTTCGTTTCTAGAAAAAATGAAGCGTTCTGTGATTTCATCCATTCATGTTTCATTTTCTATCCTGCATTTTGTCGCGGGGGTCAAATTTAGATCGAGCATTAATGTTATTTTTAAGAATTCCTCCTTTCATTGATGTCATTTTCACCCCATTCAGCTTCTCATTCATGTCATATTCGACCATTCATTCGTTCATATATATAATTTTCACCCATTCATTCCCTCAATAATGTTATAATCAATCATTCATCCTTTTGTTTTTGTCAATTTCGCCCCGTTCATCCTCTTATTCAAATTATATCTAAGCATTCATCCTCTTATTTATGTTATATTCAACCGTTCATCCTTTCATTTATGTAAGTTTCACCCTTTCACCCTCTCATTTGGGTTATATTTAAGAATTCATCCTTTCATTTATGTCGATTTCACCCCATTCAGCCTCTCATCCATGTTGGATTCAACCATTCATTCATTCATTTATATAATTTTCACCCAGTCAACGTCTTGATAATGTAATAATCGACCATTCATCCTTTCATTTTTGTCGATTTCAGCCATTCACCCTCTCGTTGATGTTATATTCAACTATTAATTCATTCATACATGTGATTTTTACATCATTTATCCTCTCATTCTTGTCATTTTCAGACATTCTTCCATTTATTGATGCAATTTTCACCACATTCATCCTTTCATTTGTCTCATTTTCAACCCATTCAACCCCTCATTGATGTTATATGTATTATATAACATATATTATATGTTATATATTAGTAATGTTATAATGAGCATTCATTCATTCATATATATAAATTTCACACCATTCATCCTCTCATTCATGTTATAGTCAACCATTCATTCATTCATATATGTACATATATATAATTTTCACCCCCTTCACCCTCTCGATAATGTTATAATCAACCATTCATCCTTTCATTTTGTCATATTCAACCCATTCAGCCCCTCATTGATGTTATATTCAACCATTCATTCATTCATATGTATAATTTTCACCCATTCACCCTCTCATTGATGTTATATTCAACCATTAATTCATTTATATGTATGATTTTTACATCATTCATCCTCTCATTCATGTCATTTTCAGCCATTCTCCCATTTATTAATGCAATTTTCACCACATTCATCCTTTCATTTATCTCATTTTCAACCAATATTCCTTTCATATATGTGCATTTCACCCATTCACCCTCTCAGTAATGTTATAATGAGCATTCATTCATTCATATATATATAATTTTCACACCATTCATCCTCTCATTCATGTTATAGTCAACCATTCATTCATTCATATATATATACATATAAAATTTTCACCCCTTATTCATATCATATTCAATCGTTATTCCTTTTATATATGTAAATTTAACCCATTCACCCTCTCAGTAATGTTATAGTCATTATTCATTCACTCATATATATAATTTTCACACCATTCATCCTTTCATTAATGTCATTTTTCCCCATTCATCCTCTAATTCATGTCATAATCAACCATTCATCCTTTTATTTTTGTCAATTCACCCCATTCAGCCATTCATTTATGTTATATTCAATTATAAATCCTCCCACTTATGCTATTTTCACCGATTCACCCTCTCAATAATGTCATATTCAGTCATTCATCCTTTCATTTATGTTACATTTAAGAATTCATTCATTCATTTATGTCATTTTCACCCCATCCATCCTCTCATTCATATTATATTAAACCATTAATCCTCTAATTTACATATTCATCCTCTCATTCAATTGATAAAACTATTGTTTTGTCAAAACTATAGCTGTGCAACCGTCATTATTGTAATTATTATTATTATCCACTTGAATTATTATTTTTTCAGTCATAATAAGAGCAATAATCATTTTGATAATTATATTTTTATATCTATTCAATGAGAAAAAAAATAGGGAAAAAAAAGGAAAATAGTCAAAAAAATAATTAAGTAATAAATAAGTACATGAATGAATGAGTATATATGGAAATAGCGTTCTCCCTCCTTTACATGTTTACATTGGACGCCACGTGCACACCACGTGCACACCATTAATTCATCAAACGGTCATTTATTCGTATTTCAATTCACAAAGCGCACGCATTCATTTTCCAGCATAAAAATAAACATATTTACGTGGCCGCCGCCGTTGTCGCGCCGTTGTTTATCCCGCCGTCTGCATCCGTTTCAGCGCCGGATTAAAAGCTATTATTGCTCTTTAATGCGTCAGGTCGTGTAAACACTTCAAGCAGGTGATTGGCTGTTTGCAGCCGCAGGACGACGAGGAGGAGGAGTGTGTGTGTGTGTGTTAAAAACTCCGACCCTGAACTTTGCTAAACCACCATGTGCATGTTTGTTGGCCGGCTAGCGTGCTAGCTGGCTAGCTAATTGTTTGGTTTTCCAGGTAAAAGCATGTGTTTGTGTGTGTGTGTGTGTATGTGTGTGTGTGTGTGTATTGAATCGCTATTTTCCTATATGTGTTTCTCGTATCCTATTTTAGTGTGTGTTTGTGTGTGTGTTGAATCACCATTGGCTTATGTGCCTTTCTCGTATGTGTTTTAGGTGTGTGTGCGTGTAAGTGTGTGTTGTCAATGTGTCGATCTGTGTGTGTGTGTGTGTGTGTCAGTGCGTATGTACAGTATATTTGTGTGTGTGTGTGTATATATGTGTGCAAAAATACCTTATTGGTGTGTTTGTGTGTGTAAATTGAATTGCTATTTTCCTATATGTGATTCTCGTTTCCTATTTAGGTGTGTGTTTGTGTGTGTGTGTGTGTGTGTGAATGTGTATTGAATCGCTATTGGCTTATATACCTTTCTGCGTTCTAGGTGTGTGTGTGTGTTTGCGAAGTACCCTGTTGGTATGTATGTGTATCTGTATGTATGTATGTGTGTGTGTGTGTGTCTGTGTGTGTGTGTGTGTCAGCAAAGTATCTCCTTAGTATGTATTTGTATGCTTGTGTGTGAATGTACAGTACATGTGTGTGTGTGTGGGTGTGTGTGTGTGTGTGTGTGTGTGCGTGTGTGTGCAAAATACCTTATAAGTGTGTTTGTGTGTCTGCGTATGTGTGTGCTGGCCATATGTTTATCTGCGTGTGTGTGTCTGTGTGTGTGTGTGTGTAACTGAAAAGTACCTCCTTAGTACGTTTTTGTGAGCTTGTGTGTGTATGTACAGAATGTGTGTGTATTAGTGTGTGTGTGTGTGTGTGTGTGTGCAAATACCTTGTCTGTGTGCTTGTGTGTGTATATATGTTAGTGTGTGTATTGGTGTGTTGGCAATATGTATATCCGTGTGTGTGTGTATGTCGGCAAAGTACCTCCTTAGTATGTATTTGTATACTTGTGTGTGTATGTACGGTATGTCTGTGTGTGTGTTTGTGTGCAAAATACCTTGTTGGTGTGTGTGTGTGTGTGTGTGTGTCGGCAAATTTTTTGTATGCTTATATGCAAATATTTGTATGTTTTTGTGTGTATGTACAGTATGTGTGTGTACGTGTGTGAGTTTGTTTATTTGTGTCCATGTGTCGTTGGAAAAGTACCCTGTCTGTATGCGTGTGTGTTATATATACTTATGTGTGTGTTATTATATTGTATACATTGTATTCATGTGTACAAATAGTACGCATGTGAAGTATCCTGCATTATACATATATGTGTGTGTGTGTGAATCTGAATGTAGTGTGTATCATATACTGTATTTATATGTATTTATGTGTGTGAAGTATTTGTATGTTTTATATAAACATGTGTGTGTGTGTGTGTGTGTGTGTGTGTGCGCGCACCCAAATGTGTGTATGGTATCCTTTATCCATGTGTACTTGTGTTGTATGTACTTAAAGTATCTTTGTGTCCCTTGAGTGTGTTTTGAACCCGCACTACACACCCGTGTGTGTCCCACCTCTTTGCACGAGTGTGTATTGTCCTCGCTTATGTGTGTGTGCACCCGTGTGTTTTCATGAACACTGCTGTCATCTCCATGATTTAGCATCCTTCAACAGGGTTGCGCTCACACACGTGTGTGTGTGTGCGCGAGGGTCACCGCACATGTTAATAAGTGATGTGTACACACACATACACACACACACACACACACACACACCACGCCAGTTGAATTGATCTGATTCCTGCAGGACTTGACGCATATGCTCCTTAGATTGAGGCTGGCAGCCGTTGAAGGCGCCATGAATTTTTCATTGTTTCAAAAATGAACGCCACGCCGCCGCCGCCGCCGCCGCCGCCGCCGCCACTTCCCCTCCACCTGTCTCCTTCCATTGTACCTCCTCTCCGTTTCGCCTCCACTCAAACCCCTCACGTCTGCTTCCCGCTCGGGCTCGTCTTCGCTCCCTTTCATCCCGATAGCATCGCCGCGGCGTTATTATTTTTTTTATTCTATTTTTTTTTTTTTTTTTTTTTTTTTACCCCGTGCCCGCCCGCCATCCCGTAATCGCTGGCGGCTGACAAGCGGCTCGGTCGTCGACGGCGACGGCGTCTCGGACGTCTTTCAAGCGCTCGTCTCCGCGAAGGCCGCGGACGAGGAGGAAGGCGTTTATCGCTAACGCAGGAAGCTCGGGGACGGGTTTTTTTTTAATTTTTTTTATTTTTTGACAGACGAGGCTCAAACTCCGCCCTTGATCCGAATATGAATAATCCGATCAAACTGAAAGGTTTGAAATTTCAAAATATTCCGTTTTCATCGTAAAGGTCACGTCTTTTTTTTTTTTTTTTTTTTTTTCCAGGAAATAGATGGGTCCCCCTATTCCAAAGCATTTCATATTCATTTAATATTCTTTTTTTTTTCTTAAATATTCCCCAGACTTTTTCCTGCGAGGGAAAAAAAAAACATTTTCTTTCTCTGACGAGGGTCAATTTGTTAAAAAAAAGTGTGACGCTCTTAGAAGTGTCTAAAGGTTAACATTTACCAAAATTAACCCTTTCTGGGATTTTGTCAGGGAAAAGTAAAAAATAAAAAAAATCAGAAAATAAATAATAAAATTATCAATTAAATAACACTATTTGTGACATAAATAATAACCAAATAACCCTTTTTAAGTTGTTCACAGAAAAAAAAGCAAGGAGTATTATAATATTTTATATTATATTATATTATATTATACTATATTATATTATATTGTGTTATATTATATCATATTATATTATATTATATTGTGTTATATTATATTAAATTATATTATATTATATTATAATATATTATGTTATTATAATATATATTAACTTTTGCGTCTCTCTCATATCAAATCCAGTGTGAAAACCAGAAAGCAAGCAGGCTATGAAACCTAACAAGTTAAATACCCTGCATTCTGAATCTATTTTTTCTCTTACCTAATCTTTTTGCCATCATTCTGTGTTATTTGACAAGGGTTGTGTCCAGGATTTTTATTTGTTTATTTTTTTTCTGAGTTAGGGGTTTCAGATAAGGCACAGATGACTGCAGAAGGGTGGAATATCCCATCACGAACTGTTTTACGGCTATAAAAAAAACATCTTATGATGTAGAAATGTGTCTTGTTTCTGCCTCGGTTAGATCATATTTACAAACCAAGTGTGGCTCCAAACACCAGTGGCAAATAGCAAGCTAGCCTAGCAATACAGCGAGGCTAGCAAGCTCATAGTTAGCGGAAAAAATCATTTTCCCGGCTGTAACAGGCCTAGCTAGCTTCGAAATGGCCCGACGTTTCGTAATGATGTCCATCTTTTCTTGAAAAGTCCATCTTTGACAATAAATCTGCAACCATATTGATTTCTCCTCTTCCTTCAGCCGTCACGGGTTGACAAACTAGCTCGCTACAGATGCAGCCTAGCTAGCACACTCTCTGACTATCCGATTAAAGGGCGTGTGAAACGCTGATGTTACCCTAGCCTTCTTGAAGGCCTTGGTGTCGCAATTCAAGCGGGGTTTTCAATAAGAGATGGTGTAATCAGGCCTTCAGTGGTGCTCTATTTATCAATCTACCCCTAACAAACTGTTTTACGGCTATAAAAAACATCTTATGATGCAGAAATGTGTCTCGTTGCTGCCTCGGTTAGGTCAACTTTACAAACACCAGTGGCAAGTAACCAGCTAGCCTAGCAATAAGATTTGCAGTGTTCCTCATAGCCTGTGAGCCCATAGTTAGCGCTAGCATTGTTAGTTTGTTACCTGGCTGTAACAGGCCTAGCTAGCTTCGGAATAGCCCGACATTTCTTGACGATGTCCAGCTTTTCTTGAAAAGTCCATCTTTGACGATAAATCTGCAACCACATCGATTACTTCTCTTCCTTTGACCGTCACGGGTTGACAAACTAGCCATTACATCGGTACAACTATATTTGTGTTGGTACAGCTCCTACAAATGTAGCCTGGCTAGCACACTTACTGTAGCCTTCTAGAAGGCCTTGGTGTCGCAACTCGAACCTGATTGGTTTCATCGGGACTTACTTTTGGCTCGAGCGTCTGTGAATCTGGTTCTGCAGGCAGTTTTCTTTGATTTTGACCCTGCCTGACCACAAATAATGGCTGACATGTGATTGGTTAAATGCTTTGATATGAAAATACATGTCTAGAAGCAACCAGTCAAGGGAAAACGCGATGAAAGGAAGCGGACAGACCATTCGGAGTGATATAATAAAGTATTCATGGACAAAATACAATTAAAATCACATTCAGATAGTTTTAGGCCAGCAGAGAAGGCCTTGCAGGCCCTGATGGCCCACCACTGATATATAGACATATAACTATTCACCCTTTCATTCATACTTTATACAGTGACATCCATCCATTCACCTTCTCATTCACTTCATATGGAAACAAAAAACATACACTCCTTCATTCAAAGATCTGGACTATTCAGGGTCTCCAAGAACCTCCTGTATGTTTTGGGAGTGGGAGAAGAACCCGGAGAACCTTGAGGAACCCCATGCAGACACGTGGAGAACATGGAGACCCCACACAGGAAGGCCCTGTGGGAATACAACCTTCTTGCTGTGAGGTGGAAGCGCTAACCACTGCGCCGCCCGGTTCCTCGTTCCAAAACATAATACATTAATAATATTTGCCTTTTTGTTTGTTTATATCTGCCTTAGACCTTCTGTGTTTGTATGAGTAATCCGTTGTCTTTTTTTTTTCATTCATTCATTTATTTTCAATTATTTCTGTTTGTTTTGGAAAAACCAGCAAGTGAGCCTTCCAGAATTATCCAGTTAGAAAGAAAAATACCTCTCGCTGTAGAACATGGCTATTTCCCGCCTGCTCCCCTTCTGAATAAATGTTTGCACGAAATACAAATGTAAACAAGTGGGTTTTAATTAAAAAATTGCGAATTTGAAGGTTTGTAAGCCACGTTGGTCGTCCGTCGGATTCCGGGCTCTATCTGTGTAATATCAGAACCTCCTGATGTCAATAGTACCGTCTTGATTATTTAGTCTCCGTCCGGGTCCAAAAATAAATACGATTTTAAAATCTGAGACCCCAAAACCGATCGAATACCCGCAGGGACACCAAGTTCCATGTGGTACATCCCTGGACTGTTTGTGCTGAAAAGACACGCGAGCATACTTTTGTTTCCTTTGGGGGCGGCCACTCGGTAGACTGGGCGCCGCTCCAATCCGAAGGCTGCCGGCTTCCGTCCCTACCGCTTCTTGTCTGCATTCCGAAGTGTCCTCAAGCAGGACATTGAACCCCGAGTTCCTCCGGAGTAGTCAGGAAACACAGCCCCCCTGTCGTAAGCTCAGTCCTGTATGGTAGTGAAAGATGGATCCCGTAAGCATACTGAGGTCTTAGGCTCAACAGTTTCCATCAGCATGGCTGTACGTCTGAGGCTCTGAAGGACCTGGGATTCCTTGTGACCTTGACTCCTTCGGCCTCTACGGGCCTGGACCTGGAAGGGTAGATTGCACACGCAGCCGTTCCAGATAGGGAACCTTCAAGACATGTACTATCTCCTCAAAGAGTGCTGTTTCCACTGGCTCAGACATGACCAGCGGATGGATGATGGAAGAATTCAAAAGGATGGCACTTATTCAGAACAGGCATCTGGCAAAAGATCTACTAGCCTAGCACAGGAAGGCCCTCAGGTTAGATTTCAACAGGTACTTTGTGTTTGAAGCCTTTATGTTGTCCTGTGTCTGCTTGGGTTTCCCTTCTTGGTTATCTGGTTTCCTTGCGCTCCAAAAACCTGCTGAAGGTTCACCAGAGAGCCTATTTTAAAAAGGAAGTTTCGGCCTGGGCAGAAGATGAGCCAGGAACTGAACCGCCAACCCTCCGTGGAGCATACAAGTAGCACCTGTACCTTCGGGCTATTTTAGAACCCATTGTCCCTGGAAGAAGGGTTCCTATTTGACCTATTTGGTTCCTATTTGGTGAGGAGTTCACTAGGTTCCTTCTGTGTGGAGTCTTCATGTTCTCCAGCGTCTGCTTGGGTTTCCTTCTGGTTATCTGGTTTCCTCACATGGTCCAAGAGGTCAGAGGTTCCAGAGCTTCACAGGAGACCCTGTATTAGAAAAGACGCTTCGGCATGGGTAGAAGACGAGCCAGGAACTGAACCACCACCCCTTGGCAGAGCCTACAAGTAGCACCGGTACCTTCGGACTACTTTAGAACGCAATTTCCCCGGAAGACGGGTTCCTTTTTGGTTCCCACCGGCCCACGTGTTGAGGACTTCACTAGGCTCCTTCTGTGTGGAGTCAGCATGTTCTCCTCGGGTGGTTCTTTATGTTCTCCATATTCTCCTGCTTGGATTTTCCCACAGTCCTCTGTCTTCCTGCCAGAGTCCAAAACAATAGGTTATGACCCTCGCCTTAACGTAAGAAGGTTCAAGGGTCTAAACTCCTCTTGGTTCTCTGCATTTGGGTTCTCCAAGGTTCTCCTGCCAGGGTTCGCAACATGTTCTCTATCTTCTTCTACCCGTCCAAAACCAGTGTTTAGGATTCTTCATTAGAAGGTTCTAGGTTCTAAACCAGTGTTCCTCTGGTTTCTTGCTCTGTGAGTTCTTCATGTTTTCCCGTTTGGGTTCTCTTCAGGTTGTCCATCTTCCTCCCACAGTTCAAAAACCAGTGCTTACAACTTGGACCATACAGTAAGAAAGTTCTAGATGAACAAATGTTCCTCTAGGTTCTATGCATGTAGGTTCTTCATGATCTAACTCCTGGGTTTTCTCCGTGTTAAGTCCAAAACCAGGTGTTAAGACTCTTGAAGTAGAACGTTCCAGGCTCCAAACCAGTGTTCCTCTGGGTTCTTGCTGTATGTATTCTCCGTGATCTTCTCGTTCCTGCTTGGGTTCTTTCCAGATTCTCCTGCCAGAGTTCTCTGTCCTCCTCCCATAATCCAAAAACAGTGGAGAGCACTTCCACCTGACAGCAAGAAGGTTCTTGATTCCCCTGGATGGGTTCTCTCCATGTTCTCCATCTTGTTCCATCAAAACCAGGAGTTTGAACTCTCACTTTGGAACATTCTTGGTTCCAAACAAGTGTTCCTCTGGGTTCTTCATGTTCCCCAAACATGCCTTACAGTAAGAAGGTTCTAGATTCTAAACCAAGGTTCTTCTGGGTTCTTCATGTTCCCCAAACATGCCTTACAGTAAGAAGGTTCTAAACCAGGGTTCCTCTGGGTTCTTCATGTTCCCCTAACATGCCTTACAGTAAGAAGGTTCTAGGTTCTAAACCAAGGTTCTTCTGGGTTCTTCATGTTCCCCAAACACGCCTTACAGTAAGAAGGTTCTAGGTTCTAAACCAGGGTTCTTCTGGTTTCTTCATGTTCCCCAAACATGCCTTACAGTAAGAAGGTTCTAGGTCCTAAACCAGGGTTCCTCTAGGTTCTTCATGTTCCCCAAACATGCCTTACAGTAAGAAGGTTCTAAACCAGGGTTCTTCTGGGTTCTTCATGTTCCCCAAACACGCATTACAGTAAGAAGGTTCTAGGTTCTAAACCAGGGTTCTTCTGGTTTCTTCATGTTCCCCAAACACGCCTTACAGTAAGAAGGTTCTAGGTTCTAAACCAGGGTTCTTCTGGGTTCTTCATGTTCCCCAAACACGCCTTACAGTAAGAAGGTTCTAAACCAAGGTTCCTCTGGGTTCTTCATGTTCCCCAAACATGCCTTACAGTAAGAAGGTTCTAGGTTCTAAACCAGGGTTCCTTTGGGTTCTTTCTTTTTAGGTTCTCCATCGTCCCCCAACAATCCAAAACCAATGGTTACAACGTTTGCCTCGGGGTCCAGATCTTCTAGGTTCTGTTTCTCCAGGTTCTCCTGTCTTGGTTCTCCATCTTCCCCCTTAAAACCCGGCGTTTGGACGTCTCCAGTAACAGGGTTCTAGATTCTGCCAGGATCCACGTTCCCCTCAGGGACGTCACAAACAACCTCCCCGCTTTGCTTCGCGAACCGACAATAACGTAGCCGCGGTGTTTGTTCGCCGGCTAAATAATTCACCGTGTTTTTGTTCGGCAAACACAGGAACATTTGAGGGGGGAAAAAAAAAAAAGGGATAAATATATAAATTAATAAAACTCCACCAGGGGAACTTTTTACCGAGATTAGAGCCTCCGCCGGTTCGGCTGGGACGCGTTTAGGAACTCCTTGAAAAACGCGTTGTCTCGCTGGCGTTTTCAAGACGCGGAAATAAAACGCTGTACCCGTTTGTTGTCACGGCACGTGACAGTTCTCGCCCAGAGGCGCTACTTTTCTTTATTTTTAGTTATTTATTTCTTCTTTTACTTTACCCGTCCGTCTCGTGCGGTATTTCCGTGAGCGCCTCGGGCGGATTCCCTTCGAACCGGACCTCAACCGAGACGCCTGATTGGACGGCTCACGTCCTCCGAGCTCACCGGGTTTCTTTAGTTCTCTGTTTTTCTTTGACCGCCAAAACCAAGTGTTAGAGGAAGAAGGTTCTAAGTTCTGAGCCAGTGTTCTTCTGGGTTCTCATGGTTCTCCAGCTTCCTTCTACGTCCAAAATCAGTTGTGGCTTAAAAGTAAGAATGTTCTTGGCTCTAAACCAAGGTTCTCCTTCAGCTGTTTATTGTGTTCCCAAAGTCCAAATCCAGTGGTTCCAATGCTTCGAATTAGAAGGTTCTGGATTCTAAACCATTGTTCCTCTGATTTCTTGCAGTGTGGGTTCTCCATCTTCACCTTGTTGTCTTAAAGTAAAAGGGTTATCGGTAGAAACCCTGAATGCTCATAGGTTCTCTCTGGGTTCTCCATCTTCTCCTTGTTGTCTTAAAGTAAGGAGGTTCTTGGTACTAAACTTGTATGCCCATGAGCTCCTCCTGCCTGGGCTCTCCATCTTCTCCTTGTTGTCTTAAAGTAAGGAGGTTCTTGGTACTAAACTTGTATGCCCATGAGCCCCTCCTGCCTGGGCTCTCCATCTTCTCCTTGTCTTAAAGTAAGGAAGTTCCTGGTACTAAACTTGTATGCCCATGAGCTCCTCCTGCCTGGGCTCTCCATCTTCTCCTTGTTGTCTTAAAGTAAGGAGGTTCTTGTTACTAAAATTGTATGCCCACAGGCTCCTTCTCCTGCCTGGGCTCTCCATCTTCTCCTTGTTGTCTTAAAGTAAGAAGGTTCTCGGTACTTAACTTGTATGCCCATGGGCTCCTTCTCCTGCCAGGACTCTCCATCTTCTCCATTTTCCTCCATCAGTCCAAAACCAGTGGTCATGACACTGGCCTTCCAGTATGGAGGTTCTGGGTTCTAAACTTGTGTTCTTCTGGGTCTCTGTGTACAGGTTCTCCATGTTCTCCTGCATGGGTTCCCTCCGTATTTTCCTTCTTCATCCATTGGTCCAAAGCCATTTGTTGGACCCTAATGTAAGACAGAACCCAAGTGTCCCTTGGGTTCTTTCCATGTTCTTCTTCTTCTCCCCACAGCCCAAAAACCACTAGTTACGATCAATACCTTACAGTAGGAAGGTCCAAGGTTCTAAACCAGTGCTCCTCTTGGTTCTCCATGTTCTCCTGCCTGGTTTCGCATCAGGTTTTCCATCTTCCCCCAACACCAAAAACCAATCAGTGTGTTGGCTGAAGACTCTACACAGTGCCTAATGTGTAAATGGTTGTATGTTTGTATGTGCGGCAAAAGATGCATTAAGGTACTCAGGAGATGGAAATATATAAATAAAATGTTTCCTGTATTGTTAACGTTGCATTTAGGTACTCAGAAGAAAAAAAATAAATGTGTCCTGTTTTGTGAATGATGCATTTAGGTACTCAGCCGTCGCTGTAGCGCCGCGAACGAGGACGAACCGGTGAAAAGTAGCGCCGGCGCTAACGAGCCTGCGGCGCCGCTAGCGTAGCGAGTTTTGACTGTAGCGAGCGGCAATCTTCCCCCCTGCTTACTCTCTGCGGCAGAAAAAGAAAAAGAAAAAAAAAAAAAAACGAAGGAGAAATTAAAGATGTAAAGAAGGAAACAAGAGAGGAAAGAAAATAGCCTTTTGTTGAACGTTTGTTTCTGATGAAGGGGGCGACTGGGGAGCTATCGCTTTACGTCCGCACGCCCTGGTCTTCTTTATTTGTTTTAACCTTTTCTTTATTCGGAATTGGCAGAAGCAGGCGTTCTGGCGGTGGAGGGGATGGCGGTGGGGGGTGGGGGGGGACATCCGGCCCCAGATGGGGGTTCCTGGCGTGTCCTGGAGGGGCCGCTCAGAAACCGCGGAGGTTTCTTAGCGCCTGCTACGCATTAGCCTGTGGGCCGGGTGATGGACGCGACTCCCCCCGGTGAACAAAGCTAAAAAAGGTGGGATTTCTTTTTCGGGGGGTTTGGGGAGGGGTTGGATCATGACCTCTTCGGTTAGCGTGATGTTAACCTGCCCAACTCCCCCTGGAAGTATCACACACACACACACACACACACACACTTGCACACACTCTCAGACCCTTTATAAACAAACCAGCCCCTTTCCCAAGACAAGAACAAGTATATGCTTCATTCCAGACCAAACTTATTTTCGCCTTCCCCCGTCTGCAGAGAGAACAGAGGTGATGTCATTCATTCATTCATTCATTCATTCATTCATTCATTCATTCAATCAGGTTACCAGTGGCGCCTCGAAAAAGAAAGTGGGATGTAAACATGAATATGTTTACATCCCCTATTTATCTAGCTTGCTAGCTTATTTTTTAACATTCGTATACTGTACGGTGCATTGGTTATTGTGCATTGTTCCCAGTCCTGTGGTCGTGTAGCATGCTTATGCATATATGCTATTTATTTCGCTAACTGGTTAGCTGGTAAGTTATTTAGTTAGGTGTATAGACCTAGCTTCCTCAACTTTCCACTATATATATAAATATACATTATACTTTAGTATTCATAAATCATAGGGTGCAGTATTGATTCATTCATTCATTCATTCATCGAATCCAGTAAGCAACTGTCCCAGTGCTGAGTTAGCCTCAAAAAGAGGGTGGGATGTCAGCAAGAATATGCAAATCTAGCTAGCTAGCTAGCTAGCTAGTTTGCTAGCCAGCTTTATTTTTGTTTCACGTACCATAGTGCTGTGTTCATTCATTCACTCATTCAGTCATTCGTCGAATCAGGTTGAAAGGTGTCGTAAAGCTAAGCGAGGTCTCAACATGAATATGCTATCTACCTATCATCTATCTCGCTAACTGGTTAGCTAGTGAGCAAGGTTTTTAGACTTAACTTCCCTCTCTATTTATATATATATATGTATGCAGTTGTTTTCTTTCCCGTTTGTAAATTATACTTGAGTATTTCATATTAATTCATTCATATATCTAGCTAGCTAGCTAGTTAGCAAGTCATACTGAGACGTGCAACCATTCACCCTTTCATTCATATATTGTGTAGACACATCACACAGAGGCGTTCAAAGACCCATCAGAAGCAGGGAAATTATTCAAACATCAACGTTTCCAAATTAGGAGGCGGTTTTGTTGAAACTCACCTTCTGGGAAAACATCGAAGACCGTGTTCGGATCGGCTCCAACCCGTTTTTTTTTTTTGTTTGTTTGCTTTTTTTTTTTTTTTCAACATTCATGATTTATTAATTTAACAGAAGACTGTTTATTTTTTTTTCAGCTAATATTCCATAAAAACATGCCAGATCTCAAAATAAAAGAAAAAGAAAAAAAATTAAAAAAAAAAACATTCTGTTGCAAATGATCAAAATAAAAGTACAAAAAAACCAGCGGATTTAGCATTTCATTTAAGCCAAAGTAACAAGATTTGTATGATTAATTATTGTTATTAACTGCTGGATCCCTTGAAAGCTGATGACATGAAAGAGGAAATCGCTCTAATTTCTTTCTCAGTTCTTTTTCTTCCTCTGGTATCACAAATGGTAGCGGCGGCGGCGGGAAGATAAAAGAAAGTGAGCTGCTTTTTTTTTAATTCAAATGTCAACCTGGAGCTCTGGGGAAGGGGAGGAAAAAAAGAGGAAGGCGAAGACGATGAAGAGGAAAGCGAGATTTCGAGGGAATGGTTTCACGTCTCAATACGATGTGTGAATCCTTGTATGTCTTTATATTATATGTGAATTAATGAATGAATGGTTTTACCATATTGTTTGGCCTAAATAATAAATAAAATTCAAAAATATAAATAAATGTGTGCATATATAGGCCGTATGTCTATTAGCAGCAGGTGTCTACGTTGCAACACGAAATATTTACATAAAAGGATGCTACACAGAAACAGTTTTTAGCTGTTAGCTGATCGCTAACTTCATCTTACTCTTGCGCATTAAAACAATTCAAGTCGTCTTCTGAGTCGGAATTGAACAGCCTCAAAATTTCAAGGTAATTTCATTGGTACGATGTGACGCGGCTAAATGTTTTGGTGGATTGAAACTCATCAGCCCAAAAAAATAAATTGGCCGCATCATTGTTTTAGTTGCAGTGTTCAAAATGTGTAACAAAACTAGTGGCGAATAGTTGGCTAATCCCTTTATACATCTAAATTCAAGGATGTGTTGTACGATGTGTTGGTCTCAAGCCATAAATAAAAATAAATAGAAGAAAAAAAAAAGAAAAATCAAAACAAAGCGCAAATGTAAACATCCAAACAAGTAGGTGCAACAATTTCGTAAAAGCTGAAGTTCGCCTTGTTAGCACGAAATTAACATGTAAAAGCTAGGACGTAGTTTGTATTATAATTGCACCTATGGAAAGAAATATTGCAACCTTGATTATTTGAAATGTTCCATTTTAATATCCTTGTTGGCAGGCTGCGGTTTAAATGTTATTGAAATATCCATGTTATTCTCCTTTTATGTCATTGTTTGTGTTTGTCAATGATGTTTGCTACAGACGCTAATGTTGCTAATGGTGCTAACCGCCTCCCAAATGTGAGTCCGTCTGTTTTAAAGTCCAGGAGAGAAGTTTGCTTTTGCCTCATACATTTGTCTCACTACTATTTTTTCTCCTCTTTCATGAGCGAGTCATTTTTGAGTCTGGTATTTGATATTTCCCGTTGCTTTCACCTTTTGCCGCCTAGCTGTTCTCCGTTTTTGGCCTACAGTGACAATTTGACCTTGTTTTCTGGTCATAAAACATTTTACATGAATCTGTGCATTTTTGGCCTGATCCACCAAATGCCCAAATGTAACAAGTGAATAATTTGTCTCTCTCTATGACGTGAATGACTTGTTGTATGTCAATAATTACCATGTGAACGAATGAATGAGTCGCTATATGTTTCTGTATGATGCCTGAAATACAGAGTGAAGAATTTTACGTCTCATACATTGTGGGGAATGAATGAGCCAATGTCTCTATGTGACATATGAATGAGATGATGAATGGTTTTATGTAATATCGTGTGAATGAGGGAGTGAAAAATTGTATGTATTAATGTACCATGTGAATGAATGAGTGAATAACTGTATGTATTAACATTACATGTGAATAAATGAATGAATATATTTACCATGTGAATGACTGAGTGAATAATTGTATGAATTCAAAATTCCATGCGAACGAATGAATGAATAATGTATGTATTGACATTACATGTGAATGAATGAATGAATGAATGAATAATGACATGTATATATTTACCATTTGAATGAATGAGTGAATAATTGTTTTTTATATATTAATCATGTGAATGAATGAGTGAATCATTTTATATATGACTGTACCATGTGAATGAATGAGTGAATAATGTATGTATTAACATTACATGTGAATTAATGAATGAATAATGGTATGTATGTATTAACCATTTCAATGAATGAATGAATAGTTATACGTATATATTTGTCATGTGAATGAATGAGTGACTAATGTATGTATCAACATTACATGTGTATGAATGAATGAATGAATGAATGAATGATGGCATGTATATATTTACCATCTGAATGAATGAGTGAATAATTGTATGTATATATTAATCATGTGATTGAAGGAGTGAATAATTTTATATATGAATGTACCATATGAATGAATGAGTGAATAATTGTATCTATATATATTTACCATGTGAGGGAATGAGTGAATAATGTATGTATTAACATTACATGTGAATGAATGAATGAATGAATGATGGTATGTATATATTAACCATTTGAATGAATGAGTGAATAATTATATATATATACATATATGTAGATATATATTTACCAAGTGAATGAATGAGTGAATAATGTATGTATTAACATTACATGTAAATGAATGAATGAATGAATGAATAATGGTATGTATATATTAACCATTTGAATGAATGAATGAATAATTATACGTATATATTTACCATGTGAATGAATGAGTGAATAATTGTATGTATAAACGTACGATGTGAATGAATGAGTGAATGGCTGTATGTCCGCATGATTTCTTAATGACAGAGTGAATAATTCTACGTTTCATATTTTGGGGAAGGGATGAGTGAATGTTGTCTCTATGTGACGTGTGAATGAGAGGATGAATGTTTTATGTCTCTATATGATATGAATGAATGAGTGAATTATTTTAGATTACTTTCGTAAAACGTATAAATGTGTACATACAGTATACTGCAAATTCCAGACCATAGAGCTCACCTTTATATAGGCCGCAACTACTAATTTTTTAAAAGAAAAACAGAAATTGTACATAAAAAAACAGCAGATGTTACAGGACAGATTTTTAGAAAACTTTAAATAAATTGAATTACTGACTGATAAATTTCAACCTGAAAGCTGCATCAAATGAAATTTGAACCGAAAATGAAAAGAAAACGAAAAAAACGCGCTTTTCGTAAAAGCGAGCGTGATTGCCGAAACGTTTTCATTCGTCCACTGCGACGGCGTTGGCGAAAGGAAGCTACCGCTATTACCTTATTAAATCCATAAATTAGCCGCATCGTTGTAAAAACCGATATTCTAAAAGCTTGTGAAAAAAGCAGCGGCTTATATGCCGGTATATATGGTATATACCTACAGCTGTATTTCCAATAAATCTGTTTTCGGTTTCTGTCTCTGGCCCGGGGACTTGACCGCGGGCCATTAGCGCTAAAACGCTAGCTGGCAGCCCCCCCTTCCCTTCCCCTCCGAAACAAAAAAAAAAAAAAACCCGACGATCTGAAAATGCTGAAATACGGCGGCGCTGACGCGGTTCTGACAGAACGATCGGGCGCGACGGTCGGAAACCCGAGCCGCCATTTTGGCCGCATTTGCGCGGAACACCTTGGAGAGACGTCCAGAAAAAGAAGGGGGGGGTTACCTGGGAAGTACAGACGACAGGGAGCGACATGCTAGTGGAAAGTCGGCGAAGGTTCTCCGACCTCCTGATGGATTTAGCAGAACGGTTCTCTACGACTCGAGGTGTTGCGACGGCTTAGACTTTAATCCCGCTCCTTTTTTTTGGACCGACGTCCTGACGGGCCAGATGGTTCGTCACCGTTCTGGAAGAGCCGCGAAGGATACGGGCCGAGAGACGGGGCGGGCGCTTGGCAGCCGGCGGGTGGAACCATCTGCGGAGAAGGTCGGGAGAAGGTCGACTCCGAGGCCGAGGAGCTCGCCTTCGGTTCAGACGTGAACTCCAGAACCCGGTTGGGTCGGTTCCAAGGGCGCTTCTTGCATAAAAATCGCGGGGAAACAAAAAGGCGAAGAAATCGGACGTTAGCGACCGAAGGTCTTCCTGGTCCCGGAGGTCCTTCAGAAGAAGCTTTTGGAGGAGGTCCTTTCAGCAAAGGTCAGAAGGACCTTTAACCTCCAACTCTGACCAGACTGGACGGGCGCTGGGATTAAGATTCGTCCGCTTTTTAAACGATTTTTAAACTACCGTCAAGTACTGAAGCGAATCATATCCAAAACTTGCATGTCTCTATTAGACCCTCAAATGAAAGGATGAACAGTTTTACGCCTTTTATTTGTCAAGTGTATGAAAAAGTGAATGTTTGAATGACGTTTAAATGAATGAGTGAATGCTTCTCGGTTTCTTTTCTGTCCCTATTCGACACTTGAATGGGAGGGCGAATGGTTTTGAGTCTTTATATGACAAATGAGAGTGAATGTTTATCTCTTCGTATGACATTTGACAAGGGTGAATAGTTGTATGTCTTAACATGACCAATGAATGACCAAGTGAAGGGTTGCGTGTCTCCACATGACTTGTATGCTTGGACTTGAAGTGCGAATCAGAGAGTGCACAGTTGTTTCTGCATTAATTGGGGATCTAGATGTGAATGTCTTTATATACAAGGCGTAATGAGGGGGCGAGTACTTGTATGCTCCGCCATCGGTTCCAGGCCTCCCTGTCCCGGCAACAGCAGGCTTCAGCGCCCCGAGCTAACCTGAGCGCAGGGTAAGCCGTACAGATGAATGAATGACTGAATACATTTGCTAAAGCCTTTGCTGAAATATTTAAAGGCCATCCAAGCTCCTTCGCTCCCCCGGCCTGGTATTATCGCTTTGCAGCGAAGCGCGCCGGACGATGAAGACACATGGGGAGGGAGGGGGTTGGGAAAAAAAAAAAAAATTGAGAAAGAGCGTTCCTTCTTCAGACCTCGGCTAAAACCGACGTTATCTCTTACCGCCGCACGCCGGGGGCCTCTCTTGTGTCTGATGTTTTATTTTTTCCTTCCTTCCAGGCTGGCAAAGCCGGGGGGGGGAAACGGGAGGGGACGGGGGCTCTGGGTAATCTGATCCCGGGTCCTACTCTTTGTGGTGCTAATGCACTCCGAGCCCCCCACCCCACCCCTACCCTTGGGGCATCAATTATTTCCTTTTCTTATTTTTTTTTCTTGTTTTTATCAGCCTGCGAAAGTTAGTTAAGTGCTACAGGGCGAGGGGCAAACGGGGCGACGGGAGGCATTGACGGGACCGATGCCCTCCCCCTTCCCCTTCCCCAACTCCGCGGTTTCACGGCGCACGAGCTGACAGCTAACCCAACCCTCGCGTTTGTAGGCGCTAAACATCAAGGAGAGCCACCGCTGGCGCCGCTCAAATATTTCCCCAGAGTTCGAGCGCGACTACGGGGGGTGGCGGTGGGGTGGATTAAGTCGTAGTGGAGGAAAAAGGACAGACGGGTAGGAGGGGCACAAAAGAGAAGTCGGAGTAAGTGGCGGCGGCGCGGCAGCCCCCGCTATTTAATTAGCTCTCTTCAGAGCCACCTAGCCGGCCCTCCTGCTGTTTGCGTCGTCTGCCGTTTCTTTTTTTTTTTTTGCGCTCCCGGGCGCATATGGCGGCGTGTCAGCAGACGCTTGATCAGTCGTCCACATACTCTAACGAGCTAATTGGTCTAATGGATGCAGTTGTAAGCACATTAAGCTAATTAATGTACACTGGACGCTTGAGCTGTTGTGACGCGGCGGGGGCTTTCGCTCCTCGCGCCAGTTGGTAAGCCCCGGGACTTACTTCTGATGCTCCCTGTAAAAAATGAGTATGTAAATCAAGAAGCTGGTAGGCATTCATCCGACGTTTATCCCGTAAAACTCTGCGCTCATCGTTGCACCACCGGGCGATTTACGGGCACCAATTAACCGGATTGCACGTTTTTATTCAGGCGCCGCGCAGGGAACGTCGGCCCCCTCGAGCACTTGGGTATCTGTGAGCCGATGTCTGCACTTTGATACGGTACTTCGATAGATATCCAATACGGTCAGATGTCAGAGCGTTCTTACTTCGGTACTACCTCAGAGCGACTCAGTTTGTCCCCAAAAAAAAATTCTTCGATTTTATTTTATTTCTTTTTGGAGTCGGGGGACCATGTTGGACGACCTCTTAGCCGATACCTGCCCCTCTCTGGTGCCATATCTGTCTCAGATCTCACTGCCTCATTCTTACGTTACTACTGTACCTTAGATCAACTTAGTTTGTACCAAAGAACTATTCTTCCTTTTTATTTTTATTCATTTCTGGAGTCGGGGGCCTGTGTCGGACGACCTCATAGCCGATATCTGCACCTTTCTGGCGCGATATGTGTCTCGGTACGTCTACATGGACACCTCAGGTACCCAGTACCTACCAGTACTTCAATAGATATTAAGGTACAATTTAGCTTATACCAAAAAACAATTCTTTAAATTATTGTTTTAATTTGGAAGGGGAGGCGTGTCAGAAAACACCTTTATGCTCATCATCACACCATCGGACAATTTACAGTCACCAATTAACTCCAAATGGTACGTTTTATTTTGGTGCTGGGCAGAGAACATTGGAGCATACCGATATCTGCACTTGTCTGGTCCGATGATTTAATTCTTTGGTACTCCTAAGAAAGTACAGCGATCCCTCGCTATAACGCGGTTTACTTTTCACGGTTTCGCTACTTCACGCATTTGCATCATGCATTGTGTTCTGCATTCTGATTGGCTAAAAAAGTCACTCCGCTTCTTCTCTACCTGTGCGTCAATAACGTTGCAGTTTAATATGTACACGTACATGACGTACGTGCAAATTCTCACGCAATTTCGAGTTTCTCTAAAACCCATAATGTTGACAAAACGCTCTGGAGCGACAAAAGGGCCCAAAAGGCAGCGGAAGATGCTATCTATCGCAGATAAAGTTAAACTTCTGGACATGCTAAGGGAAGCTAAAAGCTATGCGGCTGTAGGTCGGCATTACGGAATTAATGAATCTTCCGTTTGTTCCGTAAAGAAGGAAGAAAAAAACATAAGGACGACAGCAGCGATGTATAATAGAGTATTTAATTGTATAATAATTGAAAAAAAAAAAAAAGGTTTCTACTTCACGGATTTTGCCTAGCACGGGTTCTTTTTGGAACGTAACCCCCGCGAAAAACAAGGGTTTACTGTAGTACCTGAACTACATTCTTTGATTTGATTTTTTAAGCCGTTTGTGCTAATCACTGCATCGTCAGGTGATTTATGGTCATCAATCAACCCGAATGGTATTTTGGATTAGGGGACCAGACAGAGCACGTTGGTGCCAAAACATACTTGTTTATCTGTAAACCGATATCTGCCCAACAAAATCCGGCTCAGCACATACTAGTACATACAAGTACTCCGATTCGATAGATATCCAGTACAGTCCGATGTCACTGCCTTATCCTTCGGTAGTACTCAGCTCAATTACTTAGTACCGACAACCTATCCCTCTATCCAATTTTTTTTTGGAAGGGGTCTTGTCATCATTGTACCATCTGCATTTGTCCACTGCTAAGTCCAGTTCAGTACATCCACAAGGACACCTTAGGCTCCCAGTACGTTCTAGTACCTTGATGGATATTAAGTACAGTCAGATGTCACTGCCTTAATCCCTCGGTACAACCTAAACACAACTTAGGTAGTACCTAAAGCTAAATCTTGGATTTGATCTTTGGAGTGTAGGGGGAGAAGCGTGTCGGACGACCCTTTAGTGGTCATCATTTCAGAAATACACAAATTTTGGGGCATGAGACAGAGAACGTTGGTGTCAAAACGTACTTGAGTATCTGTTAAGTGGTATCTGCACGTCTCCGGTACAAAGTCCGGCTCAAGACGTCCACATGGACACCTTTGGTTTCTAGTACATACTAGTATGTCGACACGTATCCAGTAGACTCAGATGTCACTGCCTTACTCTTCTGGTACTACCTAAGCACATCTTAGGTAGTACCTAAAGCTAAATCTTGGATTTGATCTTTGGAGTGTAGGGGGAGAAGCTTGTCGGACGACCCTTTTGTGGTCATCATCGCACCATCAGGTGATTTAAAGACACCAATTTCACCAGAAATACACAAATTTTAGGGCATGAAACAGAGAACATTGGTGCCAAAACGTACTTGAGTATCTGTTAAGGGGTATCTGCACATCTCCGGTACAAAGTCCGGCTCAAGACGTCCACATGGACACCTTTGGTTTCTAGTACATACTAGTATGTCGACACATATCCAGTAGACTCAGATGTCACTGCCTTACTCTTTCGGTACTACCTAAGCACAACTCAGGTTGTACCGTAATATTCTTCTATTTACATTTTTGGCATTCATGATGGGAGGCATTTATGCCTGGAGCAATAGCCGCCTGAGCTGAAAGCTACATGAGCACCCAGGTTGACTACAGGAACCGGATGGTTCTTGGTCAATGCCGAAAAACAAGCAATCGAGTCCTGACTTGTACCATATAGATTTTTTCAAAGTGCAACCATCTTGTGTCTCGATTCAAGTCCACCAGCCAACAGTCCAAGACGTGTCCGTGTGGTGGTTAGCTTCCGCTTCATGGCTAAAAGGTTCAGTACCGGCTGTTCAGTTCCGTGTGGAGTCTTCATGTTCTCCCCTTGTCTGCGAGGGCTTCCTCCGACTTCTCCAGTTTCCGCCCACACTCCAAAAACCTAAGGACCCTAAATTACACGAGAAGGTGAATGGTTGTACAGAGGCTCTGTGGTCACAACCTACCGCAGGTCCATCCCGTATCTAGGAACTCTCTGTAGGACAAATGAGCTGCTTTTGGGTACGAGTCACAATCCAGCGGCCAAACAAGGTTCACACATGTCCGACATGTTCCGACATGGCCGACTTGGCGTTGTGACCAAAGGTTGCTCTCCGGTGTCGAACTTCATCCGGCCGCTAACGAGTTGTCAAGGAAAGAGTTGGGGTTCATCGTGAGCATAGTTTCTGGAACGGGTGAATGGTGTAGCTACAACTCCACCGGCAGACAGACTGAGACTAGAGAATGTGTGTGTGTGTGTGTGTGTGTTACAGAAGGTGGAAACGCGAGACTTGAGCGAATGGTGAGGTGATAAGAATGCCACCGGAGACGTCGAGAGGGTTGTAACCGAGAAGCACTCTAAGCTCCTGTCTCCTTTTTGTGCCGTGTGTGTGTGTGTGTGTGTGTGTGTGTGTGTGTGTGTGTGTGTGTGTGTGTGTGTGTGTGAGAGAGAGTGAGGAGAGGAGACCGTGGGATGGAGGCACAATAACAGTGTGTGCGGGAACACGGAGCTCTATTATGGCACCACCAGGGCATACAAGTCTGGTGTCGCCGGTTCTAAACAGTCAAACAAAAACGGTACTGTTTGGAGAGGTGAACCGTTATCTGTCTTCTGCTGCTTATGAATGAATAAAACCCATGGAAACCACCTCAGCTTGGGACAACAGAGGGGAACCAATCGTTTCCAGCCCTGAAACATTTGGTTGCAACGGTTGTAGATGCAGCAGCCCATTCACCGCGACTAGCTAGCAAGCTAGGTAGAGATTATGAATGAGATTCCCTGTTCTAGCACCAAAATCAACGATATGCTAATCAACGTCGCGCCTGCCACAAGTAGGGAAGGAAGTAGGGAAGGAAGAGAGCTAGCTAGCTAGCTTGCTAGCTATCCAGTCGCGATGAATGGATGACAAACTTTCCACCTTCATCCAGGATGTGGCAAACACCCTGATTGGTTCTTGGATTGTTTGCTTTTTGAACATTTTGGATCGACAGCCCTTGATTGTATTGTTCCCATTGTTTCCATGGTGACGCCTCATCATCTCAACATCCGATGAAACCATGGAAACGTCATCGACTCTTGGTATCCTTGCCAAATCATTTGTCTCAGACCCTTAAACATCACATTAGGATGGCTTCCCTGACAACGCGCTAGCTAGCCGGTGAGCTAGCTCAATAACAGTGAGTGCGTGAAACATCACATTACAATGGCTTCCCTGACAACGCGCTAGCTAGCCGGTGAGCTAGCTCAATAACAGTGTGTGCGGGAAACATCACATTAGGATGGCTTCCCTGACAACACGCTAGCTAGCTGGTGAGCTAGCTCAATGACAGTGTGTGCGGGCAACATCCCATTAGGATGGCTTCCCTGACAACACGCTAGCTAGCCGGAGAGCTAGCTCAATAGCAGTGTGTGCGGGAAACATCACATTAGGATGGCTTCCCTGACAACACGCTAGCTAGCTGGTGAGCTAGCTCAATGACAGTGTGTGCGGGAAACATCCCATTAGGATTGCTTCCTAATGTGCGTGAAACATCACATTAGGATGGCTTCCCTGACAACGCGCTAGCTAGCCGGTGAGCTAGCTTAATAACAGTGTGTGCGGGAAACATCACATTAGGATGGCTTCCCTGACAACGCGCTAGCCAGCTCACCAGCTAGCTAGCTACCTAGCTAGCTCAGTGTTTTCATCCGGGACAAAGCAAATGCACAAACAGGAAGTGAACCAACGGTCTTGGGACATGTTCCCAAAATCCTTCCCTTTTGGAGTCGCATCATCTGATCATCTCCATCAAGACGTCACGCTTTTCAACCAGCATTCCATGGTTCCACCTCCTCAACCTCCCGCTTCTTATCTCCGCCGTGGATCTTCTTCACGTCCCGAGCTCGTCCTCCGTCTCCCTCCTCGCCGCCGCCGCCATCATCCCCTCTCGCTAATCCGCCGATGCCCGAATCCCACGTTATCCCCTTCTCCCCATCCGCCTGCCAAGCGTATCCATCTCCCCTGCTTTGGCCCGTTTGTCTTCCAGAGCCCCGCCTCCTCCCTCCGACCGCCGCCGCCGCCGCCGCCATCCCTCCATCTACCTCCGGAGCCGAAGGGGCCGCGGTGGCTTAACTTTAATTGATGCATCGGATCGAGCGGGAGGACGCGGAGCGGGAGGACGGCTCACAGCTTGACAAGGTTAATTCTGTTTTTCCTCGCTCTTCGTCACCTGGCGGGCAATTAGACCCCGCGGCGTCCGTCCCGGCGGAGGGGAGGTTTTGACAGGGCCGAGGATTGACTCCGTGAAACGCGTCGAAAGGCGCCGTCTGACGACGGCGCGCCACGAAACGTGTGATGAAGACGAGGAGGAGGGAGGAAATTAGCTAATGACTGCGTCTGGATGAAGTGTGGCGGGCAACGTGGGGGGTGGAGGGGGGGATCACGCCATTTTTTTTTTTTTTTTTTTTTCGGGAATGGCTTGTTGTGATTGGACGGAGGAGGGTGGGCGGAGTCAAACGGGGGCGCAGGTGCGCGGTTTGAATTATCGGAAAAAAGGGATAATCCCGGATTAAGTTTGGCGTCTCGTACGGACATGGATCAAAGTATTATTTTACAAGGTGAACGCACACACGTGCACGCTCACACACACACACACACACACACATATTTATTGTCTGACTCCTTGTCACATTTGTTCAAACACATATCCAAAATAATAAAAATCAATCAATAAAATAATGTCATCTAAATCAGGCTTTACTTATTTTATTTTTAAATTCAATGATTTAATAACTCATTTAATCACCTTTTTTTTTTTTTAATGGATCTACATCCATCCATACGTGGATCTTTTCCTATTTATTTACTTAATCATTTCACATTTTTATAAATGTATCTATCTATTTATTTAACTACTTATTTATACATTCAACTTTTTTTATTTCAGTTTATTTTATTTTTGATGGTTCTTCGGTGTTTCTTTCATATCCCTCTGTCCTTCTCTGAATTATTGATTTTTTTATACCTATTTTCCTATTTAAACATTTCTTTATTAATTTTTTCAACAATTTAGCTATTTACTCATTTATTTACCTTTTTAATTTATATTTTGAATGGCTCGTTCCTTGTACATGTTTTCTTTCCCTCCCTTGTGTCATTCTCTTATTTCTATATTTATCTATCTATTTCACTTTTTTTTTCATCTTTTATTTTATATATTTGGATGGTTCTTCTTCGTTTCTTCTACATGCAGAAACTCTTCTTTCATCGGCCTTTATTTTATTTTTTTTATTTTATTTTTAAATCAATTTTATTATTCTATCTATAGATTCATTCAACTGTTCATTTATCAATTCACTTTTTTTTTTTTTTGGATGGTTCTTTGTTTCTTCTTCATGTGCCAGTTGGCTTTCGCTTCCTTCGGTCTTTCTCTTATTTATTTATTTGTATATTTCTATACAAAAATGTATAATTATTCATCCAATTATCAATTGATCAATTTATTTAACAATTCATTTTTTTCAGTCTTTTTTTTTAACATATTTTTTTTTTATTTTACATTATTAACATTATTTTTTACATTATTTTATTTTATTTTACTTTTTCATCTCCTCTATGTGCAAGTTGTCTTTCGTTTCCATCTGCTTATTTATTTATTTTACGCATTGGACTATTTAACATTTATTCTTTCGACTATTTCAAGGTGTATTTATTTATTCAATTCGGTCATTTTATTTTAATACGTCCATTTTATTTTTAAGAGTCTTGGACGAATGGTTGGACATCTGTGATTGACAGACGACCCCTCCAGTTTAAGCCCCGCCTCTCGTCCCGTTTAGCAGGTTAAGCTACACGGATAATAAACTACTGACTGAAATGTAATATTTTCCCTCCTAACATCTCCAGATCTGACTCTTCCGCTCGATCCCTGACGGGTTAATTTCACCCCGTCTCACCGAATCCCTTCCCGTTTCATAATGAAACCCTAAATCCGACCGGCGGCGTCTCAAAGGAGTTCCATCTCCTCTACCTGTTTTTTTATTTTCTTATGTTATCGTTTGTTTTTCTCCAGAGAGCCGGTTATTCTCCTGAGCACCGGCGACCTCGCCGCCGTCCTTCCGGATCCCCCTCGCTCCGGTTTTTGTGTTTTGACCTTCGACCGTTTTCAGGGACTTCTCCGCTCGATTTCGTCGTTTTTATTCGTTGTCGCTGGCGCAAAAACAGGTGAACGCTAGCTAGCTAGCTAGCTTATGAGCACAAGAAACGCGTGAAAACCAAAGTCACCTCAGAACATCAGGGAACCTTGAACATCATGCTGCGACGTTGAGAAATGCATCAGAAAAAAAAAATCATCTTCTTTGGTTTCCCCAACGGCCAGCTAGCTAGCTAACTAGCCGTTGGTGGTGATAGTGGATTAGCATCCCATCTTTATCCACAAACATAATGATTCATGTTTTGGACTTTGTAAAACAGGAAGTGAGATGAGGGCTTCGCTTCTCGGCTAGCTGTTTACCGACTAGCTAGCTAGCGAGCAAGTTCATTTCAAAGGTGATTAATATTTCATCCTCATGGAATGAAACAAATTCACAAATTCACTCCGTTGTGTCGTTCTCGGGAGCCATCCCATAAGGGGATCGTTTCCATGGTGACTTTCTGTCATCGCAACATCGGATTACCACCGTCATGGACTCAGGGTATCGTTCAGAACCAATCGTGTCCGACCGTGAAACATCACTTTGCGATGGTTGGACAGCTAGCGAGCTAGTTACTGGCTGGTTAGCTAGCTAGCTAGCTAGCCAGTTGTGGTGAATGGTGATGAATATAGTCCAACTTTATCCTGGATGAAGCAAAGGCACAAACGGGAAGCAACGGCCTCGTATCTCAGCTTTATGTGTTGTTCCTGAGAGCCATCTCCTAAGGAGATCGTTTCCACGGCGATGTCGCATCATCACCACGATGTCCATCTAGATTTAAACAAACGAAAACAAAAATATACGGCGGCCTTCGTCAAAGAAAGTCTGATTCTGAATCTATGACACAGATTCTGAGAAACACAACAATGGCCTCTGGGACGGAGAGTTTCAGGGAAACCTTGTCCATTGAGTTTTCGTCCAATCAGTGAGAAGATTACAGCTCCAGATCTGGGAGCCAATCAGGACCAAGCTCTCATATTTATCCAGCATCCATTCACAGCGTCATCTGCAAACAGCTTCACTCGGCCACCTCCAAAGACAAAAAAAATTGCAGAGCATGAAACACAATCTGTGTGTGTGTGTGTGTGTATGTGTGTGTGTGTGTATACATGCATGTGCGTGTGCACGTGTGTCATGTGACAGGAAATAGGGAGAGAGCGGCCGAGATGCAGTATTGTCGCTGGAGATAAGGGATGATTAAAGAGCCGGCAGGAGAAGCAGACATGCTGAGCTGATCCAGCTAACTGTTCACTCATCAGTCTTCTAACGGCCTTCTGGGGTGTGTGTATGTAAGTGTGTGTGTGTGTGTGTGTGTGTGTGAGTGTGTGTCGGGCACATAGTTTCAACATGGCTTCCAAGTTGTTACAATTGGACCCGACAGCCTCGGCGAACATTGCCGGCTTCCCCTTTCCATCTTCTTGTTAGAAGCCCCCTGCTCCTCCTCTTCCTCCACTTCCTCCCCCAGGCTACCGTGCATCCCATAATATTCACCGCACCTTTACTTTCGGAGCACAACCTTCCCATTTATCGGCGTGTTTATCCTTTTTTTTTTTTCCCCCCCTTTTTTGTTCCCTTCATTTTCCCAGATAAGGCCGCTAGCCCGAGGAGAACAGGAAGCTGACTCATGTTTTCCACCCCCTGCCCTGTTTGGATCGTTCCTGAGGGCGGCGAGGGAGAAATTCCAGGTTATTTTTCATTCAAATAAGGGAGGTGAGGTGGAAGCGGCGGTCTTGGTGGCACCCTCCACCTTCACCCACCCTCGCGTCGCCTTCATTATCTGAGCCGGCAAAGGCGGTATGCTAATGTACAATATGTAAAGCCTTAAAGCAAAACAAGTAAATGGATTTTAAACTGGCATCTGAGGGAAAACGGTCAAGGTACCACACTGGACTCGGGCGGGAGGGGGCTCCTCCATTGACCGGAAGGAATATGTTCTCGGGTCTGTCTCGGAAAGAGGCAACATACGCGGAAGGTACGTCACGATTCAGTTAATGTCTCGGAGGGCGGGTGACTGTGGATCCAAACAGCAGAGCAACCAAACAGGAATACAACCACGCTCGGGCCTTTCCCTTATGGTGTGATCCCAAATGAACCCGTAATTTTATTTTTATTTAATCATTCGTTAGTTCATCTACACCGTTTATCCTGTTCTCAAGGTCACCAGGATACTGGAGCCCAATTTACAGTAGTTGATAGAGGCGCCGTTCACCTTGGACACCACCAGTTGGTTGCAAGGTGGCGTGCAACCATTCCCTCACTCATTCACATCTCAAGGAGATGAAGAAAAATTCACTCACTAATTCATGCGTTATATAGAGACGTAGAAAAACAATGATCATATGGGCATACAAGTTTTGCCCCCTGACCATTCACTGTTTTAAAACCGGAAAAAAACAAATAAAGATATATGTTTTTTTTGTTTTTTTAATCTTTCCAACATTTTCGGGGAAAATTGCGAACTCCTTCTAGACGACAGCGTGTCTAGATTTTAAGAAAATAAAGAGAAATAAAGACATTGTTTCTGATGATAAATCTATCATTAGTTACATTAGAGGGGTTTTGTTATCGCTGCCTTTCCAGGGAAATATTTCAAAATCCATTCAGGATTGTTCGTCTTTGTCTTTCAGCCCAACGGCTGACTTTGGGGACTAATCCTCATGTTCTCTCCATCTCTTTGTTTAAACAATGTGTTATAAATGCGTAATACACGTGTAATAGATACCAACATCTGGGTTTGACGAATCAGCGCGGCCGGTCTGGCCATCGGACGAATTTTCGAGCGGTAAATCGTGGCCCTGGATTAATTTCCTGTAATTATTTTGAAAAGAAAAAGAAATAGACCGACAGCCACGCGAGATGCTAACAGTAATAAGCTAACACTGTTTTATTGTCTACACAAAGCCACATGTTTTTAAGTGTTGCCGTCTGCGCCGTCGGTCACGGCGAGTGAAATAAGCGATGCAACCGCGGATTCGCCGCAAAAGTTAAGTAATAAAAACACCGTTTTCCCGCCAAGATTCCGGGCAATTGATGGGGTTCGTTTCAGAGAGGCTGATTTTCACTTCCAAACGCCATCGATCAGTTTTAGGGCGGCGGCGGCGGCGGCGGCAAGCGGGCAGCAAAGTGCAGGCCAGCGCCGGGCTGATGAATCCAAACACGCCCCAAATGGATAAATACAATCCGGGTGACGGATGGCGACAACAGCTAATCTAATAGGAAGACGCTCCTGCAGGAAGCGGCGGCAGATGTGCCGTCGCCGCGGTGATGACAGACATGAATCAGAGGGATGGCGCCGACCCGTTTACGGGATGGAATCGTGTCCGGAAAAAAAAATGTTCGGTGGCGTGTTTGCGATGTTTAGCCGTGAACGGCCGCCGGATTCACTTCTGCGGGTGATCAATCTGATTGGCCGGCTCGGATTCAGGGTCGCCGCGGTGATGGGGGTTTGGATAACATATTTGTTTCTATGGAAACCGGGAGGATGACAATAAACCCCGGCTCCCGAGGCATGAAAACACGGCCTCAGTTGAATCATATGTTGGTTGAAGAAAAAAGTATTGGTTTATAAAAATTATAGCACTAATTGAAACAATAACAATTTGGTGAATATACTTGTATTAATACAATATTTATAACTATAATCTCTTATGCTAATTATCATCCTCATTAACATCATCAATACCATCATAACTATATTAAAATAAGAATCATACAAAATAATATGATGTTGATGATCATAATAAAATAACCATTCTATAATAATAATAATGTTATTATTATTACTATAATAAAATGATAGAAGCAGCATTACTGACAATAATAATTAACATAATAATGTCTTTATTATTATTATTATTAGTAGTAGTAGTAGTAGAAGCAGTAGTTGTATTCTAAAATTGTAGACAGCATTAATAATAATAATTACTATTGTTTTGTTCAATATAATAGTAAATAAATGTTACTATTATTATTATTATTACTAATAATAATGACAATAATGTTGTTGTTGTTATGATTAAGATTACTACTACTACTAATGATAATAATGATGCTGGTCTTATCATTTTACCTATTAATTATTTATTATGTATGTTTTCATTCTGTAATTTTACTCATGTAATTATTATCATTACTAATGATAACAAAATTAAAATAATGTTATTATTATTTTATAATTATAATAATAACGCTGTTCTTATGTATTATGTACATATTTATTATTTACATATTTCTTATGTTTTTTTATGTATTTCTATTCATTTATTTATTATTATGACTAATGATAATAACAATAATGTTGTTGTTGTTATTTTTACTACTATTATTACTACTAATAATAATAATAGTACTGCTGTTCTTATCATTTCACTTATTTATAATGTATGCATTTATCATGTATTTAATATCTTAAATTATGTATTTTAATTATTAGTATTATTAGTATTATTATTATCATTATTATTTAAAATAATGATAAAAATAATGCTGTTCTTATTATTTTACCTACATATTATTTATGTGTATGCGTTTAGTATGTATTTTTACTCCTACATATTATTGTTACTAATGATAATAACAGTAATGTTGTTATGACTATTATTACTACTATTATCACTAAAAATAATAATAATAGTAATGCTGTTCTTATCATTTAACTTGTTTATTATAGATGCATTTATTACGTATTTTTACTCATTTAATTATTATTATCAATAATAATAATGAGAATAATGCAGTTCTAATCATTTTTTGCTTATTTATTATTTATTATGTATGTATTTATATGTATTTTTAATCATTTTATTTAGAGAAATCCAACTGTTCCTTGTTTAAGAGACACCCGTCCACTGAGCGATCACATGACCGATCCATCCGTTCAGCCTCCGGAAGCCATATTTCAGTCACATGACGCCGACCGACCCTCAAACTCACCCCCGTCAAGGAAGCAGCTGTGAAACTATTAGTTGACCCCGACAGAATGACACGCTCCGCCATCCCAGCGTGATGTGTTTGGTCAGATAACATTTTGCAACCGCCGCATTAAATCACGCCGCCTGCGTCCCACCCTGCCCGCGAGCTCGCGCCCGATCCGAAATGAATCGCTTCGGACGGCGGGAATCTCCGGGGGAGAGCATACCTGGAAGTTTTTTTTTTTTTTTTCCTTTTTAAAGGAGGGGGGGGGACTGCTTTTATTGAAATGAATCGGTTCCCCCTCCCGACGCCCCGGGGTCTCCGCGAAACCTCGGCGTCTGGCAACCAAATGACCCGATACAGATGGAGGCTTATGAAAACTCCCCACAAAAAAAAAAAAAAAAAGAAATAAATCTCTCTCCCGCTCTTATTCGACCGTGAATCACCCTCATGTGAATTGAGTTTTTGAGTCATTTGAGTCGCCGAATCACTCACCCATTATCTAGGCAGCTGCTATGAGCCACTGACTGATTCGTTCATGGAGTTGCTGAGTGAGTCGTTTGTTTTGTGCTCGTAGGAAGGGCTACTCTGAGCTCCCGAGTAAGTCGTTCATTTTGCGAATAACAAGGGCCGGTGACTGATTCGTTCAGTGTATTACCGACTGACTCGTTTGTTTTGCAAGTGGCAAGGCCAAACCTCACCTTGGGAGTGATTTGATCATATAGTTACCGAGTGAGTCGTTCGTTTTGCAAGTGACAAGAGCTGCATTGAGCTACCGAGTGATTTGTTCATTTAGTTACCCGATGGATCATTCGTTTTGCATGCGACAAAGGTTGCACTGAGCTACTGAGTGATTCATTCATTGAGCTACTGAGTGAATTGTTTGTTTTACGATTGGCGATGATCAACCTGAGCTACTGAGTGAATGGTTCGTTTTGCGATTGGCAATGGTAAACGTGAGCTACTGAGTGATTCGTTCATTGAGCTACTGAGTGAATCGTTCATTAAGCTACGGAGTGAATCGTTCATTTTGCGATTGGCAATAATAAACCTGAGCTACTGAATGATTCAGTCATTGAGCTACTGAGTGAATCGTTCGTTTTGCGATGGGCAGTGGTGAACCTGAGCTTTTAATGATTCCTGAATTGCGCTCTTGAGTAAATCGTTCACTGAATAACTGAATGAGTCGTTCATTTTGCATTGAGCCATGGCAACACTGAATTACTGAGTGATTCATTTATTATGCTACCAAGTGAATTGTTCGTTTTGCGATTGGCAATCATAAACCTGAACTACTGAGTGATTCATTCATATAACTACTAAGTGAGTCGTTCATTTTGCATTCGGCCATGGCAACACTGAACTACTGAGTGATTCATTTATTAAACTACCGAGTAAATTGTTCGTTTTGCGATTGGCAATGGTAAACCTGAGCTACTGAGTGATTCATTCATTAAGTTATTTCGTCTGTCACGAATTGAGCTGACTGATTCGTTCACTGAGCTCCCAAGAGATTCTTACATAGAGTTCTAAGCGAATCGTTCGTTTGGCAAGTGGCGAGGGCAAAACTCAACTCCTGAGTGAGTCATTCATTGAATCACTGAGTCGTTCTTTTTGACGAGTCGCAAAGACTACACCGAGCCACTGACTGATTCGTTCAGAGTCACTGAGTGAGTCACCCGCTGGCGGCCGTAATACGCTGCACACACGCCGTCGAACACATTCTTATGCACCGGTCATTATTCAAATGCGGTGTCCTCAGTCGACCAGAGTCCGACGCAAATGGGAAAAAGGGATGGCTAAAAAAAAAAAAAAAGAAATAAATAAAAGGGAAGAAAGAAAAATACTGAATAATGCAACGCCCAGATTGCACACGATTTATCATAATGTCGGAATATATGTGTATTAATCTGTAATGGAGGAGAGGCAGGTGTTTTGTCCGACTTTGAGGGAAATAAGGGAACCGGGGGGGGGGGTGGTTGAGGAAAAAAAAAAAAAAAAGAAAGAAGAAAAAGACCACGTTCTTTAAGTAGGGGCCAGAGAGGGGGATCATTAGAGCAAATAAGAAGCTGGAGCGAAGGAAGTGGAGATAAACAGGGTCAGATTGCGAAAAAAAAAAGAAAGAAAGAATGAGGGGAAGTAAACAAAGTCCCTTTTTCGGAGCGCAGCTGCAGGAGGAGGAGAAAACTGGAGCCGTTGCTAACGGCTAATTGTCGGGGATTGAAGAGGTCGGGTTTTTCATAGCTTCATCTGATTGACTCCCGTCTTTGACTTCCGCCCGGCAACAGGGCCTCATGGGGCGATCCCATTGGCCGGGGGGGTTCGGATAATAAAAAAAAAAAACAACCAATGAAAAAAAAATGCGGGGGAAATGTTTTTATTTACGAGGCGCGGAAAGCTAGCGCGACGCCCCCGCCGACCTAGACCGTCTCGGAGCTCCTGAGGGGGTCAAAGGTCAACAAGGCGTCAACTTCTGGATTCTTTCTCACGCAGACAGCGTAAAAACCCCCACACACTCTTCTTCCGCAACATGTGTTTTTGAGTGTGATCGACTCCAGACCCCAAAAGCTGCAGCGACGGTCGTCGGTTTGAAACTCCATTTGTCGGATTTGGTCCGGGATCCAGAATCTCATCTCGCCTCGGCTCCCCCCCCTTCAAGGTTAGGATTTTAACATCCCATCATCCTCGGCCGGATTAGCGCCCCGTCCACGTTTTCCGCCGGACGGCATTGAGAGCAGAGGTGCAGAAGGAATCGGGGATCTTTCTCTAATCGGGGGATCAATCGACCGTCGCTCAGCGGGATTAACGTGCATTTCTCGCCCAAATATTCCTAATTGCTCCTCATTGCCCCTCCATCTCCAAGTAGTCGAAGTAGTCGAAGCAGCTTAGAAACCAAGGGTGTGTTGATAAAATGTAATTTGGGGGCTAATTTGAAAAATATTAGTTTTGTCCCAGCGTCTGGATCAACATGCTACACATTGTGTAGCTTCACGTTAGCCAAACTCTATCATCTGACTGAGCTAAAATCAGTGGCAAAGTTAGCGCTTGTCATCTCCATGTTAATTCAATCATCTCTTGCAGGCCCCCTTGACAACTAGCGTTGGATAGCATTGTTAGCACATGTTGAATTGGCCAGGCTCAGGATATTTAGCATCAAGCAGGATACGTTAAAATTGGTTTGGACACTGCCTAAGGTAACATGCTAACCATTGCATCGTTTCACATTAGCCAAACTCTGTTGTCTGACTTAACTGAAATCAGTAGCAAAGTTAGCACTAGTTAGCGCTTGTCATCAGTCATATAGCTTCATCTTAATGTGATCATCTCTTGCAGGCCCCCTTGACAACTAATGTTGGATAGCATCATTAGCACTTGTTGAATTGGCCAGGCTCAGGATATTTAGCATCAAGCAGGATACGTTAAAATTGGTTTGGACGCTGCCTCTGGGTCAACATGCTAACTATTGCATTGTTTCACATTAGCCAAACCCTGTCGTCTGACTTAATTGAAATCAGCAGCAAAGTAAGCGCTAGTTAGCGCCTGTTATCAGTCACAGAGCTTCATTTTAATGTGATCATCTCTTGCAGGCCCCCTTGACAACTAGCATTGGATGGCAACATTAGCACAGCTAATGGCTTGGTATTTAGCGTCAAGCAGGATGTGTTAGAACTGGTTTTGAGTCCCCTTTTAGGTCAACAAGCTAACCATTGCACAGCTCTAGGTTAGCCAAATGCCATTGTCTCTCACTACACCCCTGATGATTGAGGGATCGTTCAATTAGCTGGGCTCATCTGAACTGTAGCCTAACAATATTTAGCACCAAGCGGAATTTGCTACAATTAGTTTATACTCTCCACCAAGGTGTCGCTCCACGTTAGCCAAACATGAGTCTCTCGCAGCCCCCTCATCGACTGCACTGATATCAATAGCAACATTAGCGTTGCTTTAATTATCAAGGCTCATTTAGCATCAAGCAGAATTCGTTAGAATTAGTTTGGACCCTCCCGAGTTCAGGGACTGAACCATCACTCAGAGTAACGTTAGCCAAATTTGGGGCAACCCCCCCTTAAAGACATCAATAGCAAGATTAGCGCTAATTTAATTAGCCAGACTCGCGATACTAAGCAGCAAGCAGGATTTATCGGAATTAGTTTGAACCCTCACCCGAGGTCTACAAGCAAACTATCACTTCGATTTTGGTTAGCCAGACGCGATCGTCTCGACGGCATTAATAGCAAAGTTGATGCTACTTTAATAGCCAGGCTAACGGTGTTAAGCAACAAGCAGGATGTATCGGAATTAGTTTGGACACCGAGGTCAATGAGCATATCACCACATGGCTTCAGGTTAGCCCCCTTGACGACCGGGCTAACATGGATAGCAATGGTAGCGCTGGTTAAACTTAAATGGTCAGCATACGATTACTTCAGGATTTGTAAGAATTAGCTATAAACCCGGCTAACCGCTACATGGCTCCATGTTAGCCATCGAGAAGCATCTCAGCGCGGTGAAGAAGAAGAAGAAGGTCCCAAACGGCGAGTGTCTCCGAAACCGAACGCTCCAGACTCGAATCGATCGCCGGTCGCGAGCCCCGGCGCTGTCGTAACACGTTAAGGAAATGTGGCAGGCCGCGAACCCGGTGTAGACATTCATCAACCTATCCTTCCCCCCGCCGCCACCGCCGCCGCCGCCGCCTGACAGGAGCCCACTTCCAGACACAAAGTAATTAGAGTATTATGACGGGCCGAGGTGACGCTGACCTCATTATGGCGATGGAGCTCCGGCTAATGACCCGTGACTGATGGAGGACCTACAGGATTCTGGGACGTGCTCGTGGTCCGAAACCCCCCCCCGGATGGACAGATGGAGGGATGGAAAAGCGAAAGGGTGAAGGGGTGAACGATCGGGGGTGAAAGTGATGCAACTGCGAGAAGAGGTTACTATCATTTTTCTCTCTTTATCCGTTTATTTTCTTCTAGCATTTTGTTAGCATTGTAGCGTAGATTGACAGGTGACCTTGTGATTGACGGCTATCACCGAATGTGATTTTTTTTTTTTTTCCGAATAAGGGCTGAGAAGACGCCAATTTATGGTAACGGAGTGTGTGTGTGTGTGTGTGTGTGTGTACGCGCGTTAGGCTGGTGTGTGTTCAGCAGGGTGGAAACAATTTGTTGCAAAACGTTTATTCATTCGTTTTTTCATTATCTGACGATTATCATGGTCACAGGGGTGGAGATTTTTTTTCTCATCATTTTATATTTTTATTTTTTTTATCTCTATTTTATGCTTGTGTATCTTTGTCACGTGCCTTAACTAAAATATTTGTTTATTATTTTTCTCACCCTCTCTTCACTTTTCATAGAGACATAAAGTTCACTCATTCACATTATGTCATATAGGAATGTTTTTTGTTTACTATTTCTATTTTTTTATTTTTTTTTATATTTCTTTTACATCTGTATTTTTGTGCATGTATGTCTGTATGGGGTCTTTGAGTAAATAGGGTGTCTTAAACAAAATATTATAAAATAAAATTGTTATTATTGTTATTATCAATATCATTATACAATCCTTCACATCATTTAGAGACACAAAGTCATTTACTCACTCACTCATGGACGTGTAATGGAGACATTTTAATTTTATTTCTATTTTTTTCCATTTATATATATTTTTTTTTTTACTATTTCCTTTAAATCTGTATTTTGCATATGTTTATTACCGTATGGTATACTTGAATGGGTAGGGTGACTGAACTTAGTTATTATCATTATTATTATTATGTTACAAAAATTATCCCTGTCATTCATACGTCATATTTTTTTGTTTACATTTCTATTTTTTCAGATTTAATTCAAAATTTTATTTTAATTTGTCAATTCATTATTTTTTATTGTTTCTTTTTAATCTGTATTTTGTGTGTGTGTGTGTGTGTGTGTACATATATATATATATATATGTCTTTATGGTGTCATTGAGTGAGTAGGGTGGCTAAAATATTGTATTAATATTATCATTTTTATTATATAACCATCCGCCCTCACATTCACATGTCATATCGAGACATTCTTTCTTTATTATTTCTATTTTTCTCAGATGCTACTTAAGATTATATTTTAATTTTTCAATTATTATTCTTTTTATCTGTTTTTTTTTTTTTTTTGCATAGATATGTCTGTATGGTGTCATTGAGGGGACTTAACTAAAATATTGCATTATTATTGGTATTCTTATTATATAAGCATTCGCCCTCTCATTCACATGTCATTTGGAGACATTGCTTGATTATTATTTTTATTTTCTCAAATTTGATTCAAGATTATACTTTATTTTATCCATTTCTTTTTTTTAATACATTCTATCTGTTTTTTGTGTGCATATATATATATATGTCTGCATGGTGTACTTGAGTAAGTTGGGTGTCTTAACTAAAATATTTTATTATTATGATTATACAACCATACATCCTCTCATTCACACGTCATTTAGAGACATAAAACCATTAAAATTGGGTGATTCAGAACGGGGAGAACTTTGAGGAAACCAACCTCAAATAAAAAAATTAAAAAAATGGCAGGTCTTTTATGAGTGGCATGGTTTCGGTAAATGGCGGGTTCATTTGTTGTCCTGATGCCGTTCCCGTGGCAACAGCAGCGCCTGTTCGTTTTCACACCCGGTAAAAACAAACCAGGTGTCGCTAGGCGGAATTTGGAATTTGCGGACGAAAAATCGAGCCCCTAATGACTGCGCTCGAGAAGCGCTAAATCAGCGCCAGGGATTATTATTATTAATAATCCTGCAAAAAAAATAAAATAAAGACCCTTCATCTCCGATCCAGCTTGCGAACCTGCGAGGTCAGAATCCAGGTCTTGGCTTCGCATTCCCATTTTCCATTTTAACCCCCCTCCTCCTGCAAGAAAACCCGCTTTGGGTTTAATTTTGAAGCGGTAATAAAGACGTCTTAAAATTTACCTTGGAGGGAACCTGGAGAGCCCCAATGAAACCCCTTCCACTTCTACATTTTATTAAGCTGAAATCAATCTTTGCACATCACAGCAATGCGTCGTGTTGTTTTATTTTGGTCGGGGCGGGAACTCGGAAAACATAAGCGTCGATGTGCGAGCTGTGAACGAACCGTTAAAATCCTAAGAGTCATTTTGAGTTCTGATTCCTCTTGTCCATTCAGAATAGCATTTCTACTCCTAGCTAGCTAGCGAATGGAAAATACGTGACTTGACAAAATGTCCCTGTTGTGCAACCGCTATTCTACTTGTTGTAGTTGTGTCACACTCTCATGCTAGTCGCTATCCTAGCCGCTTTTTTTTTACTTTTTTGACTTTTTAATTCCCTTGTGCAAAGAATCAGTTTGCCAAGAGAGCGCTAACAGTAGCCCTTCCTAATCACCAAATACGGCTAACACACTGACTCAGTTAACACGTCAACTGGTAGCTCTCGTCTTCCCCTCTTCCATCGAACGACTCATTTACTAACTCATTGGACAAATGATTCACTGGCTCAAAGTTCCCCTTGTAGTTGTTAAATGAATCACTCGATCACTCATAAACGATTCACTTGATATCTCACATCAATCCACGCCGTTCGTAAAATGAATGATTCACTAACTAATTCAATGAATGAATGAATCATTCGCCAAATGAACAACTAATACAGTGAGTTAATGAATGACTCACTCGGTGATTTAATGAACGACTCACTCAGTGAGATCATGAACGACTCACTCAGTGAGATCATGAACGACTCACTCATTGGCTCAGCGTAGTTCCCGCCACTCACAAAACAAACGACTCTTTAGGTAGCCGCTCTCATCAGAAAAAGGGTGACCGACTCAGTGATTCGTATGATTCAAAAACTTGATTCTCTTTGTCAAGCCATAAAAATTTTGAGGTCAGTAAAATGAATCGAGTTTTTTTTTAATCAGTAGAACCAAGTCACTGGAGCTGGAAATGAGGAAATTTCTGGAAGGGTGGAGGGGTGTTAAGGCGGAGGGGTTGTGAAGGTAACGCCGAAATGTCAAATCGTCCGCTTGCCGCCCGACACCTCATCACGTTTATGTGCGGGAGACGCACGACTATGGAGGGAGGAGGCAAGAACAGAAATCCTGTCAGGGACAAAATGTCAACGATTCAAAGACGACAAGACGGAAAAGAAAGGACAGAAAATTGAGAGGAAAGAGGGTGATCTATTGGGGGAAGGCGAGAATCCGAAACGAGCGGCGTGAAACCGAAGAAACCTGAGAAAGAGTGCGAATTCTGGAGGATCGAGGGGGGTGGATGGTGTGAGGACACACACACACACACACACACACACACACACGTTGCCAAAAACAACTCTGTCACTAGGTTCTTACAACGGTTCGTCCAGAACAGAGACGCCAACGCTCAAACCTGTATTATTTATCATTATTTATAAATTTCATATTTTAACAATATGCTGAAGGAAAAATGTAAAAAAAGAAGTTACTGTTTCGTCTACATGTGCAAGTTTTTCCATTCTGTTTTTTTATTTATTCATCTATTTATTGAAATGGAATGAGGGTGCTCATTTATTATTTTTTTTTTAATGTTTTGGATTATTAGGATTTTCTAAAAATTATTTAATTGAGGTGAATTTGACAAATTCCAAACTTTTATCGGTAAGTAGTATGTTATTAGCATATATATATATAATACAAATATAGAAAATGTTATATTAAATGTTATATTAAGTGTTATTTTATTATAACATATTATTATTGTTATATATTTGTGTATTTTATTTTATTCTTCTTTTTTTAATACTTCAAAATTAATTTTTTAACCTTTTTCTGTGTCTTAATTGTTGCATTTGTAACCTAGAGGAATTGCTTCCTGGAATTTTATATAATGTTTAATACAAATATAGTAAATATCATATGATAATGTATTATTGTTATAATATATTTATTTAATTTAATTTATTTATTTTTAATTCTTCAAAATTCATTTTTTAACATTCTTTTGTGTTTTAATTGTTGCATTTGTAACCTAGAGGAACTGCTTCCTGGAATTTTATATTATATATCATGCAAATAAAGTAAATATCATATAATAATATTTTATTGTTATTATATATTTATTTATTTTATTTTATTTATTAGTTTTAATTCTTCAAAATTCATTTTTTAACCTTCTTTTTGTGTTTTAATTGTTGCATTTGTAACCTAGAGGAACTGCTTCCTGGAATTTTATATAATATATCATACAAATATAGTAAATATCATATAATAATATTTTATTGTTATTATATATTTATTAATTTTATTTTATTTGTTTACTTTTAATTCTTCAAAATTCATTTTTTAACCTTTTTTTGTGTTTTAATTGTTGCATTTGTAACCTAGAGGAACTGCTTCCTGGAATTTTATATATCATACAAATACAGTAAATATCATATTATAATAATATATTATTGTTATATATTTATTTTTCTTATTTCATTTTTATTTTTTTAATACTTCAAAATTCATTTTTTAACCTTTTTTTTCGTGTTTTAATTGTAGCATTTGCAACTTAGAAGAACTGCTTCCTGGAATTTTATATGATATACAATACAAATATAGTAAATATCATATAATAATATATTATTGTTATTATATATTTATTTTATTTATTTATTTTTAATTCTTCAAAACTCATTTTTTAACTTATTAATTTTTTTTTTTTTTTTTTTTGTGTGTTTTAAATGTAGCATTTGCAACTTAGAGGAACAGCTTCCTGTAATTTTAGGTATTTATTTATTTACATTTTGTCATCCTTTCCATTAGTCTTTCGGATGATACTGTTGCGCACCGGAGCGAGCGCAGCTGTCCTGGGGCCGGAGGGGGGGGGGGGGGGGGGTTCTTTCTTCGCAATTCTTAATGAGAAAAACCCAGAACAACACGGAGTCTCATCAAAAAAACATGATGAACGCAGCCGGCGCTCGTCCTCCGACGGTAAACACGGTTACGCCGTAGGAATTATTTATGTAGCGGCGGCAGAGGGCAGGGGGCCAGAGGAGTTTAGGAAAATAAAACAACCCCCTAAAAAAAAAAAAAAAAAAAAAAAAAAAAAAAACGGGTCAGTGTATTTCAAAGAGGTTAAACTGAGTTTTTTTTTTTTTTTTTTTTTTTTTTGTTTATTTTGGAACAAAAGTATGAGCAAAGAAAATACCAAAAAAAAAATAGATAAATCAATTTTTCATGGTTGGATTTAACTGCCAAAGAATCCAAGGTAAAGGCTCTGTTGTTTGGCTCCCGTTAAACCGCCCCAGCGGAGGGACGGATGACCGACAACTCCCTATTTGTAATTGTTTTGCGTGTGTGTGTGTGTGTGTGTGTGAGGTATAATTGTTCGACTCTAAACTCCGTCCCAATCCCAGGTTAGAGACGTCGCTGCTGCTCCCAGTCGGTTTCATGTTGACATCTGTCACTGCAGCTAATGTTAGCTAAGGATGCTAACCGGCTTCCTTAGCTTGGTTTAACTATTTTCCCGCAATTCAAGCTAATCTTGTCAACCTCTTTGGTTTGTATTAGTGCAGTCAACGTCATCTTGGCGCTAAGCTACTAGCTAAGTCTGAATACTCCTGAAACAACCAAAAGCTACAATGGACACCTGCGCAGTTGAATGCTTCGTCTCACTGCAGTTTGGGAGTTATTTGACCATCGGCATGAACTTTAGCTAGAGTTAGCGGCTAGCGCATGTCCTCCCCTTGGTTAAACCATTGTCCTGCTGTTTATGCTAATAGCGCCACAATCCATGCCAACACTGTTTGAATTGTATGAGTGCAGTCAAGGTTATCTTTGCGCTAAGCTACTAGCTACAGCATAAACACCTCAAACAAAGTCATGACCAACTTCTGTGCATTTGAATGCTTTGTGTCACCGCATTTCAGGAGTTATACGGCCATCAGCATGAACATTAGTTAGCGTTAGCGGCTAGCCACCTTCCTACCCTTTATGAAACCATTTATCGTCATTTGTGGAAACAACACCAGATTCTTACCCGACACCACCGTCCAGGTCATCTTCACGCTTAGCTTGTAGCTACAATGGAAAACTCCTGAAACAACAAAATCCCTAAAGTTATGACCAACTTCAGTGCATTTGAGTTTTTCGTCTTGCCACATTTTAGGATCCTCGGTCATTTTTGGACAGTTTACTGCGATTTGATATGACATAATGGGCCATCAGCATGAACTTAAGCTAGTATAGCGTTTAGCATTACCGGTAAGCACGCGTCCTCCCCTTGGTTAAATCATTTTCTTGCAGTTTATGCGCCACATTCCGTGTCTACCCTGTTTGAATATTATAAATGCAGTCAAGGTTATCTTCACTCTATGCTAGCAGCTTTATCAAGGAACGACTAAAAGCTTGCAGTTAGAGCCGGCGTCTGTGCATTTAAATGCTTCGTCTCACCAGATGGCAGGTTTCAAGGCTGCAGTTGAACATTTGACCCCGACGCCGTTAGATATGTCGCGCATTAAGAATTAACTTTAGCTAGCATTATCAACTAGCCTGCCTCCTCCGTTTATTTAAAACATTTTCCAAACTTTTGATGCTAGCAGTGCAGGATTGCATCGCAAACCCAATCGAATGGGGGTCAAGATGATTTTTGCGCTATGCTAGCAGGTACGTCATAAATATGGGAAACGACTAGAAGCATAAAGTAGCAACTGACATCTTTTGGAGTGATTAGTGTGACCTTTAGCTAGTGTTTGCAATTAGCCCACTTTCTCCCCTTGGTAAAACCATTCTGCCGCCCATTCATGCTAACGACGCCACATTCCGTGTCGACCCTGTTTGAAAGATTTGAGCGCGAGCACTCGTCTTAGTGCTACGCTAGCAGTGACATCATAAACAGCCGAAACAGCTAAAAGCCTAAAGCTTACAATCAAGCTCTGTATTTGAATCTCTAACAGGATAGCAGCTTTCAAGGCGTTTATTCTGACTGTAGCCTTGATATCAGAATGAACTTTAGCTAGTATTAACAGCTAGCCCGCTTCCTCCATTTGCTTGAAACATTTTCCAAACAATTTATGCTAACAGTGCCAGTCTCAGAAAACATCTGAAATGACTAAAAGCCTATAATTACGACCAACGTTTACGCATTTGAATGCTTCGTCTCACTGGATTGCGGGTTTCAAGGTCGTTCTCGTACGGTTTACTAGACTGGCCGAAAACATCTGCTCCCCGACCAATAGGAACGGAGCACGAAATGATGAATCGCTCCAGGTGACTCGTAGTGAGATCCCAAACTGAACGAACGTCTTTAAATTTGAACTTTTCACTTAATGAGCGTACATTTAACCGCATGGACGACGTCTACTGTACAAGTGTGGCATTGGCGGCGGTTGACTAGCGTAGCTCTTGGTTTTTAGCCGCTATCCTTCAATCCAAACAACTCCCATCCGCGGTTTATTTGATCCAGACGACTCCAGATGCGCCGCTAATCTCGCTTTCGGACCGGCGCCCGTTACACCTGGGTTTAATTCCTCGGATTAGCGATGCAATTAATCAGCCCATGAATATTCACCCGTCTGATCTGGGGGGGGGGATGCAACAGGAGCGCAAGTTATTTCCCTTCCAGACTGATGGCGTTCTTTCATGCGCTTTTTATAGAAAAGTGAATTAAATTCATTCATTCATGCATCATAAAGAGACAAACAAGGGTTCAATCCGTCATCCAGGTGTCTGTGAGTAAAGCGACCTCTTGGAAATAAAAGAAAAAGAAATGAGCCATTGGTGTTTTGGTTTTTATCCAAAGTACTTGAAGGTAGTTTCCAGTAAAACGCGTAAAAATCGTAAAAAAAAAAAAATTAATCCTAGATGTTGTTACGGCAAGTAAATTCATTTTAGGGAGATTTTCTACAGATTTCTGATTTGTTGAGGTGCTTTCCGGGTGTATTTGCCATTTTTTTTTTTTCCACCAACTGCCTTTTCCCTGAAAGCCCGTGGAGAAACACTGTTAGACTAAAGTTGCAATCCAGAACTATATATCCATAGCTTAGCCTTTAGCTTAGCTTTAACTTTGGCTTAGTACCGTCAGCGACCTTCATACCGTCAGTATTAGCTGCTTACATTAGCGACCATAGAGCCAAATGATAGCCTGGGCTGCTAACATCAACTAGCACCAACATCAGGTTACTTTGCAGTAAACAAACGTGAACTACGCCGTTCCTGAGGACCCTTGAAGGGTTCAGCTGGTGTGAGAACGTCCACGTAGCTTCATCCGCAGCTACACATTTCAGGTTTTTGTTTTTTCTCCCTAGAGCCTCTCTGATTAGCGGCTCTGACTACTCCAGAGTACCGGGGACGATGTTTGACTACATCTATGCTAGCAGCTAGCTAAATTCTATGTGGCGCGTGAATGACTGAGTGAATGGGTTTATATCTCTGGATGACAAATGAATGAGAGGGTGAACGAATGAATGGTGTTCTTTATATGATGTACAAATGAGAGGGTGAATGTTGAACTGAAATAGTGAATGTTTTTATTCCTCTATATGATTTATAAATTAAGGGGTGAACAGTTTTATTCCTATATAGTTTGCGCAAATGAGAGGGTGAATGGTTGTCCATAGGACATTATTTCTATTAATTTCTGTAAAAATAATAAAAAAACAAAAATTAAGAAAAAAAAAGAAAAATTAAATAATAAAAATAGCATTGTTTTTATACAATTTTCTACACATTTTATATTACCAGCTATGGTTTACACACTTTTGTTGTGTTACGTAACCCCAGGTGCAGATAACGCACCGCCGTTTAAACTGCAGACTAAATAAAAACCCCAGTCTGATTGCATCCGCCTCATAAACCCCACGGTCAAACAGCGTCTGGAGGAACTGTGTCCGCAGATTGCGGCGGCGGCGGCGTGTAAAACGTTTGTCAGGGGCGGCAAAACAAGCATATGAGAAGAGAAAAAAAAAAAAAAAGAAGCTTGTCGGGGTTATAAAGTGAATGATCGGCCCCCGGGGGACCGTCTGTGTAACCACATGGTAAATGCATCTGACACGACAAATGATAAATTACCTTTAAGTACATTTTTATATTGTCGTGAAACGGCGTGAGGCGCTAGCCAAGCTAAACACTTGGAACGAAGCGGCGCGGCGATTCACCGAATCAAACGCATGCACACACACAGACACAAAAATAAAAAAAAAAAAGGAACATTAATCATAGGAGGTCCAATAACCTTGCGTTGGACGATCCCATGGGTGGGATCGGAGGGGGGGGGTTGTAAAATAAAAGACAATTGTAGCTCCGAACACATATTTCTGTCAGCCTGAGGCAGTAAGATGGGGCAGATTTACCGACACGTTAGCGCCCTTTTTGATGTCCTCCTAGATCTGTGGGAAACTGGAGGCGTTAGCGTGCTAGCGTGCTAGCTGCCGAACTGAAACTTTGCGAAAAAAAAAAAAAAAATAGGCGTTTATTAGTAGATTGGTTCATGTCTGCGCCTGTGGTTTAGTCGCTAGCTCCTCCGCCAAGGGAAGCTAGCCTGGTCTGTGGGCGGTGTCAAATGTCTAGATCTACACTCATTTTGATTGGCTGGTTTGTGCTTGTTTGTGGTGGGGGCGGTGTCTCTGGACGGCTGCATCCCATTGGTCTGCCAGGATGTAGCTGGTACATAGAGCTAGTTAGCAAGGAGCTGTTTTACATGTGGCCGCGTGATGACCAAAATGTGGGCGGAGTCAAGCGTCCAGATCTGTGCTCATCTAGATGGGCTGAGTTGTGCTCATTTTCAGACATGCTACATTGGCTAGCGCGTACAGTAGCCTGGCTCTGGTTGGGGACTTTGGATGCTCTGCTTCTGGGGTACCTGCTGGGCTGGGGACATCTGGTGTAGGGCATTAGCTCCCCTGGGGGCATCAAGCTCAGGCACCATTCGGTTTCCAGAGTGCCGGTTGAAGCCGGGTACTAAGCAAGTCATCGGTATGCTAACCAGATGTTGGATCTTGTGACACTGGGACGACTATAATCATCTTCTCCTTCCCTGATTGTGGCTCTCAGTGACGGAGCAAGACTCTTCCTAGACGAGCATACAAGTGTGGGGGTGGCCCGAGTGTCCGCAAGGGTTTTTCCGGGGTTTTTCCCTGGGGTCCCTCTAGGCAAGAGTCCATGTCGAGTCCTTGCAGCCAGCCTGATCGGTTGTTGTGATCGGAGAGCTTTTTGGGTTAAAACAAGTCATTCTGGGGCCGGGAATTCTCGGGCCAAATCACCAAGGCGGTTCATTCACCTCTCTTTCTGATGATTTTAGATCTTCAAGGAGCGAGTGCAAGCAAGACACCTGCTGTGGATGCAACCCTCCTGGACATGGATCGGAATTCCTAAAAATGATTTGCAGTGGTATCTCTCAAATCTCCAGAAGAAGGAGGTACAGTCAGGAGTCGGGATTCTCCAGTTCCCCATCTCTGGGTTCTCTTCAAGTCCCAAGCCGTCTTCCAAAAGTCAGCAACAGTCAGTTCAGGTCATTGACGACTACCTATAATCAACTGGTTGGACGTGCGCCTTTGATTGACAGGCGATCAAACCAGGCTAAACCCCGCCTCTTGTGTCAGCGACATACCGGATTGGCTGCTTTGAGAGTCCAGCTCTATAGAAAATGAATGAGAGTGAATGGTAGGATGTCCGTGATTGACAGGTGAAAGGTTCAGGTTAAACCCCGCCTCCTGACAGTTGGGATTGGCTACGTTTCAGATAATGACTCGATCTGATCTGACATATTCAAGATAGTTTCCCAAACTTGAGGGAGTCAATGGGTGATGTCTCTAGATTGACAGATCAGTGTTCCAGGTTAAGCTCCGCCTCTAAACCCAAGGGATAGCTGGGATTGGCTGCCGTGAGTGAGTCGAGCGCTAAAGTTAGCTTCCTTTTCTGACACCTTCTAGATAGGTAACCCAGAATAAATCGGTAAATAGTTGTATGTCTCCATATGTGGCCCTGTGATTGACAGGTGCGGTTAAGCCCCGCCTCCTCGAACCCTGCCGGCAGATAACGAACTGGCAAGAAAAAGCGGATTATCGTAACGCCCGGACACCCAGTCCCAGAAGATTCGTGAATCAGCTCCCCGGATCGGTTCCTCCGGTTCCAACGGAACAAAAACAACCGCTATCGCTAGCTGCTGTTCCATAATGGAAACCCTTGATCCGGATCGCTTAATTGCTCTGACGCCTGGGGTTCTTCTTCTTCTTCTTCTTCTTCTTCTTCTTCTTCTTCTCCTCCTCCTTCTTGTTCTTCTCTGTTCTCCAAATTTTAATTTCTCGACCGCCTCTAAGCCGCGGCAGATATCTGCAGTCGGTGATCCCTTCGGAGAATTCCCCCGGCCGATGTACCGCGTTGGCGATAACGTTATTAAATGATGGCGACGATTAATGGGACGGAAATATGCCCGGCGCGTCGACGGCTGTAACCACGGCGATGGTTATTGAATCAATGTGGAGTCGGGGAAAGCGACTCTGCAGTTCAATTGTGAGTCATTTGACAGTAAAGGGGTTTAAAACGGACGATCGTTTCTGAAAATGTTTGGATCGAACCGTCGATTGTGACTCGGAGAGCAGGGGTTCTAGTTCTACATCGGGTTCTTTAAAGGAGAACCAAGAGTCCACCTCCAGATCAGGGCAAGGTTCACTGTTGGGATCCGGGGTTAGGAGTCTGTCTGCAGTTCCTTTCACCGCTCAGTTCCTACAGTTCTTCACCAGAGAGCCTGATGGAGCAGCAGAGGATGGATTTCAGCTGGGGTGCAGTGCACACCTGTAGACCATCAAGCCTCATCAGACTGAGGATAAGAGGAGCCTGCTGCCAGCCCTTCAGGGCGAGAGCGTTAACCTACAGTGGCTACCTCCACATGGACACGGTCGCCAAGATTCCTTGCGGAGCTTCAGTTCCACAAGTAAGATCCATTGTATCCGTTTTGTTCCCGAGTCTGGACTTGTATGTCTCACTTTTCCTTGTAAACTCCGGAGATCCCCGCGACTCTGATCGCTCCCAAGTCCGGAAATCTCCAGCTTTCCTTCCCCGCAAGTTCGTTGTTCCTAAGATTCTGATTGCTCCTGAGTCCAGAAGTCTACGTCTCACCTTCTCTTGTGAGTTCCTGAGACTCCCCTAAGGCAACCCAGATCCCTTGTAAATAAATGCCTTACCTCCTAAGAGTGTCCTTGCGTTTGGTTCAGGTACCCTCCACATCCTCCTGCCTGGGTTCTCTCCACTTGTAGTCTACATGTGGGTCCAAAATGACTTCTTAGAGCTGTTGCCCAAGAGTACGAAGGTTCCAAGCCAGAGTTCTTCTGGGTTCTCCTTGCGATGGCTACTGAGAAAATGGAACTAGCTCGTGTTCCTGGTCTGGCCGAGCACTATGAAATGGCCAAGGCAACTATCCGTGCGATGCTAAAGGGGCAACTACATTAACGAAGCAAAAGTCTCGAGTCTTAGAAGTAGAGACTGTTTGGATTAATAAAAGATGGCTTGCCGCAGAAAGCGTTAGCAAGGGTGTCATCCGCCAGAAGGCTTTTTACCTTAGCATACTGATTTGTGTGAGTTCCTGAGACTCCCTTGAGGCAACCCAGATCCCTTGTAAATAAATGCCTTACCTCCTCAGAGTGTCCTTGCGTTTGGGTCAGGTACCCCCCAAAATCATGACCTTCACATCCTCCTGCCTGGGTTCTCTCCACTCGTAGTCCACATGTGGGTCCAAAACGACTTCTTAGAGCTGTTGCCCGAGAGTACGAAGGTTCCAAGCCAGAGTTCTTCTGGGTTCTCCTTGCGATGGCTACTGAGAAAATGGAACTAGCTCGTGTTCCTGGTCTGGCCGAGCACTATGAAATGGCCAAGGCAACTATCCGTGCGATGCTAAAGGGGCGACTACATTAACGAAGCAAAAGTCTCGAGTCTTAGAAGTAGAGACTGTTTGGATTAATAAAAGATGGCTTGCCGCAGAAAGCGTTAGCAAGGGTGTCATCCGCCAGAAGGCTTTTTACTTTAGCATACTGATTTATCCTGGTCTTACACCAAAAAATTTTCGCAGTCAGACTACAAACTGAAAATCAGAACATTTTCTGGAGTCATCTCCTTCATTAGGTATGATTTGGAAATCTGAGCTTTACCATTCGATCAAGTCTTCAAACATCAACCGCTAGATGAGCTCCAACATAGCCAGAAACTTGGCAGACCAGATGTTTGTTGGCGGTACTGATGAAGGGGAACGGCAAGGACATCCTAATCAGTATGGATCCTCCAGAAAGGGGAGCGGACAGTGGACCTCCGGGCAGAACAGCACCACCCGGACCATGTCGACTCTCAGACGTATCACCGCCGAGCGGAAAAGGAAAAGCGATGAGGCTTTGCAGATACCTGGGGTGAAGAACACTACATGAGAGTCCAGTGTAGTCTAGCTCGTTCCTCATTAGCTTGTATTTAGCCGCAATTTCTAAGCAGCGGCTCAGACGGTGGTGGCATCCTACACTTCCGCCAAAAGATCGGGGCTAATTTGCGTCCGCAGTGGACGGGACGATACCCAGAAAACAAGAAGGTAGCCAATCAGGATGCTTGTCAGAAAGGGAACACCTGTCCTGTACGGTGGAGATGACGTTGGTCCAAACATCTTTGCTATTCAAGGTACTCTTCCTGTCCGAGCTGTACATCTGGATGTTTTTAAAGTTGGGTTAAGGGACCAGAAGGTCAGGAGTTTTGGACCATCAGGGTCTCCAGACACCTCAGCTTCTTCCTGTTTCTGACCACCAAGATCTCCAACGGTGAGAAGAAACCTTCGATTGGCACAATTTAAACAGCTGGTTGATTCGTTGGTCGGTTTCTTCGGTTCTGATTGGCAGTCGGTTGGTTCACTGATTCGTTTGGTGAGCCGGTTGTTTTTTTTTTTGGTTGTTTTGGCTATTTGGTTAATCTTCGGGACAATCAGTCACCTGCTCATCATTTGGTTCTGATTAATTGGTCAACTGGCTGGTTGATTAGTTGGTCAGTTCTCCGGTTGGGTTGGTGTTTTGGATGGTCGGTTAGTCCACTGGTCACTCTTTCAGGTGGACAGGTTGCTTATTTGGTTCAGTCGTCTGCTCAACGGGTCGGTTAGTTGTTCTTTGGCGTGACCGTTCATTTGGTTGTTAGTTAGCTAGTTATGACGACGGTTGGTCAGTCGGTTTGGACTGTCGGTCGGTTACTTGGCTGCACAAATGTATTCTGACAGCTTGTAGAAAATCAATAAAATCGCTGGATTCTTAATGATTGCTTTTAGAGTGATTTTGAGAGTGTGTGTGTGTGTGTGTGTGTGTGTGTGTGACTGGTGCTGAGAGCCCCACAATTGTACACCATTATCTGTCTTTTTAAAGCCCAAAATACTCCAATTACTTTTCACTCAAAGCTCAAATGACTGGAAGTTCTAAGTGAACTGAACTTTCTCCTCTCACCGGCTTTTTATTTTGTTTTTATTTTTCTCCTCGCATCGGGAGGCTTCTGGATTCTTCCAGAACGAAGATGAGGGGCGGCTCGTCACCGCGGTAACGGGCGCTTTTTTAAAATTTTTTTATTTTTTTTTCCTCCCAGTAACAGCGAAGAACGAGAGAAGACGAAAAAAAGCGCAAGACAGCATTGACGCAGATGAGCTGGTTTGCGCGCAAGCTAACGTGTGTGTGTGTGTGTGTGTGTGTGTGTGTGTGTGTGTGTGTGTGTGTGTTACCTGCTTGAATGACCTTTAAACAACTAAAGAGCTTTATGAACACACGCAAACAGGTTTTTTCAAAAGGCTGCCATCCAATTCGACAATCGTCACCGATATCCTGGACGGGTAAAAGTTAGCGACTTGGAAATCTACCCGCCATCGGTTAACAAGTCACTTATTTACAGAACAACAAGGGGGTTAGTTGGGTTGGTTAGTTGGGTCGATGTAAAAGAAAGATGGTTTGTTTGGTTGGTTGGTGGGTTTAAAGGTGAGCTCATCAAGTTCCTCAAAGCCTTGAATCCTTGAAAGTTGGTTAGTTTGCTGTTTAGGTTGGTTGGTTATGGTTAGTAGAGCGTTGCTGATTTGGTTGGTTAGTTGATTGGTAGGTTGATTCAGTCTATAGGAAAGTCGGTTTGTTCTTTGGTTTACTGTTTTAGTTGGTTGATCTTTTGCTGATTTGGCAGTTTGTCTGGTTGGTAGGTTGGTTTGGTTAATAGGAAAGGTGGTTAGTTGGTTTACCAACTTGTGTTTTGTTTTTTGTTTGGTTAGTTGGTCGCTAGGTGCGTTACGGTAAGTTGAGGTTTGCTGATCTGGTTGTTTGCTTGGATGGTTGGTTAGTTGGTTGATAGGTTGGTTTATGGGAAAGGTGGTTGGTTGGTTTATGTTTTGTTCATATGTTTGTTTGGTCTGTTAGTTAATCTTTTGCTCATGTGGTTGGTAGGTTGGTCTCGTCTATGAGAAAAGTGGCTGGTTGGTTTCCTGTTTTGTTACTTGGTTGGCGGTTGACCATTTGCTTAGCTGATAGTTTGGTTGGTTAACAGGTTGGTTCTGTGTATAGGAAAATTGGAAAATGTAATTAAAATGTATTATTTTAGTTTGTTCATTTTTAAAATGTCACTTTAAATTTGAAGACAATCTTGTACCATCTAAATAAAACAATTTGAAATATTTTCGTCGCTTTTAAATAAGCGACTGAACGTCCCAGTAAAAGGATGTATTCCGCTATATTTTATTTTTATTTTTTTTTAATAAAAAATAGGCACCGAGTATTTTGCTTAAAAGTAACTTCCACCCATTGTCTTCTTTTTTTTTTTTTTTTTTTTTTTGTCAGAGCTTAACATGTTTTGTTGCATGCAGAAATGTCATTTTGTTTTCTATGCAGTTAATATTGATTTAAAAAAAAAATAAAAAATAAAAACAAAAGGGACACATTTTGTTTATACGTAGCATAAAGGCAAAGAAAAAATGTTCATTTTAAATTTGACCTTTAAATTTCAAAAGAGGCTTTTGTGGCTTCTGGTGTTTTCTTCACTTTGAGGAAACCACTCCAGATGGCTTTATGAGCGGTAAAGGCTGGTGACCCCTGGTTGATGGGAAGGTTTGTTGGTTGTTTAACTTTGTTTGGGGGTTGGTTGGTTAGTAGTTTTTTTGTTTTGTTGGTGTTTTTTCTTGCTTGATTGACGTATTAGTCCATTGGTCGGTCGGTTGCTCTGACATTCAGTTCATTGGTTGAACTGAATGTACTGTTTTGTTTGTTGGTTGATTAGTTAGTTGTTTAAAATGGTGGTTAGTTGTTTTATTGGTTTGCTTGGTGGATTTTTTTGGCTCTTCTGGTTGGTTGATTGGGTGGATTTTTTTTTTTTTTTTTTTTTGCTTGGTTGACCAGCTGGTCAGTCAGTTCCTCTGTCCCTGGGTTGGTTGACTAGTAGCATTTCATTTTGATGCTCTGTCAGTTGTTTGGCTGGTTAGTTGGTTGGTCACCTAAACGCAGTAGGAACATAACAGGACAGAAAAGAAATGTACTTTTTCATCACATGGCAAGAATTGAATTCATCCTTCTGCTATAAAGCAGCTTTGCTAGGAGTCTCGTTAGCCGACTGTTAGCATTACTAGTAATACTAGTATAAAATCATGTGTGCCTCACATCTGGCTCCCTGTCTCTGTCACACCTTGTCTATTCTCTTTCTCCCTGACCAGTCATGGCTGAAGTCTAGTTGCTAGCGCTAACCGCTAACGGCAACCGCTAGTGCATATCCACTAGCTCATGAGAGGATATCGGGTTTCCGTAGATGATTGTGGTCCAGACCTGCTCTGCATGGAAAGCGTTGTCGGACAACTCTGCTGTGATTCATGGGCCGCATAAACAAAAACTGATTTTTGTCTTATTAAAATGTAATAGCAGTTCAATACAAGCTGACGCCAAGAATCCCGCCTGTCCAGAGGCGCAGAGCCCACGGATTAAGTCCATTTAATCTTTTTTTACTTTTTTGTTTGTGTTTGTTAGGGATTTGTCTGCTAGCAGAGACTCCCCGAGAGCGGAATGTGGACAAATATGGATTTAAGCTAGCGGTTCGGCGGGTAACAAAACTGCGTTTCATTCGTGTTTTCTTATTCAAGCCTGAATAAATTGTTGTAAAACCCGCCTGGCAGTGGGTCTGAGGCCTGTTTAGCTAACGAAAACTATTAGCGGCGGCGGAAGGGGGCTTTGGGCCACATCTTGTTAGCACTGGATCCCGACAAATGCGTCCACCCGCGACCGCGATGCCAAGCGGCATCTGCTCCCGGTGGCGCCGCCCACCAGGAGTCCGTCCCCGCGCCCAGATATCCGCACCCTGGCCGGCGGCCCGGAGGCCGGTACTCGCCAGCAGCAACGGGTTCATCAAAGCGTCTCGGTTGCCCCTTAAAAATTTCCATTTAAGGATCCCTTGGGGAAACAAGAGAACAGCTGTATGAAATCACCAGAATAAGCTAGAAGGGGAAACTGCAGGTGTCTGGCCCTAAATATGGCATTCCCTTACGTGTTGCTGGAAAGTTCTGGGCGACCCATTTTCTTGGAACATTCGAAGGTGCACTTATTAGCCCCTCAGATGTGCAACCACTTACAGAGTCCACTGAAGAGGAGGCGGCGCCTCGAGGTTACCTCGATGGCAGTACCTCGGGCAGACGCAATGGATTGACCTTTCCCTGTAAAAAGAAAAAAACGGGAATGGATCTAACCCGTCCAAACTGGGATAGCAGGTAGGACTGTTTGAGCAGGGCGTGCCGAGAGAAGGGTTAGATGGAGGAGGTTGATTCGCTGTGGCCTTGAGGGGAGTAGCCAAAAGGAAAAGAAGAAGAAGAAACGGGTTGGACGGCTTGCAGGGTTGGAAAAGCTACAAGTCAATAACGGGTTCTGGAAGTTCTTCACCAGGGTTGCTAGAGTTCGTCTCGCCGTCCGGGGTAAAGTTACTTCTTCCCCGAAGGTACGTAGCTCAGACCGCGAGGTGAATGTTTGAGCAATTTGATGAAACCCTTCGTCCTGAGAAGGAATAACATTTCCTCGCGCCTGAGGTTTCCGCTGGGTGTTGTCAAACCGGCCGCTGGCCTCTGGTCTCTCACAACCCGATATCATCACCATCAAGGCAAGTCCTCCTCCTTGTGCAGGAACTTTGGAGGCCTAGCAATAGAGGGCGCTAACCTCCTGGGGTCGCTAACACCTTCCTCTAACATGTACAAGATAAGGGACTCAACTGCCTGAGAGCCTGGTAACATGGTTGGTGCATGGCTTTGGTTACATTAGCGCTTTAGCGCTGTAGGAACTTCCTGCAGTTCCTTGAACCTTTTCAGCAAGTAGATGTACAGAGGAGCCGGTAACTAGGACCTCAGCTCCTTTTACCATCTTAGCTCCTACACCAAGGTTCGGTCTTCTTACAGTTCCATAGGAACTCATAGGACGTAGATGTCAAGTAATTGACAGCTAGCTAGTGAGCGACATCGGTACTTGTGTACTGTGCTGCACTTGGGTTCCAACTTTTGGCGAAAGTCGCGTCGCATCTTGCCTAGGAAGGTAATTCCATTGTAGGTTGAAGACCTCCTTCAAAGTCTTGCGACAAATTGGACAGAACCGGTGAGAAATGGAGCAACAGGGAGTTCCAGGCCCTTCTGGCATGCTAGGCTACAGAGGGGTTTCCAGGGCGTGCACTGGGGACGGCAGTTTTTGGGCAGAATATGTGCGGCGTTGGCTAATGCTAGGGTTCTTCCCAGTCCAGGGAGAAGATAGAATCACCTCAAAAGATCTAATAGTCCTTGGTTATGATTTGCTTCCCATGTTGTCCGTGTTGTCTACCTCTTCTTTGCTTTTGAGTGTCTGGGTACCTACCAGGGTCCCTTACTGCCTGGGAGCAGTACAAAACTCAGATGTTCCCCAAGGCTACTTTCTAGTACCGAACCAGAGGGGGACAGTTCTTGGAACCGTATTGTTAGCATGATGCATCAGAACCTAGCGTATCCTAGCATCCATAATCGGGTAAAGCGTATCTGAAAACCGGCTCAGCCCACTCCCATCTTCCAACCGCCACTGCGGGCGACTTCTCCATTGCACCTCGGTCCACCAACAACCGTTGGCCTGGGGGTTCCTCGGAAAGGTTCCTGCCGATGGATCGAAATAAAAGCAATTGGCCGGAGCGGGACATTCCTCCACGCAACCCGAGCGTCCGCAGACATCGGGATCGTTTCCGCGCCTCGCGGTCGCGCCGGTTACTTCTCTTACCTTAATTGCCCGGTAATCATCTACGTGTCTCGGTAGGAATGAGCCCCGAAATGCAGCGCCGCCGTTCCACGATATTTTTTTTCTGTCTTCCATTCTTTCCGCAGTGGGAGATCGCATAACTACCGAATTTTCCCGAAAAAAAATCCTTAGCGACCGGTTTGTTCCTGTTTGGAGACTCCATGTATCAACCTAAAGGGGTTCCTCGGGGTTCCCTGGTTTTTGTCCGACGGTCCAAGAACATGCAGGAGGTTTATTGGAGACTGAGAATTGCCTGGACGTGCGAATGGACGGTTAAATATCTCTTATGACGGTTGAGTTTGATCACCGAAATGACGTGAGCGAACGGTTTAATACGTCTATGAAATGTGATTAAATGGGAGAGTGAAAGTTGTATATCTTTATAAAACATACCGTATTTTTTGGACTGCAAGTTGCAGTTTTTTTCATAGTTTTGCTGCGACTTATGTGTGAAATAATTGAGCTCTCTTGCGCTGATGTGTGCGTCTTTAATATAACAGCGATCGTCACACACACACGCCAACCAATCAAAATTCAGCGGGGGCGGGTCATTGGCGGAAGTGCGTTGTGAAAAAAAGAAGCTACCAGCGACTTCTGTACCTATTAAAATGGATCATTTCAACATTTGCGCTAACTTATAAAAACAGCTGAGGGCTAAACAAAAATGGCACCGAAAAGAAAATCATATTCTGCAGGTTACAAGCCGCAAGTAGTGAAATATGCGGCCGAAAACGGCGATCGAGCGGCAGAAAGAAAGTTTGAAGTTAGTGAGAAACTTGTAAGGGACTGGCGGAAAGCGGAGGTTACTCTTACTGAAATGAAGGAAACTAAAAAAGCTAATCGCGTGCTAAAAGCTAGCTGGCTAGAGGAAGGAGTTCACACACGGAGAGGCTTGTCAACAGGACAGTTGCGTCTTCACACCCAGGTAGTTGCCATGGAGATGAATATAAATGACTGCTGGAGAACCTTCCTGGTGTTACCGCTTCATGCAACGCAATCGCCTCTCCGTCAGAAAGGCTGGAATAATTGGAACTGCAAGTGACGATGACTCTGACGTAGCGACGTACCGGTAGAAGAGGAAGCGGCTCATTGTTTACCTTCGGGGTCGGCAGAGTTGTTCAGAAGTGACACCGAAGAAGATGATTTTATTGGATTTAGTGATTAAGTGTGACACAGATTGTTTGGTTGTAGCATGTGCTATATGCTATAGCTATTTGAATGACTCTTACCGTAATATGTTACATTAGCATAGCCTAGCAGGCACGTTCTCAGTTCGTTGTTTATGTGTCATATAGGCTATACTTGTTCAGCTTGTTGTTCTCCGTTCTATTTTTATTTTAAATTCCCTTTCAAGATGAAATGTCTATTCTTGGTGTTGGATTTTATCAGATAAATTTCCCCATAAAATGCGACTTATACTCCAGTGCGACTTATATGTGTTTTTTTCGTTCTTTATTTTGCATTTTTGGCTGGTGCGACTTATAATCCGGAGCGACGTGTAGTCCAAAAAATACGGTAAATGAATGTGTGAACGGTTGAAAATCTCCGATACGTGAATGAACAAGTGAACAATTATCTTTCTGCATGACTTGTAAATGAGAGGGTGAATAATCTCCCTATGAAGAAAAAATGCTAAATCCAGTATATTTATGGGTTTGATCTATTTATATGGGTTTGATCCCAAATAAACAACTCAATTGTTAGCGGTTGAAAATACGCGACTTCAAATAAACACAGCTTTTCCCTTTTCCCGTCCAATAGATGATGGATGCTTTACTTCTCATCCCTCCTGGAACCCCCTGGACTACCAGCGGTGGAAAAAGGCCTAAATCCCGCAAATCGGTCATTGGATAATCCGGGTGCCCTACAAGGGACCCGTTAGCTTTAGCCTTGAGCGAACGGGATCCAGAGTGAAAAAAAAGGGGGGTCCTGAATTCTGTTTGGAGTGTAAAATTATCTGAGGCGCTTTCTGGCAAATGCCTCCGGCATTTTTAGCCGAGCTGCTCTGAATGCTAGCCTGTGTGTGTGTGTGTGTGTGTGTGTGTGTGTGTGTGTGCGCGTCACCCCCTGCCGTTCTCACCGTCCCACCAGCTGTGTCGGAGTCATTTTACGAATATTTTCACAGAAATGGGCCGGAATCAAAGGCTTTCACGCTCGAATTATTGGTCATTTAAAAATCAACCGCACTCAATAATATTACTATTAGTTGTTGTTGTGGAGTAGTATTTTTATTTATCTCGATTTTTTTTTTTTTTTTTTTTGTGCATTCCAGACTCTTGTGGAGAAAAAGGTCAAGTGTCATATTTTTCTTTTGTTTTTTTGTCTTTTTTCGCTTCCCCGACCCTGAACCTATAGCTAGAACTAGCATGACTGTTACGTTAGCATAGCATCCTATATGTTTGCTTCGTTGTTACAAAAGTGCTTTAAACCAGTAATGTTTGGTTGTATTTTCTTTTTATTGATATTATTCATTCATTCATTATCCGTATTGCTTATCCTGCAGGGGGACTGTCATTGGGCGAGAGGCCTGATTCACCCTGGACCAATCACAGCGTCACATATAGAGACCGGCAGATTCATCCATTCATATATGATGAAGACCATCCCCCTGTCATTCACACGTTATCATTCATCCATTTATTTATTTGTTATATATAGAAAAACATACACCCTCTCATTTGCAAGACACATACAGCATTCATTCATGTTATTAAGAGAAAAACATCAATTTATCCTCTTATTTAAAGGTCATATGAAGCCAACAACCATTCACCCTCTCATTCACGTGTCATAAAGAGACAATAACATTCACCCTTTCATTTACATGCCATAGAAACAATTCACTCATTCATTTCCATTTCAGAAGCATACAACTCTTGCCCCTCACTCATGTGTCACATGGAGTCTTTCACCCTCTCATCGACACATCTGGGAAATTTTGGTGAACCTGCATGACCCAGAGGAACCCATGGAGACTCCACCCATCGAGGGCCTCCAACCAGGGGACCGTCACGCTAGGAGGTGCGCCGCAATGCTAACCCCTTCTTCTTCTCATGTTTCTGTCTCCAGACCTCCTGCAGTCTTTCTCCCCCCCCCCCCTTTTCTCAGAAAAACAGCCAGGCCATCCTCCCAAACCAGCACCCTGAAAGCCATCACACTCGCTCAAAGGCGGTGTTGGGGGGGCGGGGGGGCTAGCATCGGGTAAAAAAAAAACACCTATGCAATTAGCTTCAAACGGGGGAGTCGGGCGGCGAGCTGAAATTAGCCGTTTTTTCAGAGAGCGCCGACCTCTCGGGGCGGAGGAGACAGGAAGATGGAGGTGGGCGGAGTTGGAGGTGCCCCCCAAACCCCCCCAAACCCCCCCGAACCCCCAGAATGAAACGCTTTACAAAAAGAAGGTGTAATTAAAATGACGCATCCAGAGAAACAAAAGGAGCGAACGTTGGTTTTTTTTTTTTTTTATTTTCCCTCCGCGAACCCTCCTCTCGGCTCTGGCCCTTTCACAGCCCCCGCTCTCCCTGTAAAACTTTAAATCTTTATTTTTTTTATTTTTTAAATCAGTTATATTTTTCTATCGTTCAATCAATGAAAAAATGTTGGCTTTTTAAAAATGTGATTATCACTTTTTATTATAATGTCATTATGGTGATTATCTTCAACATGGCAGGGATGCTTGTAATAACTGACTTGTAACATGAAAAGTGGAATGACAGAGTGTGTGTGTGTGTGTGTGTGTGTGTGTGTGTGTGTGTGTGTGTGTGTGTGTGTGTGTGTGTGTGTGTGTGTGTGTGTGTGTGTGTGTGTGTGTGTGTGTGAGCGCACATACATCTGTGTATCCCCAGTCTAATAGACAATGACCATATTGCGGTTGGACAGTTCTGTCGTTTGGAAAATTGAATAAAATCTAAAAAAAATTAAAAAAATAAAATATATTAGATAAAATAACAATAATTTGAATAACAATACTGTTTAATAAAAAAAAGGCATTTTTTTTTATCCTAAATAGATCAACTTAAAAATCCGTATATAGAATATTATACCAAAATATAATTACAGTATGAAAAATACATTTATTTAAATCCAAAAAATATTAAAAAAAAATCTACATGTAAATAAATAAATAAAAAATATATAACAAACAGCGATTAAGAATCTGGACCAATAGATAAAAAAAAATTAATAAAAAGAAAAGAAATTGCACGCTCGTTGTCTTGACTGCTGCAGGCGACCATCTGTTTCCGCTGTGCTAACTCGCAGGATCAGGATAGAACCACCGAATTACACATAAATAAAAGGTAAATAAGCAAATAACAAAATAAATAAAATCATTTAATCTCTTTAACCGCCGCCGTTTCTGGGATCCAACCAGCAAAAAAAAAAAAAAAATACAACCTAATCGACTTTCTATTGACATTTTTCCCGTGTTGCTCGTGTAATGGGGTGTTCAAAAAGGTCGCGGTCGTTTCTCATATTTCTGCGGGATCGTGTTACTAACACACACACACACACACACACACACACACACACATTCACACACACACACAAACATTATTCGAGGCTGCCTTCTATCAAAACGCCGCCCGTAATTACAACCAGCAGAAATGAATGTCAAACCAAACACTCGCCTGAGTTTCACCTCCGCCGTGCTGGCAATGTCAGTACTTCAAGCATTTCGGTAGAATTTTAATGCTATTTTTTCAATTAATTAATTAGAAAATAACAATAAATAACTAAATATAACACAGAAATTAAATTAGAGTAGATAAATATATATATATAAAATTGTACATATCAGTCTGCCATTGATCTGTGAAAGTAATTACAGGACTTATGAAAATGGAAATTATGGAAAGGAAGGGAAAATGAGATGGAAAATATATAATAAATAGTTATTTACACAAAATACAATGAATAAAAAAAAATTAAAGTGAATTAGATGAGAATAAGAGAAAATTAAATTTAATTAGTAAAAGAGAATATTAAAATAAAATTAAACTCAATTAGATGAAACTGAATTGAACTGAAATAAAATAAGACAAAATAAAATAATATAAATTAAATCAATGAAATTCGATTTAGAGAAAATCAAAATCAAATTGAATTAGAATAAGAGAAATATAAAATTACATTTAATGAATATAACAAAAAAATATTTAAAATAGGGGCAAATGTAAACTAGATTAAACTTAATTTAACTCAAAATAAAATCAAATCAAATTTTAATTCCAGTCAATTAAATACAAATAATAGAAATTAATTTAACCTAAATTGAATCCAACACAATTCACAATGTTTATTCCTATTCCAATTTGAAGTTGATGCCTCATCACCATCTGTGTGAATAAAAAAAAAATCCACATATTATCATAATAATTTTAATCAATACATGTTTGCTATAACTAGAAAAAAATGTATTTGCAAAAACATGGAAAAAACAAAAAGGACTCTTTTAGAAAAAAATAAAAATCCAAAAGTCACCCCTTAAATTAACATTACCAAGAAATACTAATGATTTTATAAAAAAAACAAAAAAATACATTCTGTATATCAAAACAAATAAAAATATTTTTTGGGGGGGTTGTTTCATTTTAGTGAGGTTGTAGCTCAATGCTAAAGTGTAGCATAATGCTAAGGCACATGCTTTGCATCTGTAGATTATTGCCGCAATCTATTAACAAGGACTATTTGTGCTTGGAGGAAAAAGATTTTGAAACTTAAAAATCTTTTACTTTTCCGGCAGGAATGCAATTTAATGCTAGAGGGCATGTATCTCTTTGCTTGAAGTGATAAATACGTTTTTTGCATATAAAGCGTTCTACATAAATCCGTTTTTGAAACTAATAAATATCCAGAGGTGGTGGATTTGCTCTGCCCGCACTATTTCAACATTCAGAAATTTGAGTTAGTTTTTCTTTTGAATCAATCAAATGGATAGACTTGAACGTTTAACTCCTGAGGGAACTGTAGCTCAGTGAAGTTCCTTGAAGTTGAGGGCATGTAGTTCTACAGTAAAGGGTAATGTAGCTTACTTTTAGCGGAGATGTAGTTCTGTGGTAGAAGGGTTGTAGTTCACTGATAGAAGGGATGTAGTTTTGTGGTAGACAGGATGCAGTTCCTTGAAGTAGAGGTGATGTAGTTCACGGGTGGAGGAGTTGTAGTCCCATGGTAGAGGAGATGTTGCTCTTTGGTATAGGGGTTTCATTGGTAGAGGGGTTTTAGTTGATTGTTAGAGGGGGTCTTGTTTAAGTAGATACCATACTAGTTCACTAGTAGAGATGTAGTTCCGAGGTGGAGGAAGTGTAGTTCATTGGAAGCGAGTTCTTTGATGTAGTTCGATGGTAGAAGTGATGTAGTTCAGTTGTAGAAGAGTTGCAGTTCCTTGAAGTAGAAGGGAAGGGGATGCAGTTCCATGATAGAGGGTACGTAGTTCCTTGAAGTAGAGGTGATGTTGTTCACTGGTAGAAGGGATGGAGTCCATTGGTCAAGGGGTTTTAATCAATTGTTAGAGCAGGATACATTTCCTTGAAATGGAGGGGAGTTAGATCTGTGGTAGAGGGGTTGTAGTTCATTGAAGTAGAGGTGATGTAGTTTACATGTAGTGGAGATGTAGTTCCATGGTAGAGGGTATGTTGTTCTTTGGTAGAGGGATTCACTGGTAGAGGGGTTTAGTTCATTGTTAGAGGGGGTGTAGTTCAAGTAGAGGCAATGTAGTTCACAAGTAGAGATGAAGTTCCGAGGTGGAGGAAGTGTGGTTCATTGGAAGCGAGTTCACTTATGTAGTTCCATGGTAGAAGTGATGTAGTTCAGTGGTAGAGGAGATACAGTTCCTTGAAGTAGAAGGGATTTAGTTCATTGGTAGAGGTTATGTAGTTGACTGGTGTAGAGAGGTTGTAGTTCACTGATATAAAGAATGCAGATCTATGGTAGGAGTGATGTAGTTCACAGGTAGAGGTGATGTAGTTCCTTGAAGAAGAGGTGATGTAGTTCACTGGTAGAGGGGATGGAGTCCATTGGTCAAGGGGTTTGGAGCGGGATAGAGTTCCTTGAAGTAGAAGGGAGTTAGTTCTGTGGTAGAGGGGATGTAGTTCATTAGTAGAGGTTATGTAGTTTATTGGAAGAGAGTTTGTAGTTCACTGATATAGAGAATGCAGATCCATGGTAGGAGTGATGAAGCTCACAGGTAGAGGGGATGTAGTATACTGCAGGAGGTACTGTAGTTCACTGATAGAAGATAGGTAAGTCATAGTTAGAGGTGATCTAGTTAACAGTCGGGAGTTGTAGTTTACCGGTAGAGGGGATTCAGGTGGCCCTTAAAGGGGATGTAGGTTAAGGTCAGGTGATGGAGGTCATGTGGTTCAGTGATGCAAGAGATGTAGTTGAGACGTAGCTATCAAATGGATGTAGCTCAGTGGTAGAACATGTTCTTTGCATATTTTACACCCGCCGTTCACTCATCACCAACTCCAGATTATCACTTCAACAGAGGATTACCCAGAAATAATCTGCTGTTTCAAGAAATGCATTTGTCACTTATCCCTTTACAAAAAAGATGATCCAGAATCCTTGATAAAGAGAGGACAGGGATGTGTGTGTGTGTATATATATCTATATATAGATATATACAAACACATTTATATTATGTATAGATAATGTAAAAATATACATGTGTGTATATATGGTTATGTATGTATATGTTTATATATATTTGTAAGTATGCATATATGAATGCATATATATATATATTTGAATGTATGTATCTATGTATGAATATAGATGTAAATACACATACACATATATGTATATATGTGTTCTTATATCCCCATGTGTGTGTATATATATATATATGTGTGTGTGTGTGTGTGTATACAATTTCTTTCGGGATAAATGAAGTTGTTCTTTTTTATTATAACATATAACATATTCTTAAGCATATGTTATAGATTTTATATATAGATATAGATTTTATATATATGTATAGAGACGGAAAGAGAAAGGAGGGAGAAAAAGAGAGAAAAATAAGAATAAGAACATCGTTTTTTTCCTGAAGGAAATTGTTTTGCCAGAGTTTCAAGTAAAACCCATTAATATTTTTGTATATATATCTGTATGTAAATATGTATACATAGATACGTATATGAATATACACAAACATATACATATATATGTGTGTTTATATATATATATATATATAGATAGATATTAGAACACATATATATGTATGTATATTCGCATTTATATACATACATATATTCACATATATATACATATACATTTGTGTATGTATGTTGTATATGTGTATATATATATGTCTGTATAGATATATATAGATTTAAATAGATATACATACACACAGATATATATACATACATACATACATTAACTAACACTTATATATATATGTAAAAATGTCACTATTAATATCCTTCTTTTTGTAACCTGTCTCTTTCTCTCTCTCTTTCTCTATACATATATATAAATTTTTATATATGTACAAATTTATACATACATACATACATACATATATATGTTTATTAATTTGAATGCATATATATAGATTTTTATTTATACATATTTATAGATACATTCACATACAGGCACACGTATCCATACGTATATACATATATCAACACACAATTAAATATTTGTTTATCTAAGTATTTAAGTATGTATTTGTGCACATAAACATACTTACAAATATATATAGATATATTTATACATAACATATATACACACATAAATATTTTTAAATATTATACATACATTATTTATACAAAATAAAATTATGTGTGTATATATGTATGTATATATATATTTAGTGATATATATGTATATATATGTCTTAATGATAAGTAAGAGTATGTAAAATATATGTATGTATATATTTGAGATGTGTATATATTCATATAAAATATGATATGTAGAAATATATGTGTGTATGTGTATATATAAATATTTGTAAAGAGAGAGAGGGTGAGAGAAAGAGAGGAGCCAACTAATTGAAGAAAATGTGTAATGTATAGATATGTATAAAAATTATGTATAACAATACTTAATACTAAATGTATTAAGGTATATAAATCTATATCTATATACACATGTATTCATATGTAAAAATATCTCAATATTTAATTTCAATTTTACATATAGACACACTCATATACACCAATTTTATACAGATTATTGTATATTTGTTATTCATATATATTTACATACACTTTTATTTATACAGAGAAACATCTAAATATAATATTTTATTTTTTATTTTATACATAAATATATGTTTACAATACATACAAATATATATACATATATATATATATATATATATATATATATGTGTGTGTGTGTGTGTGTGTGTTTGCAGCAGTGGTCTTGGCCTTTTCAAGCCTTTGAAAACCCTTTATCCTGCTCATAAACACAAAAACAGATGTGTGTTTATGTATATATATATATATATATATATATATATATATATATATATATATATATATATATATATATATATATATATATATTTGTGTATGTACGTGTGGGAATGGGGAAAAGAAATGAATGACATTTAAATATTGACATATTTTTAACATATTTATACATTTATATATTTGTTTATATAAATGTATATGTAAGTATACATGTATATATATATATATATATATATATGTATATATGTATGTATCTGTCTTTGTATATTCAGTTTATATGTGTATGTATTTATTTATGCATAGATGGTTACATTCATACATACTGATATACATATTTATATTGTTGTGTGTATACATTTATATACATATATATGAGTATATGCGTGCATATGTATATACCTGTATGTATATATATATTTATAATATGTAATAATGTATAATATGTGTACATACATGTTTGTTTAGATGTATATATTTGTATTTATATTGTGTTTATGTATGTACATTTATAAATATATACAAATTTACAGATACATATAAATATGTTCGTATTTATAAATACGTTCATATACATAAAATATTTATATGTAAAAATATTGACATATTTTACATATACATACTTATATGTCTTTATGTATTAACAAATATTTATGAATATACATGTATATATATATATATATATATATATTCGATAAATAATATACAATAATCTGGATAAATATGCATATGTTTACTTAAGTATTTGTGTGTATATATGTAAATATACACACATAGGTTTACATATATATGTAAATGTTGAGATATTTTTATATATGAATACGTGTGTGTGTGTATGTGCATGTGTATATATATATATATACACATTTATTTGTGTATATATGTGTGTGTTTTTATAAATATACATACATACACTGACACATAGAGTGAGGGGCAAAACAAATGAATTGCTATTAAATATTGAGCTATTCTTACATATATATATTTATACATTTGTGTGTATAAATTATTGTATAATATGTATGTATAGCTATAGGAATTATTATATAATAATACGTATACATGCATTTATATGTATACATGTATACATATGTGTATGTATCTGTATGTGTACATATATATATATATATATATATATATATATATATATATATATATATATATATATATATATACATATATATATGTGTGTATATATATATATATATATATATGTGTGTGTGTGTATATACACACAATACACGCAAATACACACATATATGTATATATTGGTGTGTATAAATCCATGCATAAATGATGAATATGTGTAAATATACATGTGTATATATATTTATGTGTGTATGTATATATGTATGTATGTCTATATGTGTGTGTGTGTATTTATAAGTATGTTCATATACACAAAATATTGAAATATCTGTATGTATGAATAAATGTATATGTATATATATATATATATATATATATATATATATATATATATATATATATATATATATATATATGTATATATATATATATATATATGTAATCAAAATATAAAATAATCTGTTCAAATATACATAATATACAAATATACAAATGTGTATGGATGTCTTCGTGTGTGTACATATGTAATGATATATGTGTGTGTGTATATGTATGTATATATATGTATTTGTAAAAAAATAAAATCATATATATATATATATATATATATATATATACACTTTTATTTGTGTATGTATGTGTATATTTATAAAAATACATACATACGTACATGGAAACATATAGAGAGAGGGGCAAAAAAATGAACATCTATTAAATATTGACAAATTTCACATATGTATACTTATATACATATATGTGTGTATATATATGTATTTGTATAATATACATACATACACACACATATACATAAATATTGTGTGTGTAATAAATGTGTGTGCATATGTACATATGTACACCTTGTACGTCTTCCCTTGTTGAATAAAAATGACTTAATTTAAGTGCACAATTTTATGTTGTTCAGCAATACTACAAAAAGGGGATGTAGCTCAGTGGTAGAGCGCATGCTTTGCATGTATGAGGCCCCGGGTTCGATCCCCGGCATCTCCACACTATTGCTGCAACAACATAATGTCTACTTTTAAAAAGCAAAAAAAAATAAATAAAAATGGAAAACTGACACAGTGGACATAACAGGTATATAGAAAATACTTTGGTAAATGCTCCTGTCAAAGAGTTGTGGATGAAGCCGAAAGGCACTACAACATTTTGCAAATCTTCCCAAATCTCTGATCCATGAAATCAACCCGTAGGTTTTCCTGGTTTGATTAGAACTTTTATGGGACAGAGATGACGTGGAACAACTGATAAACAGTACCCACAGGTCCACACCGAGCAGTAACGATGGCTTCCAGAGATCTTGGAGACACCATGGAGATCTCCATGCACCAAGCACTTTGGAACTGCTTCAAAGAACAGTTAGGTAATAAAACGAAACAGGCAACCAACTCTCTGTCATGTCCCAATATGCCACTCCACGTTTCCCTTCTTTGGACTAGCAATGGTCGACTGTCAGATGAGGCAAACACACTTCAGATAGGACATTGTGCAAAAAGTCCTCAACCCAATGCGCAAGGCTTCGTACTCCAAGTAGGTGACTTGGTAGCTTGCTAGTTTTCCAGCAACAGGTGCAGATGAACAAACATATCCGGTGTGGCAACCCGAATGTCCAAAACAGAGGTCGGACATTGGATTGGCTGTCCTTAACTTCAGCAAGGTGACCGGTAGCCTATCATTCATATATGTTTTTTGTTTCTACGCCATTTGCCCTTCCGACACTACCTTTGCCAACTCCAAGAAGACTCCGATCCATGTAAAGGGCACAATGGAACCGCGTATACGTGTCTTAAATGGAGTAGCCTGCACCTTTTCCATACCCCAAAACTCATAGGAAAGGTGTCGTATAGAGGCTTGTAACTCAAAAACTCAGAACCTCTTCAAGAACAGCATTGCTAACAGCCATCGATTTCCAAAATTTGGAGCAAATTTTTGAGACGTTGACTTTTTTTTGTTGTGGTTTACCTGCCACTGTTGTTGGGTTTTTGTTTCAGTAAAAGTGTTCAGAGTAGGAAAGCACCAGGAGACTTTGTGAAACACAGCAACTGCAGGGATCGAACCAGGTGCCTCGTATATGCAGGGCATCCACTCTGCCACTGAGCTACATCCCTAGTATATCATGTCAGTGTTGGTGTAAACATTATCAGTGAGTCCACAAACATGTAAAAACACAC
>NC_141289.1:2610000-2707500 GCF_037954325.1 Fistularia commersonii | reverse complement strand
ATTTGTAAGTTATTTTAATCTTTTTTTTTTTAATTTGATGTAATTTATAAGGAAATCGTGATATGATTCTATTATTATTTGGTTTATTTGTGTTTTTTTTTTAAATCATGTTTTATTTAATTTAATTTTTATATTATATTTTATTATTTAAAGATGATAAAACCTGGAGAACCCAGAGGGGCGAAAAAAAAACTAGCTAAAGAGGCTAATTAGCTCATTTGAAGTAATTTGAGAAATAGAAATAAAGATTGGAAAGATTTGTGCGTATCCTTCCGCCCGATCCACACAGACGGAAAAAGTAGGTCCTATAAAAGATGCGTCCAAAAGTCCACATAGACGAGCTTCCAAGCTAACGAGGAGCCTCATTAAAAAACACCCGCCAGACCTTCTGTGTGTGTGTGTGTGTGTGTGTGTGTGTGTGTGTGTATGTGTGTGTGAGAGAGCTAATATCCCACCCATGTTCTCTGACTGTGCTGAGGTGTCACTCATTCATTCATTCATTCATTCGCTATCAATACCTTCGTTGAAGGCGGTGAGGAGCCAATCACAGCTGTCACTGGTTCAGGGGGCGGGGCTTATTGTGCAATTATACGATGCTTTATGTCCTTTTTGTTTTTTTATCTAATTTTATGATTACAGTTACAGTATTCATTTTTAATGATGAATTCATTTTGTTACACTTTCTTTGAAATCAATGACATTTTAATTTAAATTAATTTTATTGTTTTTTTATTTTATTGAAATTTCATTTAATCTTTTAAATGTGAATTAATTGTGATTTTTTTTTTTTTTTTAAAGCATTGTGTGTTGTGGTTGACATTTTTTTCAAGCTATTATTAGGCATAGATGCACATCTTTATTGCCTGAATTTTTATTTCACTTAACTTTTTGAATGTAAATAACTGATGATTATTATTATTATCCATCATTAATTATTGATATTGTTTTTTGATTATTATTTAAAAAAAATATATAAAAATGTCATTTTGTCTTTTTTAAATTAGAATGCAAACCTCTTTATTTTCTATAATCTAATCTGATTTTAATTAAATTGAAATAAAAATGATGATAATTTAAAAAAATAAATACAATAATTTCATCTCATTTATTTTATTTTATTTTTGGTTAAAGTTGATTCAAGTATTTATTTTTAAGGACCACTCGATTTTCTTACATTCAATTTGAATTTAATTTTCATTTAACATTTTAAGTGTAAATTGATGATGATTATAATAAAAAAAAAAAAGTCATTGTTGTGTGTTTGTACTTATAGTCATTTTTTTTCTTTAGAACACAAACGTGCACCTTTTTATTGGCGGTGTAATTTAATTAATTTCAAAATATTTATTTTACTAAAAAAAAATGCAAATATCAGAATATTAAAATTAGGAAAGCGCCACATGAATTTTGGTTTGAAAGTAAAGGAAAAAAATATTAAAAAGAAATCGGAAAAACTCAGGGGGCCGCGGGTAAACAGGTGAAACCAATATCCGCCAAAACCGGGGATTTACGTAACCGGGACCTGGAAGGCGGCGTGGAACGCCTGGACAGGGCGCGGGCTCACGCCACGGCGCTGGCGTGCATTCTGCAGGGCCTCCGTGACATCTGGTCGTCATCAGCGCGCATTTAATTGAAATTATCTCGGGCTGGATCGTAAAAAACGCACAGCAGGCCTGCTGGCAAGGGACTCGGCGTACACACACACACACACACACGCAAAGCCGCGCACACACACACACACGCACGCGGGTGTGTTCTCATTGGCGTGACCCTGGCATGTATCCGGTAAACTTTCCGCGCCTGTTGAAACAAATCCCAGAACCTTCCACGCATTAATGAAGTTGTGACGTGCCTGAAACTCAGGTGGGGAAGAGAAAGAGATGGTTCGGCCCGCCGGGTCGTACCATTGCGCAGGAAATCAAACGTCCAAATCCAAAATCCATGTACCAGCTGAACATATTTTTCTTTTTCCTTTTATTTTTATTTTTTTATTTTATTATTAATTTTTGTTTGTTTATTTTTTTTATTTAACGGACATTAATTTTTTTATTTTTTTTTTTATTTTAATTTTTTTACCTTTCATATTTTTGTATTTCCTTTTTGGATAATTTATTTTATTACATTTCATTGGAATGTAATAACATTTCAATTTAATTTGATTCAAAATATTGAATTGTACATATCATTAAGTTATATTTGAATTTGATTTAAGTGAATTTGACATTATTTTTGACATTTATGAATTGAAAATAATTGAATCATGCTCACCTTTATTGCCTATTTGTTTTAATCTGATATTAATTGATGTCATTTTATATTAATTTTATTTAATACTACTGATTATATTGACTATGATTATATTGATTATACTTGATTATACTGTTATAATCAATATTGAAAAATACGTAATAATATATGTATATATAAAGTATTATTATAAGCTGATTATATTTTATTATAATGTAATTTAATTACTTTTATACGTATTTGATCTTTTTTATTTTGAACAAAAAAATTTGAGTACAATTAAAAAAAAAAGGTCAGTATTATTCACTTATGCACAGGTTTATTGGTTATTTAATGTTATTTCATTTTGAATGTATTACATTTAATATAATTTAATTTAACTTTCTTTTATGATTGTATTTTATTCTAATGATATTCAGATTATTTTATTGTAATTTAACTTAGCTCAATTTAATTTAATTATGTTTATTTTGTCAAGAAATGTGATTGTTATTTCAGAACAAAAACTTGTTTTCATCTCAAGTTATTGTTGTGCATTTACAGAGAGGTTTATCGACTATTTAATTTAATTTAATTTAATTTAATTTTTTTTCAAAATCCGAAGTTCCGCCGCCGGCTGAAACTCATTACTCCCTGCCGTCCCATTCGGAAATAATTACGGGTGAAATAACAAAAAGGATCCCCGACTTCTTTTTGTTTTTTTTTCTTAAACCTCTCTCTCTTTTTCCTCTACCGAAGGATTAATTTGCAGGGGATGTGGAAGGGGAGGGGGGAGAAAATTAATAAATTAAAAATTAAAAATGTATTCGATGCGCCGACTGGGAGCTGTGAAATTACGGTGGATTCATCTGCAGGGTAATATAGGATCCGGACGGGAGTGTGTGTTTGGTCCCTTGACCTTACATGGAAACAGGATTTCATATTTATTGACGAATAATATATATTTTTTTTTGTAGTGCATGTTTGGCTATGCACAAATATATATTTATATATATTTTAAATATATATTTATTTAATTTATTTATATATTTATTTATTTCATATTTATTTATAATTTATTTATTTATTTTATTATTTCTTTAATATTTATTTTATTATTTCTCAATATATATTTATTGAATTCATTAAGTAATATAATATATTGTAATTAACATTTTATGACAGTAAAATGAAATGTCATTAATAAAATAAAGTTGAATTAAATCAACTTTAATGAAATGAAATAATTTGGATCAAAATTCAGTTAACTTTAAATTCAATTATAATAATTCAAATGAAATTATATTAAATTGAACTGGCCACATAATTTTGTCTACTCTATATGTTTATATTTATGTATATATACATGTCTATATTAATTAGTTATTAGTTATTTTTAGCCACTGCTGCTTACATTCAAGTGAGCTCAATCGTTCGGAAAATATGGTAGTAGTAGGAGTAACTCTTTTTTTTTTTGGCAAAAAGCTTAAATACTTTGGTTTACTCATGTAAGTCCAACTCATGAGCTTGTTGTTTAATTTGAATTATTTCTTTTTTTCTGTATTTAAATTGCGAGGAAAACAACACTGTTTAAAGGTATTTCTTTAAGTGTAAAAGTTGAGAAAGCACTTTGCTGAAAGGGTATGTATGATGTATCAATGAGATATTGAATGCTAATATGTATTTATATCACATGTAAATGAGTGGGTGAACGCTAATATGTGTTTCTATGACATGTAAATGAGAGAGTGAACGCTAATATGTCGCTATTTGACGCACGAATGAGAAGGTAAATGCTAATAATTTTCGAAATCATGTTTAAATGAGCAGGTGAATGCTAATTTGTGGCCATACGAAGTGTAAATGAGCGAGTGAATGCTAATGTTTCTATATCATGTGTAAATGAGAGGTTGAATGCTAAAATGTCTCTATATCATGTTTAAGTGAGTGGGTGTATGTTAATATGTCGTCATATGAAGTGTAAATGAGAGGGTGAATTCTAATATGTCGTTATTAGATGTGCAAATGAGCAGATAAATGCTAATATGTTGCTATATGATGCGTGAATGAGCAGGTAAATGCTAAAGTTTCTATATCATGTGTAAATGAGTGGGTTAATGCTGATACGTCGCTATATGATGTGCGAATGAGTAGGTCTCTATATCCTGTTTAAATGAGTAGGTGAATGCTAATATGTGTCACGTTAATATGTAAATGAGAGTTTGAATGCTAATTTTTCGCTTTATGAAGTGTAAATGAGCGAGTGAATGCTAATGTTTCTATATCATGTGTAAATGAGAGGTTGAATGCTAAAATGTCTCTATATCATGTTTAAGTGAGTGGGTGTATGTTAATATGTCGTCATATGAAGTGTAAATGAGAGGGTGAATTCTAATATGTCGTTATTAGATGTGCAAATGAGCAGATAAATGCTAATATGTTGCTATATGATGCGTGAATGAGCAGGTAAATGCTAAAGTTTCTATATCATGTGTAAATGAGTGGGTTAATGCTGATATGTCGCTATATGATGTGCGAATGAGTAGGTCTCTATATCCTGTTTAAATGAGTAGGTGAATGCTAATATGTGTCACGTTAATGTGTAAATGAGAGTTTGAATGCTAATTTTTCGCTTTATGAAGTGTAAATGAGAGGGTGAATGCTAATATGTCGCTATTTGATGCAAGAATGAGAAGGTAAATGCTAATATGTTTCTATATCATGTTTAAACAAGCGGGTGAATGCTAATATGTGGCTATATGATGTGCAAATGAGCAGATAAATGCTAATATGTCGCTATATGATGTGCGAATGAGTAGGTCTCTATATCCTGTTTAAATGAGTAGGTGAATGCTAATATGTGTCATGTTAATGTGTAAATGAGAGTTTGAATGCTAATGTTTCACTATATGAAGTGTAAATAAGAGGGTGAATGCTAATATGTCGTTCTTTGATGCACGAATGAGAAGGTAAATGCTAATATGTTTCTTTATTATGTTTAAATGAGCAGGTGAATGCTAATATGTGGCTATATTTGATGGGCAAATGAGCAGATAAATGCTAATATGTCGCTATATGAAGGGTAAATGAGTGGGTGAATGCAAATTTGTTGCTATATGATGCGCGAATGAGTAGGTAAATAGTAATATGTCTCTATGTCCTGTTTAAATGAGCAGGTGAATGCTAATATGTGTCAAGTTCATGTGGAAATGAGAGGGTGAATGCTAATTTTTCGCTATATGATGCTCGACCGATCAAGTAAATGCTAATGTTCCTATATCATGTTTAAATGAGAGGGTGAAAGCTAATTTGTCGCTATTTGAGGTGTAAATCAGACCTTCGTCTTTCAAACAAACAGTGTTACGACTACAAGGGTAACAACTTCCTGTTTGTCTTCTTGTCCACTGCAGTTAGCTAGCTAGCAAGCTAGCACCTCTCAGGACACCGTATGTGCTGAACCAGGAAGTGACATCAACACCGAGCGTTTAAAGGCCAAATGGGAAAAAAAAAAAATGGCACGTAAACATAAAGTGGAAGAAAGAGCTTCCTGTGACGCATTCAAGCCTTGTTGGTCGGGTTAAAAAAAAAAGAAGAAGGGAAGCAAAACTGCTTTGATTTTATCGTTGTAAGGATTGATTAACATCATATACAGCAGGTCAGAGTCTTGGGTTTCACACACACACACACACACACACACACTGCTGCATTTCCCTCCATCCCCGGATTCCGATGAGCCTCGGCGCCATTAGCCTTGATTTAAAGTGACAGCGATGATGAAAATCAATAAGCGGAGATTCCCCGAGCGTGCAGTCGGCACGTTCCATCCCCGACTTGACCCAACTTGACCGGAACCGTTAGCCGCGTGCTAAAGCGAAGGCGTTAGCCTTCATGACGAGCGTCTTGGCAGGCGAGGCGGCTCACATTGTGCCATCGCCCCAAACCGTTAGCGCTTCGTTCAGCTGTGAGGCCTTCTTTTTGGGGCCGGGTTTGCGTGGGATCTCGGGGCCTCTTGGGTCCGGGACGGAGTCAGAGTCCAGGTTCACGCCTGAGTCCAAGTCCAAGAAATAGAAGACTTTGACCGAGTCCAAGTAAGAGTACGGGTCGAAGTCCAACCCCAAGTCTGAGAAAGAGACAGAGACCTCGACGTTGGCCAAAGCCAAGTCAGAGTACGAGTCCAAATCCAAAGGAAAGAGTCCAAGTCCGGGTCTAAGAAAGAGACCAAGACATGACCATAAACAAGCCCAAGTCCAAGTCTGAGAGGGAGGCAAGAGACCGAGTCCAAGTTGAAGTCCAAGCCGGGGTCCAACCCGTAGTCTGAGAAAGACATGTTGACCCAGTCCAAGTGAGAGTACAAGTCAAAATCAGAGAAGTATCTCAAAGTATGAGAAAGAGTCAGACACCCAGTCCATGTCAGAGTACATGTCCAAGTCGGAGAGAGACCAGGACGGTGACAAATTCTAAGAGCAAGTCCGAATAGGAGAAAGAGACGGAGACCGAGTCCATGACAAAGTCTGAGTCCAACTCCAAGAAAGAGAAAGAGACTAAGACTTGACTGTGAAAAAGTCCAAGCTCAGGTCTGAGAAAGAGGCAGGAGACCGAGACGTTGACCAAATCCAAGTCAGGAAAAGAGACCATGGCTGTGACCAAGTCTAAGTTCAAGAACAAGGCCGGGTCCAAAATCAAGTCTGAGAGTAAAACAGAGACCGAGATGGTCACTGAGTACAAGTCCGAGTCCAAGTCTAGCAAAAAGACGGAGATTGAGACCATGACTGTCTTCAAATCAGAGTCCGAGTCCAAATGCCAGTCAGAGAAAGAGACAGATTGAGATCATCATTGATTCCAAGTCAGACTCCGAGTCCAAGTCCAAGTTACAAAAAAAAAGACGGAGATTGAGACCATGAATGGGTACAAGTCAGAGTCTGGGACCAGGTGCGAGGAAGAACATCCAAGAACAAGAGTCCACACCCGAGTCTGAGCCCAAGTCCAAGTCCAAATCCAAGGACAAGCACCTTCTGGTCATTGAAATCAGACTTTCCTCCCCTGATCCGACGCACCTCTGAGGTCCCGGGTTCCAAAACTTTGAAAAGGGGAGACGAGGAGAAGTGATACCCCGCCTTGCTGGTAGGAAACCCTGCCCCTCTCTGATTTGCACAGTCCGTCCTGGTGAGGCCTCTTATCCGCCTCTCACAACTAACCCGATGGAAGTGGGGCAATGGCCCTTCTTCAGAACTCTTGGAAATCCACTCCACGCTGTTTCAAATAATGGCAGCTCTCGCTGGATCTGAAAGGTGGGTTTTAGGGGGGAGGAAGTGACACGATGTGGCGGCGGTGGGGTCGCCGCTAATGGACAGAGATGGATATTGTGTTGGAGAGGCGTAAAAAAACATGGCGTCACATTGAATTAGGGAAAAACTTACGTCTGAGTTTTGGTGTTTTGACAAGTCGGGCAGCTGAAGGGACACGTGTTCCTAATATAGAAGCAGAAACTCAATGCACTTCAGTCACAGATGGAGGCAGGGAATATATATGTACATAAACATATGACATGACGCATAAAGAGGAACTTGGACACAATACGAGGAAGTCTGGAGTGGCGGTGAAGTATGCTACTGTAGCGCAGGACTTGTATGCCCGCTGTGAGATGGCGGTTAGGTGTGACATAGGTGTTACCGAGGAGGTCAAGGTGGAATCGGGGGTGCATCAGGGATCAGATCTGAGCCCCTTCTTGTTCACTATGGTGACCACAGATGAGGTTTGACTGGAACCTCAATGGACAACGATGCTATGCAGATGACATTATGATCTACTGGGAAAGCAGGGAGAAGATGGAGGAACATCAAGAGAGGTGGAAGTATGCTCTGGTAAGGAGGGGTATGAAGGTCAGCCCCAGAAAGATGGAGTACATGTGTATGAATGGGAGGAACTCAAGAGGAACCGTGGGGCTACAGGGAGTGGAGATAAAGAAGGTAGAGAATTTGAAGTAGTTTGGGAACCGTCTGGAGTGATGGAGAGGCCGGAGAGGAGGTGGAGAAATGGGAGCAAGGAGGTTAGAGGAGTTAAGGATGATGGAAGAATATGAGGAGAATGAACGGAAAAGTGGAGAAGATGGAGGCAGATGATTGGCTATGGGCTACACAGAGGCAGGTGATTGGCTGAGGGGAACACTGAGGGGAGCAGCCCAAGGGAAAAGAAGAAGAAATCATAAATCAGTGCCTTATCTACAGGACATTTGTCTACAGACGAGGAGGAGGACGGGCAGGGAAGTTGTCAGACGGACGATGAAGATGCGACATGTCAGGCGTTGACGTTCGCAACCATTTGTTTTTTTTGTTTGAAGAAACAAAAGGAGGTCCAGGATGTGATATCTCAGAAACATATCCCATCACTTTTTTTTTTTTTTTTTTTTTTACGCCGCCATTCCCTTCGGCAAGAAAATAACAATACATAAAAAAAGGGTTTCTGAGATGAAGAGGCTTTTATTCGTCGTTTTGACGAGAAGAAGTAAAATCTTTTTTTTTTTTTTGTGTTTTATTTTTTTATATTTGGAAGTACCGAAGCAAAGTTCTCCAGGGGTCAAACTCTGCAGCCTGGTCTGGTCTAATGTGCTTGGCAGGCAAAAAGTACACCCTCAACTTTTCTTCTTCTGCTTTTTAAACATACATATGTGCACGCATGCATACACACACACATGCACGTGCACGTACACACACACCCTCACCAGTGCTCTCTGCCAAATGAGTCCTCATGACTAATATTCCCTGCCAGAGCAGCGCCTGCAGAAGAAGGAGACGGAGAAGGGGGGAAGGAGAGGAGGGAGTAGAACAAGAAGGACAAGCATGTGAAGAAGGTCAGGGAGGAGAAGATGAAGCAGTAGAAAGAAAGATAGATGGGAGTGGGTAGAAGATGGAGAAGGGAGAAGAGGAGGAACAATAGGAGCAAGAAGTAGTGGACCGAGACGGAAAAGTATATGAAGCAGGAGAAGAGAGGGAAGACAGTGAACAAGAAGGTTAAGGAGAAGGAGGGGGGAGAAGAAGAAGATGAGGAGAACAAGACAGAGAAGAAGAAGGAGAGGTAAAAATGGAGTAAGTAGAAGGTGGACAAGGAGAAGACTGAGGAGAAGTGGAGGAAGAAAGAGGACACTCACATTTAGATCTTTTCTCTTAGTGTTCCAACATGCTTCCACAGGTTTCTCCACATCTCCATCGCTCTGGACTGTTGTCCTTTAGTTCCTCTACCTTCTTCATCTCCATCCCCACTGTAGCCTCACTGCTCCACTTGGGTCCCTTTCATGCATACATGTACCCTTTCTAGCTCAGGGCAAACCTTCATTGTCCTCTTCTCCAGGAGCATAACTTCATCTCGAACCTTCATTGTTCTCTTGTCCAGGAGCATACCTTCATCACGAACCTTCATTGCTCTCTTCTCCAGGAGCATACCTTCATCTCGGACCTTCATTGTCCTCTTCTCCAGGAGCATACCTTCACCTCAGACCTCTATTGTCCTCTTCTCCAGGGGCATACCTTCATCATGAACCTTCATTGTCCTCTTGTCCAGGAGCATACCTTCATCTTGAACCTTCATTGCTCTCTTCTCCAGGAGCATACCTTCATCTCGGACTTCATTGCCCTCTTTTCCAGGAGCATACCTTCATCTCGGACCTTTATTGTCCTCTTCTCCAGGGGCATACCTTCATCATGAACCTCATTGTCCTCTTGTCCAGGAGCACACCTTCATCTCGAACCTTCATTGCCCTCTTTTCCAGGAGCATACCTTCATCTCGGACCTTCATTGCTCTCTTCTCCAGGAGCATACCTTCATCCCAAACTTTCATTGCCGTCTTCTCCAGGAGCATACCTTCATCTCGAACCTTCCTTGTCCTCTTTTCCAAGAACATACCTTAATTTCCAACCTTCATTGCCCTCTTCTTCAAGAGCATACCTTCATCTCGCTAGATGTTCCACCACCTACTCCCTGCTCTCATCACAGATCCCAGTGTCATCTGCAAAACATCAACACCTGTTGAGGTTTCTGTCGGACCTCATCTCTCTGCACCACTTCTTCACAGTCCCTGTCTCTGCGCCCAGTTGTATGCTTTTGTATCCAAAGAGCAGTGAGTATCTGCTTCTATGTGCAGAACTGAGTGAGTGAATGAGTGAATGAATGAATGAGTGCGGCTCATTTGATTAAACAACACCAGGAGCCACATTTGCGTTAATAAGCGTCTTATTAACGCTCCGGGTTCAGAGCTGTAATTGCAGTCATCGCTAACACGCAACCTGCTAATGTACTAAATGGCTCTTCAAGACAATAATGGACTAAATGGATAGATCATCTATATTATTTTGATTTTTTTTCCCGCTGCATTAGGTGTAATTGTGGCACCAGAATCGAATAGAAAAGCGGGATAATGCAGTACGTGTGTGTGTGTGCATGTGTGTGTGTGTCTGATGTGTCACTATTTAAATATCACACATTAATAAACACGCCGTGTTTTGCGGTACCAGATGTTGATTCAATATACAGTCTGGATTGGATTATTTTTTGTTTATCTAATTATGTTTTCGCTCTTTTGTGCAGCTATTGCTTCTTTTATTTTGTAGGATGTTACCTTGATAAGCTCAGTCACTTCCTGATTTTATTTTTGTTTGTTTGTCTTCTTATTCAGCGGGTTTCGGTTTTATTGTATATTATTTTTCATATGTATTTTTGTAGTTGGTACATATCAATATATTCATACACACACACACACCATATATATATGCAGACAATATATATATAAAGTGTGCAAGACGAGTGCAATATTTGTGTGTGTATTTATATATATATTTATATATAAACATATGCATGTATATATGTGTGTGTTTTGTTGACACATATATACGTATATATTAAATCATTCATTAATTAAAGATCATCCTATGTATGTATAAATAACACTAATCATGCTTTTATAGAGGAATACAGCAATTCATTCATTCATTCATTCATTCACAAATCACATAAAACATATATTCTCTATATGATATAAATACATAAATGTGTGTGTGTGTATATGTATGGGAAATATATGTGTATATATATAAATCATGTATATGTATATATGTACACACACACATATATATAGATATATAGATAGATATACATATATGTATGGGCTGCGGATCATGGAGAGATTAAACAGAAAATGAAATAAAACAAATCAAGGTATAAAATAAAAAATACATTTACAAAAGATGAAAATGACAATAATGAAATAAAAATAATAAAATGTATATGTATTACTTATGTATTTGTAAAGTAAACGAATAAAAGAAATAGAAAACAAAAATAGAAAATAAAAAAAGAGAATTTAAATTTTAAATTTTAAATTCCAAATAAAAAAAAACTGAAATAAAACAAAAAATAAAATAAAGCTAAAAATTGAAGAGGTACATTAAAATGAAAAGGAATACAATATAACAAATATTTAGATAAAAAAAAATTAAAAGTGAAAAATGAAAAAAAAATAACGATTGAAAATGAAAATGTGGAAAGAAATAGAAAAAATAATTAAATAAAATATGAAAAATAACCCCCCCCCAAAAAAAAAAAAAAAAAATTAAGTTACAGTTACTGCGTAACTCCTTTCTTTAAAATGCAGTTCCATCTTCCTCTCAACCTCATCCTCATCCCTCTCCTTCATATGTCCTCTGACCCACGATCCTTATCTTACTGCCAGTTTATTATTGCTCTGAAATGTAAACATCATCCAAACACATCCCCTCCAAACCAAATAGCTACACTAGCATTGCTAGCAATGCTAAAGCTAATGAACAGTAATTGATAATAACGCCGCAGTGAGAGCAATGCTATCGGCTTCTACTTCCTGGTTTCCGTGCAGAGCTTCTGTCGGTTTTCTTAATTTGTCGCGACGCCCTCAGCAAAGCTGGTTCGCGTTTTAATTAGTTAATTAGTTCATGATGTAAATAACTGTCTCCACGCGGCCCGCCGTGCTTATGACGGTCTTCGTTGCCCGAGACAATTAGGACATTACTGGTTATATTTTATTTATCTACTTTAATAAGCATTTGAGTTATATAATGGGACACACTCTGAAACACACACACACCAAAAACGCGCAAACACACACACACACAAAATATTAATATTCATGTTCATAGAACAACATTTATTATATTTTTATTTATTCAGCCATTAAGGTGCTATAATAACAACAACAATAATAATTATGTTAATAATAATAATAGTAATAATAATAATGATAATAATAATAATGTGTAGCTATACATACAATTTTCATTTATTTGTTTGTGTGTTTATTTATATTCATCTAATTAGCCATTGGCTCTCATTAAATTTATTAAGTCAATAATTGTGATAATTAATTATTATTACAATAATAATAATAATAATAATTATTATTATTATCATTTTCTATTCATTCATTAATGTCATTATGTATTTTTTTTTCTATTTTCATTTCTCCAGTCATTCATTTGTCTGTTAACCTTAACACCGTTGCCATTGGCTCTTAGCGAATTGATCAAATGATTAATTATTTTAAATTATCATAATAATATCAATACTTATAACACTCATATTATTAACAGTTATAATAGCATAATTAATATTCATCAAGTCATTCATTTAAATATGCATGTTTTATATTCCTTTCATCCTCCTTTTTAATCCATTCATTTGTTTGTTTCCTTATTAATTTTATCCAGTTTAGCCATTTTCTCTTGGCTAATTAATAAACCACTTAATTAATGTCTTCTTCTATTTCTTCCTTTTACTATCATCATAATTAACTATTAATCGCCATTGCAAACATTGCAAATATTGATATAATTGAAATTAATGTCATTATCATCATGATTATTATTGTTATTATAATTTATCAGATTTTCTATTAATGTCTTTATTCTTTTTATTTATATGTTATTTATTTATGTTTTGGTTGAACAGTTTGCCACCCATAGCAACATAACCAGAACTCGCTCTTTATGACTCAACAGAAAAACAACCATTGGTGAGATCATACAGTAACTGTGTGTGTGTGTGTGTGTGTGTGTGTGTGTGTGTGTGCACGTTCCCGCCCTCCCAGCAAATAGCGTCAGATCTGGACAACGTGATGGATGCGTCTGAGGTTCGCCGTTGAATTGAAACCGGGTGAAACGTCGCGTCGCTCGTATTTGAGCCGCGGGACGAAGCCGGGAAACGGGGTCACCAAAGGTCACGGCCGTTCCAGACGCCATTTCTGCTCAAAGACTCATCTGCACGCCAAGAGTATTTTGCAACCGGAGGAGAATCCAATCAATCGCGGTGGCGGCGGATGAGACATTCAGAATCACGTCCGGAATCGCAGAACTCGGCGCCTCAGTTATTTTCCTGAGTCTGTTTTTTTTTTTTTTCGTGGACAATGAAAGAAAAGAAATATGGGGAAATGGGCCGTTGCAAAAACGACCCGATATATCAGTTATAATGGCTTGGAAACACACACACACACACACACACACACACACAACAAACACAGAAATATGAATTTCCAACTCTGCACAAAATTTTCTTGACAATTTTGTTGTCATTCAGTCGATCAAACCGACCATCAACGCCGCAAAAAAAAAAAAAAAAAAAAAAAAAAAAATTCTGGTTATTTACCGCTCTGCTCAAAAACGGTTCGGTTTTGTATTTCATCCAAAATAACAGATTTGTCGAGCATTGCGCGGTTGAGAAATGGTGGCGACCGGCAGGAAACCTATCGAACAATAAGCGCTAACCCACGATAGCGCTGTTGCTAATGATAGCAATATTGCTAACGATAGCACTGTTGCTAAGGTTAGCGTACCCAGATGCAGATGAGCATCAGTCGGTTCGATTTGGAAGGATTAAGAGGTAACTTTCAAGAAAAAAAAAAAAGACAATCGCCATAGAGATGTTACCATGACGACAACTACCCATTCATTCATTCATGATCAATACGGCTTGTCCTGCAGTAACGCAGGTGGGGGGAGGAGCCTATCCCTGCTGTCGTTGGCCAGGAGGCGGGGCTTACATGTGATTGACAGGACTGATTCACCAATCAAATTACAGGAACACTGATGGACAAATAAAAACATTCACCCTCTCATTCATTTACATCTTATGAAGACATACATTAATTCACTTGCTCATTCATTTTATATGGAGGCATACGATTATTCACTTGCTAATTTTAATTTTTTTTACCATTCAATCATTCATGTCATGGAAATATGCAAAAATTCACCCTCTTATCCATTTTATATAGAGACATGCAACAATTCACTCACTCATTCACATCATATAGCGACAAATAAACATTCACTCATACATTCATAGCATTTGGAGACATACAACAATTCACTCATTCATTCGTTTATGTCATATAAAGACAAAATAAATATATTAACCTGTGTAAGCCTGAGGTTTCTGGCGTGAAAGCGCACAGCGAACGCTAGCGCTAGCAAAGCGGAGCAAAAGGACTACAACTACCAGAGGGGCCGTTAGCCGCGGGCTAACAACACAATGTAGCCAAGCGGAAAATAAACCCAACTCTCCCTCCCTCCATGAGTGAGTGACAGAAGCTCCATTATAACCCCGACACACACACACACAAACACACACACACACACTTTTGAATTTACACAACGCAATTACAGGGCAACATGAGCCGAGTTTAGCAGCAGAATTGAGTTTCCAGTGTTTAGCCCCCCGCCCCGCTCCTCGGACCCCCGGGCGTCGGAGGATCCACGCTCCAATACAACCCCCCCCCCCCCCCACACACACACACACACACACACACACACACACACACATACACCGTCGATAAGCAATCACCTGTTGCAGGAAGAATGGCTGACTCGATAGTGATGCGATTGTGGAGTATTTTAAATTTTGTGTGTGTGGGGGGGCTTACAGTACACACACTTCATCCAGACACACACACACACACACACACACATGCATGCACGCAAGGAGATTATGTCATTTGATATCGTCGTGTGTTCGCAGGAAGTAGGACAACAACGCTATGCGAGGATGTGATTGACAGGCGAGGCTGAAATTTGATTGACAGGTGGGTTAAGCCCCGCCCCCGCCTTCCTGGCGGTCAGCCATTGGTCGGCTGGACCTCCAGGAGTTTGTATCTACGTGACATTGATCATGTGAGTCATGAATGTAACGCAACAGACAAAGGACTACAAACAATATGGAGGACGAGATGCGGTGACCTGGAGGATATTCATATTAGTCAGTGCTAATGCTAATGCTAATGCACAATATTATAAACAAAATAAACACAAAGATATAAAACAATGTCACACGATACATAGGAACTACACGGACGAAGTGGCTGAGGGATGAGACGGCGTTGTGGAAGATTGCTCGGCGTGCACCGCAACAATTTTGAATTTTGATTTTCCGCTTTCTTATTCTTATCATGATTTTCTTTTTCATATTTCAATGATGAAATTTGCTCAAATTGCGCTTCATTTCCTAAAAAATTCATATCTAAAGTGATTTGTATCTGAAGGGGCCACTTGCATGCATATATGTGGTTTATAAATTTAATTTTAAGTGAATAATGCATTAAGTAATGCAATTAACTAAGACCACATTATTATCATTATTATTATCATTATTGCTGTTGTTGTTGCTGCTTTTATGATTATTATTAATATTATTATTACTGTCATTGTTGGTGGTGTACCAAATGGATTATTTTAAGCATTAATTTGTTATCTTAATTTATATTTATTTTTGAGATTATTTATTTACTCATATATATTGAAGGTTCAACTCTCAAAATAAGTGGTATTTATTTATTATTTTAATATATATTTTTGTAATTCACAAGTAAAAGCTCATTTTATCGTAGCATGATCATCATATTCTTCTCTAATTCTTCGAAATGAGAGGGTGACTGGTGATGTGTCTCTATTTAAGTTGTGAATGAATAAATTGTTGTATTTATCTTTTATCCGTGTGAATGAGAGGGTGAACGATTGAACAAATTGTAAATAATTGAACGGATTGTTTAATTTATTTTTCAAAGGTGTGAATGAGAGGGTGAATTGACGGTCATCATTTCTCGACCTCAGAAAATGAAAGGATGAACGGATGATTCTTTTCATCCAACATTTATATACAGCGATCCCTCGCTATAACGCTGTTTACTTTTCACGGTTTCGCTACTTCACGGATTTGCATGGTGCATTGCGTTCTGCATTCTGATTGGCTAAAAAAGTCACTCCGCTTCTTCTCTACCTGTGCGTCAATAACGTTGCAGTTTAATATGTACACGTACGTAAAACATCTTGCCAAATTTACATGACGTACGTGCAAATTCTCTTGCAAATTTCGAGTTTCTCTAAAACCCATAATGTTGACAAAACGCTCTGGACTGACAAAACTGCCCAAAAATTAAACTTCTGGACATGCTAAGGGAAGCTAAAAGCTAAGCGGCTGTAGGTCGGCATTACGGAATGAATGAATCTTCCGTTCGTTCCATAAAGAAGTAAAAAAAAAAAGCATAAGGACGACAGCAGAAATGTATAATAGAGTATTTAATTGTATAATAATTGTAAAAAAAAAAAAAAAAAAAGGTTTTTACGTCACGGATTTTGCCTATCACGGGTTCTTTTTGGAAGGTAACCCCCGCGAAAAACAAGGGTTTACTGTAAATGTATCTTTTTCTATCATCATAATACAAGTTGCAGCGTTTTTACGACCCATTTTTTTACAACCTTTTTTTTTTTTTTTTTTTTTTAACAGCGCACCCCCCCTTCCGTACCTCCCAGGCTTCATGTTGACACAGGTGACCGTCGATTCCAGCAGTTCGAGACCATTAAACTCCAAATCTCTGGTATTTACCCTCCTAATGGCGACTGCAAACACCGAACCTACGTTTTCTTTTTTTTTTTTTTTTTTTTTCCTGTGCTTTCAATTATCGCCCCCTCTCCGTTCGGGTCAGTGGAACTAGATGTTTTTATTTTATTCAATTTTTTTTTTTTTTTTTTAATTTAAAATAAAAGCCTCATCACCACCGCCGCCGCCCCAAAATTATTTCGTTCCAAGAAAACGTCATCCGTGTTTTTCCGGCGCATAATGGGCAGCGAACGCTACACGCGGCTCCTGGAGGTAAATGAGTCACGTCTGTCACGCCGTGGGGTGAAATTAGAAGAAAAAAAAAAAAAAAAATCTGAACTGTGACTTCTCAGGCACCCACTTACCACACACACACACACACACACACACACACAAAACAAGACACACCCAATACACATGCAGTCCAAGTACAGCTTCTGGCACAGTCACATGGCATCATCATCTCATGTGCTGGAGTTATCATCAAGGCACTGAACACACACACACACACACACACACACACACACACGCACATTCATAAACACTCTTTCCAAGGAGAAGCAAATACTTCTCGTCATTTGGGTCATTATTTGGTCGGCTGGACACGGAGCAGCTGCGGCTAGAATATTGCGAGAAATGGCGGCGATGGCGGGTGGAGGGGGAGGGGGGTGAAATGCAACAAAAAATAAATGAAAATAAAAAATAAATGAATAAAAATAAAATGGAAAACAATGGATGAGAGGAAATAAGATAAAGTAAAAAAAAAAATAAACCAATGAAAATGAAAACAATGGACAACACATACTAGAATCCATTTAATGAGTAAAATAAAAAAAAAGAAATATAATTCAATAAAAAAAGAATTAAAATAAATAAATAGAAAAAAATAAACTATACAAATTAAACAAAAAAATTAAAAATCAAATGTAAAATACGATTTATCCGAATTCTAAATTAGCAGAATAAAATTTGATACAAAAATGTACAAAAATGAACAAAATTAAATTGATTGAAAAATAAAAAAAGATTAAAAAATGAATTAAAATAAAATGGAAATTAATGGATGAGAGGAAATAAGATAAAATACAAAAATAAACCAAATAAAATAAAAAAGAAAACAATGGACAACATATACTGAAATCCATTTAATGAATAAAATTAAAAAAAAATGAAATTAAATTAAATACAACAACATTAAAAAAAATAAATAAATAGAATAAAATCAAATGAAAAAAAAAAAACAAATTCAAAAGTAGCAGAATAGAATTTAATACAATAATGTACAAAACATGAACAAAATTAAATCAATTGAAAAAAAAACAAACAAAAAAAAAATTAAATAAATAGAATGAAATTTAATGAAATTCAGTCAAATTAAATTTAATCAGAGGTAATTCCAGTAACCCAGTTGGATTACAATCAACCGTCACTTTTAATTTTCTTTTCCAGAATGATTAACGCACGCCACCCCTTCCCGAAAACACAGGACGATCAAGGTCGCCCCACTTCCGGGCACGTCCGGGAGAATTTAATCTTAAATGTCACCCGGATGAAAATCCGTCTTTTTCAAAAGAAAAAGGCGGCTCCTTGAAGAAGAAGGAAAAAAAATCCCGTCTTTTTTTTTTTTTGTCCGGCGGAGGTATTAAGGGTACGAGGCTCCGGGCGGCGCTGATAAGACGGGATGAGGAGGCGTTCCTGCGTCCACGTGTTCAGACAGGTGATATCCAGAGCCGCCGGCCGGACGCCGCATCGCCGCGCTATCTCTACGGAGCAGGCTTGAAGACCGGCGGGCGCCGCCGCCGCCGCCGCCGCGTCCGGCAAATCCCGCTCTTATGTTTCACCTCTGTTTTTTCTTTTTAATTATTCCTCTGATCCGACGCGGCGTCCGGGGGGAAATTTTGATAGCCGTCCCGTTGGTAACCCGGCAACTGGCGACACGGCCGACTCCATCCACGGTCAGACGGAAGGTCATCTGGATTAGCTGGCGCTAACTAACTCTAGCGCTAATGCTAATGCTACGGCTAATGCTAATGCTTTCAAAAGTTTACACAGTCGCGTGACCCCGCGTGACCTTGGGTCAAGGTCGTCGAACGAGACGCCATCGACACCGCGTGTTGACGCCTGCAACGTGACTTCACGTAAACACACACACACACACACACACACACACACACAGGAGGGTGTGTCTCGGCTCATGAGTGGGTTAGTGGGGCGTCGTTCGCCGTGGGCCATTAGCCGCCTGCCGGATCAGACACACTCTTCTGTGTGTGTGTGTGTGTGTGTGTGTGTGTGTGTGTGTGTGTGTCCTGTCCGTATAGTTCCTCTATCCTTGTCTTGCAGCGATAAATCAGCTGGTGTTTTTGAGGATTGAAGAAAACTTTTTCTCCTTTTTTTTAGGGCGGGTTATTATTGATGTTGTCTGATTTAGACTGGAATTGTTTCCGTTCTTTATCTGCGGAAACTGGAAAGATCAGCGCAAGTTATCAGTCTGGGAAAATCTTGATATAATTTTATTTATTTAGTGATTTATTTTTAGTTCGTTTCTAATTTCACCATATTTTATTTTTCTTTGTAGTTTATTGTGTCTTATTAAGTTTAATATATTGTATCGCTTAAGTTTCCTTTCTTTCATTTTATTTTATTTTACTATATGCATTTATTTTTTTCTTACTTATTTAATCGCATTTAATATATATTTCCTTAATTTTATGGTTACTTATTCAAGTAATATGATTTATTCAATTTTTTCATTTTTCATGTACAATGATTTAATTTTAGCTCATTCGTTTTTTAACTGTATTATTAACTTATTCAAACCAAATAAAATTTTTATTTGTGATTTTTACTTATTTGTTCTTCAATTTTATTTTAGTATTAATTATTATTATTATATAATTATTATAATTATTAGTGATTATTTTATTGAATTTAAATGCATGTGTATAGTTATTAATGATAATAATAATAATACATAAGATTTGTATAGCGCTCAAAGACGCTTCACAAATGAAAAACAAATGAAAGTTATACACTTTCTTAATATATTTATTGGAGAATGATTTCCTTAATTTTTTTTATTTACATTATTTATTTAATTGTACTTTTTAAAGTGTTCGTCTCCCTAAACAGCCCTCTTTACCTCTTTTGTTTTTAAAACAAAATCAATTTTTTTTAAATCTTAAATAACAAAAACACTTGACTGATTGGGATTTTTTTTATTTTTTATTATTATTATTTATTACTTTTTTTCTCTTTTTTCAGACTCAGGTCATAAACGCCCCAAGTGTTTTATGCCTTCGCGCCGCAGGACTCCGCCGTCGTCCAGAAACTATTAAAACCGCATTAGCGAGGCAAGTTGTCGGAACGCCGGCTCCTTCATTAAGGTGAACACATGCGAGCGAACGAGGTCATTTCCTGTTCATCTGTAACCGCAATTACACCCCCGTGCCGCTAATGTCTCCAAATACCGCGGTACTTCTTTTTTTTTTTATTATTCTTTAATGGGATACGATCATTAGTATTACCTTCAAAAACATGTTAAAGTACCTGATCCTTTGCGGGAAGGCGATAATGAACACCGGGGGAGGAGTTTGGAGCGAACCACTGACGGCTTCAAGGGGGGGAGTTTGTTGACACGCGGGAATTTTTTTTTTTTTATGCAATTTTATATGAAATCATTCATGAAGTAATCGATTCATCATTTATTCATTCATTCATAGGTGGATGAAATGCTAATCCAGCAAGCAGGCTAGTCCTGATATCCTCAAATGTGTACCCTGGCGCTAGTTAGCCAGATAGCAAACCGGTTAATCGAGCAAGACGGACAGCTCGCTTAGCTGCAGGGTATCTGTTTTGGAGATGTAAGGACTAGCTAAGCTACTCCAGCAAGTCCAGCTAGCAGGCTGGCTTGTCAGCTAGCTCACCAGCTAAAAAGGTGGCTAATACAACAACCTGTCTAGTACCGACGTGCCCAGATAAGTACCCTGCAGCTAGCTAGCTAGCCTAGCTGTTTTCTTCAGCAAGCTGGGTAGTCCAGACATCCCCAAATGAGTACACTGCAGCTAGCTCACCCGCAAGCTAGGAGGCTAATACAGTAAGCTGGGTAGTCCTGACATCCTCAAATGACTACCCTGGCGCTAGTTAGCCAGATAGCAAACTGGTTAATCGAGCAAGACGGACAGCTCGCTAGCTGCAGGGTACCTGTTTTGGAGATGTACGGACTAGCTAGGCTAATCCAGGAAGTCCAGCTAGCAGGCTGGCTTGTCCCGACATCCCCTAGTGAGTATCCTACAGTTAGCTCACAAGCTAGGTAATCCGACATCCCGAAATGAGAACCCTGTAGCCCTCTAGCCTAGCTGGCTAATAGTCGAAATAGTCCCGATGTCACCAAATAATACCCTGCAGCTAGCTCGCCAGTTAGCTAGGTGGCTAATATAGCAAGCTGGCACATCCAGACATCCCCAAATGAGTACCCTGCGACTAGCTTGCCTAGATGGCTAATTCCGACATCACTTAATATTACCTGGCACCAAGCTAGACAGCTAACTACAAGCTAGCCCATGTCGATGGCTAAACCAGCAAGCTGACAAGCCCCAACTTCCAGCCAAATAGCTAGCTGGCTAGTCCAGCACGTCCAACTCGTCACCTAGCCGCTTGACTAATCCAACAAGCTAGTCCCAACATCACCATATGAGTACTCTTCAGCTAGCTCACCAGCTAAAAAGGTGGCTAATACAACAACCTGTCTAGTACCGACGTGCCCAAATAAGTACCCTGCAGCTAGCTAGCTAGCCTACCTGTTTGCTTCAGCAAGCTGGGAAGTCCAGACATTCCCAAATGAGTACACTGCAGCTAGCTCACCCGCTAGCTAGGAGGCTAATACAGCAAGCTGGCTAGTCCTGACATCGGTAAACCCCGTTGTACTTTGAGAATATAAGACCTTTTTTTTTACATTTTGTTGATGTTAATAATTATTTTCACACATTTATATCATAGTGCTGCGTATAAACAGTAAATAATGATAAATATAGCAGCCGTCCTCATACGAGGACGTCTATTGATTTCATTTTTTTTTTTTTTTTTGTTTTAAGCCCGGCGGTCAGCACACAGCAGATGGATCACACACTTCTTATCAAGACACCGTAAGACTGCGAGGACACACACACACACTCGCTCACACACCAAAGGTTTTAATTATCGCCCGGTCTGGGTCTAAACGAGGCCGGGGTCGCCGCCGCGTGGATCCAACGCCTCTTCAAATCATCTCCTGCTGCTTTTCTTTTCGTCTTCCGCTATCCGAGGCATCTCCGTGTCAATTTGCGGGAATTTTTTCCGACGTTTCCTCTGAACTCTTTATCCGATCTCTCGCTTTCGGCTAAATTTGATTTCATGCTGATAATGAAGCGACGTTTAGCCCTCATCGTCAGCTATTGGCTATTTATTTTCTCAAATAAAATATTGTTTTATTGAGTTATTTATCTGTTTATTTATCAATTCTATCGTATTACTCATTCAAACAAAATATTGATGGTATTTAAAACATGATATTATATTCATTTAATTTGAATTCAATTCAAGTCACTCATCAGCTATTGGGTATTTTTAAAAATAAACATTTCTATCTATTTTTTAGCTTAAATGAAATATTGTTTCATTTAGTAATTTATCTGTTTATTTATCGAGCCTATCTTTTTACTAATTCACAAAAATTACATTTAAAACATTATATCCTTTCATTAAATTTAAATTCAATTTAACTAAGTTTCATCTGGTTCATCATAAACTCTCATTTTGAGTTATTCACTACTTTTTTATTTCAATTTTTTTTTAAATTCAATTGAATATTTATTCATTTATCTGTTTATTCATCTATTTATTACATTTATCTATTTACTCATTCACTTATATAATAAAATTTGAAATTGGTTTTATTCCATTTAATCTAATTTAATGTAATTATATTTCATCTTATTTTGTTTCACTTTATTTTATCCATACACTTATTTTATCTAATTTAATTTAATTACATTTCACCTTATTTTGTTTCACTTTATTTTAGCTATACAGTTATTTTATCTATACACTTAAATATAAGATATTGTCATATTTGAACTATAATATTATTCATTTAATTTTAATTTTATTTTAATTCAATTTTATTCCGTTTCATTTAATTTTATTTTAATCATCTGGTAAGTTTATCTATTTACTCGTACAAATCTAAAATATTATTAAAAATATAACATTGTAGTTATTTAATTAAAATCCATCTCACTTCACTTGATTTTATTTCATTTTATTCACTAGAAACTATATTCAGTGAGTAAATAAATTAAAAAAAAATCGGCCAAACTTAAAAGTTGAATAAATAAATAAATATATAGAATAAAGCAGTTAACAAAGATGGGAAAAAAAATAAAAAAAATCACGCGCTCACACACACACACACAAACACACACACACACACACAAACTCCCACACACACACACTTATAAAGACTGTGGATGCAAGTGGAGCCAAGGCTGCGACTTTAATTATCACCTTGCCTGGGTCTAAATGAGGGTGCGAGGCTGAGGCCTCTTTGTGTGTGTGTGGTGTGTGTGTGTGTGTGTGTGTGTGTGTGTGTCTACCATCAAAACTCCTCCACAAACGATCTTATTTCCCCGGGTCTATTTTCACCCGGCGTCGGGCCGCACCACTTCCCCCCGGCGGATTACAGAGTGGACCGGAGGTGAAGATCACCGGGCGGCGAGATTTACGACGGGCCCTAAACGCCACGCCGACCGAGTACTCACACACTCCTGTGACGCTCTGCTTTGCAGGGAATTTGACGGCGAGGACGTTTCTGGCGCCGTCTGGGGTGGCGGCGAGATGGGAGGCAGGTCGTGTCTAAAAATAAAGAGGGAGAACAATGATGAGCGAAGTCTCTGAAGACGATCGGTCTGTTTTGATTGTTTTTCTGATGATTCTTTCAATTTGAGCCTTCATATTTTGGGGATTTTATTTTTTGCTATTTTTTTTTTGCTCCCGAAAATCTGTTTTTTTTTTCTAAAGAAATTATTAAAAATATTTATTTCATTTTTAATAATTTCTTGTACAGTTTAATTTAATTTCATTCGGTTTTTTTCTATCTTAATTTGAATTTTCCTTGCAGATTTTCTTGTTTCTTTTTGTTGTTTTCCACTTCCAGAATTTGTAAATCCCCCCCCAAGAAAACAAAAGTCAATTAAATGAAGATTAATTTAAAATTAAAATGATATTTGATCGGAATATTTTAATATTTAAAATATAATAAATATCATAAAATATTACAAATTTAAATACAATTAATTTAAAATAAGATCAGGGTTGTATGTCATTGTATTACAATTTTTTATTTTGTATTTTTTATTTTATTGTTCTTAGGCGGATTTCAGGATGCTAAATGGTCAATATTTACAATATTATAAATGTTATAAACTATTACAAATTTAAATATAATTAATTAAAAATAATTTCAGGATTGTATTTCATTGCATTACAATTTTTTTTTTTTTTAATTTTATTATGAGGCGGATTTCAGGATGCTAAATGGTCAATTTGGCCGCTTGCTAGCTGTGATTTCTATTGTACTGTATTTTAATTGTCCTTTTGATTCATTTTTTCATTTTATTTTATTTCACTTTATTTATTTTTTTTTATTTTGTATAGTTTAGATAATTTCACCTGATTTTTTTTTTTTTTAATTCATTTAATTAGTTTTAATGTTATCAGGACAGTTTGAGGATATTGATGGTTAAATGTCACGTCACCCGACAGAGTCCTAGCTATGATGTATTTTTATACTTTTTAATATTAATTTCTTTTACTTAATTTTACTGGGTTTTGAATTGTATAGCTTATTTTATTGTCGATAATTATTTTTTTCTTTAAATATTATTCAGTAGGTTTGAGGCTATTAATGCTAAATGGTCATTTGAGTTGAAGGCAGGTTAGCTATGAGTTCCAAGGTTTTATTTTAATTGTATTTAAATATGTTCCTTCAACAATTTATTTTATTTTGTATTATTCTATAAAATTTAATTGTATCACCTATATAATTGAGTTTTTTTTTCCCCTTTAATTGTACTATAATGCTAAATTACCTGGTCAATTCAGCCGAAGGCTGTGATTTCTATGTATTTTCTTACTTTTTTTTTATTTTTATTTTTACAATGGATGGATTGAAGTCAAAGTCTGTCATAACCCCCCCGCTGCTCTTTTTTTTTTTTTTCCAAGTGGAATAAAAGGTAAGTACAAGCCATCACTGCACATTTTTATCAGATACACAACGTGGGTCTCTCGGCACTCAGAGATGTGTATCGGAGAAACCCGATAGGTGGGCAATAGGTATGCATGTGCACGGTCTGCACACACACGAAAAGCAGGGAAGGAAAAAAAAAAGCACATGACACAGCGCAGTGTTTACCCAAATAGCTTCCATGCTAACGTGAGTGACACATCTGCGCTAATCTAATCTAATCTGCCAGTGTAGATTAAGAGTCCGAGGGATTTCCAGGTTTCACTTGGCCGCCGTGCGTTTTGCTTTCTCGGATACACGGGAAATGGATACTGGAAAAACCCCTGTAAATGATTTAAACGCGCTTTTTTAACTTAAACAGCCGGATTCTTGCTGGCGATGTTAGCCATCTTTGCTACGTTACCCACGGTTCTCATACGACCGCGTCGTCAGCTGGGCTAAAGAAACAGCTAGGCCGCTATTTCCCGATCTACTAGCTGCTACGGGCTAACGTTGGAGAAGCTGTTGCGTTATTAGCGACGTATTTGCTGATCCTTTCCACTCAATTAGCATCGCATCGCGCCCATTGTTTTTAGCGCGCTAATAACATTTCATCATTGGCTAGTCATCTCACCGCCATTAGCTCCCATTAACTTTCGCTAATCGTTCTTCGCACATAATGAGAAGGCGCATTAGCTCTTCATTATCCGAGATTAGCATCTGTTAGCCGTCTGATCATTTCCGTGCGCACGCCTCTTGTATAACTGGAACATTTGGTTGCCACGGTTACGTACAGATATCACTTGAAACTGTCGCAACAGATCTCATTAATATTATTATGTCGATTATTGTCATTTCACTGAATTATTTATTTTTAATTATGTATCCTCAGAGATTTAGTTTGAAATACTTTGCTAGCGATGATTTCCCGGATTGGGGTTTAAAATGTGAAGAATCGGGAGACGATCGGCCTCCCCAAGACGAATCGTTTCCATGACGACTGTTTCCCCCGATTCATTTTCCTCCCCCACCCCCCCCTCCGTTAAAAGAAAAAAAAGGAGGAATAAACAGAGAGAGCCAGACATTCCATCCCATAATACCGGATGACCTTGCCAGGGGTTAAGATATACCTTTTTCTTCTTAAACAAAACGCCGGGCGATGACTCAGCAGTTAAGATAATGCCCGACCATGACAAATCATTACGACACCCATTTACTATATGGGCATTACTCAGCGCGGCTAATGCTAGTAGCGTGCGCGCCACTTTATCACAACTCCGCTTGCAATTTTTTTTTTTTAAGCGCTAAAAGACAGGACGCGAGCCAAGCCGCCGCCACAGACGCGGTTCTTATCGTAGATCTTATGATTAGTCACGTCGTTCCATTAGCGCGCCGCGCTCCCCACCCCCTAGGCAGGATGTTTTTCGGCCGAGGCCCGCGCGACAAGGGCGCCGCGACGCGCCGCGACGCGCCGCGCCCCCCCTTGAGTCACGCCTTGTCATCCACCATCTACCCCCATCCACCCTTTTTTTTTTTTTTTTTTGTTTTTGACTTTCCAGGGTAAGGGGGGGGGGGGGGGGTGTCCTTGACGGATGGTACCGGAACCCCCCCCCCACGTCCCAAGGGGAACGGCGTAGCTTCGTTTCCCATGCCTCCTCGCTCAATTCCCCAGGTGCCCTTCTTTTTTTTTTTTTTTCCCGCCATCTTTATCTCATCTACCCTCTCCATGTCTACAGGGCCTGGCGTCCGACCAGAGTCCGTCCATTTCCTCAGCATCTGATATAATCAGGACAGAAAAAGAGCTGAGAACATTCTTTTCCCATGATTCTTAAGTGGCACCGGGGCGCTTGGGGGGGGGGGGGGGGGGGGGGCAACTCGGGCCGGGTGGGCGCTCCGACGACTCGCTGACCCCGCAGTGGAAAAAAAATAAAATAAAACATCCCCATCGTCCGCAACTCCACGGCGAGAAGCCGAAGCATGTAAACACAGATCCCCCCGGCCCTTTTCGCAAAATTTTGCAATAATTCATGCGATGTGTTTTTGCACCTGTGAAATGAATGTATGTGTGTGTGTGTGTGTGTGTGTGTGTGTGTGTGTGTGTGCGATCGCTGTTGAGGGACTCCTAAAGCCGCATTTCAGTTTCATTTACCGTCACGCTGACTTTCTCCCCTCCTGGTCTCCCTTTCACCCTGAGGGTTTTACTGCTATGCACACACACACACACACACACATATATATACATTTGCTCACACACACACACACACACACACACAGGGCGGGGGCGAGACAGGTGAGGTGAAGAAAAAGTTACCTGAGAGGACCAGAGTTGATTTCTGAAGGACATCCTGCACTCCATGTAAGAACAGGCTTGAGGAACCATCTAGTTTGCGCTAGGCTACCCACTTGCTGCTCCCCACTAAGCCTCCAGAGGGACATCCCATAATGCACTTCTCTCATTCCTCCCACTCTTCTTCTACTGATAGTAAGCTGGTATCTTCTCCAGAGTCCTTGGGCACTCTCTCTTTGCAGGTCCCCGGTGGCGGGATTTGATAGACTCGCCAGGCATCCACCATTGGTACTTCATATATAAGATAAGCTAAGACAAGGGCAATGTAAGGTACAATAAGATAAGACAAGATATGACAAGATAAGATAAGAAAGGATGAGACAAGACAACACAGCACAAGGCAAGAAAAGACAAGATGAGATAAGGTAAGATAAGACAATCCAAAGATAATGTAAGAAATGACACGGCAAGGTAATGTAAGGAAAGGCAAGACAAGAAAGGGTAAGGTTAAGCTAGATAAGGTCAGGTAGTGTAGGGTAAGATCATATAAGACAAGGTAAGGTTCGGTGACCTTAAGGAGTTATATTAAGCTAAGACAAGACAAGGCAATGTTACGCATGTAATGTCAGATAAGATAAGGTAAGGTAACATAAGACAAGACAAGGCAAGATAAGACAAGGTAAGGCAAGGTCCGGAAGGGAAAGTAAAGTAAGGCAAAACAAGGAAGCGTAAGGTAAGGTAAGACAAGGCAAGAAAAGGTAAGGTAAGACAAGGTACATTAAGGTTAAGTAGGGTGAGGTAAGCTAAGTTATGATAAGGTAAGACAAGGCAAGAAAAGGTAAGGTAAGACAAGGTACATTAAGCTAAGGTAGGGTGAGGCAAGCTAAGTTATGGTAAGGTAAGACAAGGCAAGTAAAGGTACGGTAAGACAAGGTACAGTAAGGTTAGGCAGGGTGAGGTAAGCAAAGTTATGGTAAGGTAAGGCAAGGCAAGGTACAATGAGGTATGACCAGACAAGTTAATGTTAGTTAATGCCAGATAAGATAAGATAAGGTACAAATAAAGGGGGTTAGTGAACCCCAACTGCATACCTGGCATGTGCTAATAGTGGCAAGGCTGCCCCCAGGGGCAACAAGGCATTTAGGGGACGGCTGCAGTTTTCAGCTCAACCCTACCAAAACCGCCAATAGAACTAGATGGTACGTTCCAAGTTGACACAATCAGACACTACGACGACGGGGCGTACCATCCCTCAAGGCTGGGGGGGGGGAGGGGGAGAGGGGTTACATAATTCATAAATCACCAAAAATCAACCCAGACATGATGCAGAAATAAAAACAGAAATAAGAAACTCCAAGTTATTTCCAGGGTGATTTTGGAGATTGAGAATAATCCCATAATCCAATCAGTGAGGTCGGATTACGCAGCCAATCAACGGGCTCCGTTTGTTCCCTCAAACAGGCCGGCTTCAGCTCGAGAATCTCTGGGGCGCCGCGGCAGTCTTGGGGAGGAAGGGGGGGGGGGGGGGGTCGGGTTGGGATGAAATTACCCGTTTGCCGTGTTCCCATGACGACGAGGTACTGTTAGGCGGAATCGGAGTCAAGCTTTTTAGTCAATAAAAGAAGAAAGGGAGAAAGAAAGGACCCTCTTCGGTTGCTCCTTCCCTGCCATCCCCTTCTGTTTGCAACCCCTCCCAAAAAAAAGGAGCTTTCTGTTCTCTTTCTTCCCCACATCGCCGCGCCGCAAACACACAACAGAGGAGCATACCGGACTCCCTTTTGCGCCGAACTCCCTCTTCCCCCCCCCCCCCACTGGCGCCGACAGTAAACTGTCACACTGTCGTTTTTCGGGGTCGGAGGGGGTGGCAGAGACCCAGGACATCAGCCGCCGTTGACAGCAGTGACAGAAGAGCTGCCAGGGTGACAATAACCCCCCCCTGTCCTACCGCCTCACCCCTCCTTGTAGCACCCTGCCTCCAGGGCGCTGTCTGATTGGAGCTAGCTAGCTAGCTAGCGCAAACGTGGATGAAAACTTCAAAAAAAAAAAAAAAAAAAAATCAAACGAATCAACGAATCATCGAATCAATGAATCCATTCAATCGATTCACTCCGATGAATGAGCGAATCCGTGTTTTGCACGTACGATTCAACGCCCCGAAATTCAACCGTCGACCAATTGAAATGTTCTTTCAAGGGGGAAGCTGTCACCATGGCAACCCTGACTCCCCCCTCCCTACCCCTCTCCCTTCCCTTGGCCCGCGGATCTGTTTACCGCCGCCGTTCTGTCCGGCATGGTCACGGTGGACCGCTGCATGAGGAGAAAACACGGTAATAAAGATGTTCGCATGTGTGTGTGTGTGTGTGTGTGTGTGTTGGGCCATCTCTAAAGAGGATGGAGTTGAGCCACTTACTTCCTGGATTCCCGTCCAGGACCGAACCATTCCGCTGTACAGACGGGGATTAACTGACAACACATAATTTAGCATTTCTTTTTATATAAATATATATATAAAAACATAAATATATAGTTTTGGCCCCGTTTTTTTTTTTTTTTTTTGCAAAAAGGTATATTCCGGATTACGCCATTATCTGCAAACGGGGGGAAATATGACTTTTCATTGTGTGCGAAACAAAGGTGGGCCGGCCGGAGGACAACAATGGCGCTCTTTATCGGTAATAACCAAACTCATCCGTTCACAATGAGCGCGGCGGCTAATCCGTCCTCCCCCGCATCAGCCCGCCACCGAGGGGGGGGGGGTTGGTTTTCATTAAGCCAATTATGGCGAGGGACTTCGGCGCTGTTTTTTTTTTTTTTTTTTCATTTTTTGAGTGGGGGGTGATTTTGAGGGGGGGCATGTTCTGGATTAAAAAAAAAAAAAAAACAAACAAACAAATGATAAAACTGTTCTTCTGCACTGCAGTCGGGTTTTCTCATTTGCAGCGTGTGGTTGGTACGAACCAACTTTACTATCGAAGGGTTAGTAAACCCTTTTGTTATTTCTCTTGCCGTCTGCATCTCTTCTGTCATTGGGTCTGTCACTTATAGAGACATAAAACTATTCACCCTTTTATTCCCTCTGCCTTCTCTGACCTTCTCTCCAGAACATCTAACATGTGCTGTTCCTCTGATGGACTCTTTCCTGATCCTCTCCATCCTGGTCCCTCCCAAAGAGAACCTTAGCATCTTCATCTCTGTGACCTTCAGAGTCACTGTCTCCAAAGCATACATGTCTGGTCTCACCACTGTCTTGTCCATCTTTCCTTTCACCTTGCTGATGGCACCCCAGACACTTTTCTCCACCTGTTCCGACTTGCTTGAGCCTGTTTCTTCACCTCTTCTCCACCCTCTCCGCTGCTCCTGGACTGTTGCGCCGAAGTACATGAAATACTCCACCTTCTTTATCTCCACTCCTTGTAGCCTCACATGCACTGGAGTCCTTCTCATATATTCTGTCTTGCTTTAGCTAACCTTCATTCCTCTCCTTTCCAGAGCATACCTCCACCTCTCTAGATGTTCTTCCACCTGTTCCCTGCTCTCAAGACGGATCGCACGACCATCTGCAAACATCATGGTTCATGAAGAACCCTGTCTAACCTCATCTGTCATCACCACTACAAGGAGGAAAGGGCTCAGAGCTGATCCCTGATGGAGTCCCACCTCCACCTTGGACCTCTCTGTCACACCTACAGCACACCTCACCACTGTCTCGCAGCTGGCATACATGTCCTGCACCTATCCGACATACTGCTCTGCCACTTCTGACTTCCTCATACAATACCAGAGTTCCTCTCTTTGCACCGACTTGTATGCTTATCTTTAAGCGTAAAAAGGCACAATGCAGTTCCCTTTGACCTTCTCTGTACTTCTTTACGAGCATTCTCAAAGCAAATACTGCATCTGTAGTGCTCTTTCTAGGCATGAAGCCATACCGCTACTCTCAAATGCTAGCTTCTGCTCTCGGTCTAGTTTCCACTCCTCTTTCCCATGACTTCATTGTATGGCTCATCAACTTTATCCCTCTACAGTTACCGCAACTCTTCAAATCTCGCTTATTTTCAAAAATGGGCACCATGACACTTCTTATATTATTTCATCTACTGACCTGTGATTTATAAATATTTCATAGAATGATTGCTATCTATTGCTATTATCATCTTAACCTGGTAGGAATATTATTGGACAGGAAGTCCCGGTTTGGGATTTGAATCCCTTCAAACACCCCCTTCCCCCCCCATACAGGAGGAGGTCAGGACATTGATCAAACGCCATCAGTCGTCTGCAAAAAAAAAAAAGAAAAAAAGAAAGAAGAAAGAAAAGAACAGAAACAGCGTTAAATAATAAATGGGACCAGAATCGAAGCGGCGGATAAACTGATGCCAACATAAGCCCTGGAGGGGGGGAGGGGGGTGGGAGGAGAACCCCTGGTGTTCCTGACCCTAGGAAAAAAAAAAAAAATTGAAAATAAAAAAAAAAAATATATATATATATATATATATTAAAAAAAAATTATATATATAAATATATACATATTTAAAAAAAATAAAAAATATATATATATACATTTTTTTTTTTGTATCAAAGGCGAGGATGGTGTTCTGACCTGAAAGGTTAGGATGGAGGGATGACATTGATCTGGTGGATGGAGGGAAAGTGATGGAAAATGGAGGGAAAAAGAGTGACGGAGAGAAAAAGGGAGTGAGGATGGAGAGGTGGTGAAAAAGAGGGAGGGTTGATGGAGAGAATAATAAGAAAGGGAGGGAGGATGGGAAGGAAAGAGGGAAAGAAAAAGAGAGAAAGCGTTGTTCTTTATGATTCATCCATCCAGGAAACTCAAATATACCTGTGAAGTGTATGTGTGTGTGTGTGTGTGTGCGTGTGTGTGTGTGTGTGTGAACAATATGTTCATCGCAAACCCGCAGCCCGTTTCCCCGGCGACGACGTCCCCCTCCTCGCCGCTGCCGCACTCCGGGTTCGAGAAACGAGGCGACTTCCTGTCTGGAGCGAAAAATAAAATCAAATAATAATAAAAAAAAAGGCTTTTATTTTGAAAGTCAAGCAGGACTTCCTGTTTGCGTCGCTCTTTTCCCGCGAGGGAACGCATGTAATTTCACGCGGGGTGAAGCAGATTGAACCGCCAGTGTCGGCCGTGACGGAAACCAATCGCCGGTGCTGACGGCGCCGTATTGAACCATCGGGACCGAACACACACACACACACAGACACACACAGACACACACATACCGTTATGCAGAAGCTCCGGTGGGTCTGGATGTTGCTGTTGGGTCGGAACCCTGACGGCTCAGACCGCAGGCCAGGGACAGGAAGTGATGAGTGTGTGTGTGTGTGTGTGTGTGTGTGTGTGTGTGTCGGCTGATGGCGCGCAGCGTGGTGTGTAATACGCCCCATTACTTTTATTGACGGAAGTCATATCCGTTGTTTTTCCACAGAGGAGATCGAGCTGGGAAGGAAGTCAGACACACACAAGAAAATAATAAAAAACGGCAAACTTCATGCTAACGTTGCTAACGTCGAGGTCAAAGGTCAATTTTTTTTAAGTGGACAATTAGTCATGATTTTTATTCCTATTTGTTATTTATGTATTTTTTTTTTTTTTTTTTTTTAATAAATCAAATTATTTCATTACATTCTCCATTAAATGAGGTGTAGGTAAAGCGCTACCTGTATATTAGCCTGGTTAGCATTAGCTTCAATTTAAGTTTTGTGTGTGTGTGTGTGTGTGTGTGTGTATATATATATATATATATATACAAATAAATAAAAACACATGTATACATATACACACAGACACACACACATTGAATCATATATGTTATATATGGATATATATATAATGGCAATATCATATAAATGAACAAGAATAATGGTAAAGATATATAAACATATATTTTTTCATCTATGATATCTATGTGTATATATATATACAAACATATATGAATATATTCGTATATTAATGCACAACAGCAATATACATATGTCTTTAAAATCGAAGCTAATGCTAACCTAGCTAACATCCATGCTATCAGCGCTGGAAGAGAACCGGATACAGAGTTAAGCGAAGGTTGGGGGTGGGACTTGTGTGTGTGTGTGTGCGCGCGTGTGTGAGTGTGTGTGTGTTCGGCGTGTTTTTTACAAACACTCCCCAGGTTCTATTTCCACAAAAAAATCTTCGCAAAAACCCGGCGCTAGCATTTTCCAACCGAAACGACAAAAATCATTCGAATCCGAACCCAAACGAATCATCGATCCGAACGAATCCTTTGAACCCGTTCCTCCGCAACACTCCCAGCCATCAGCGCTAAGCTCCCGCCTCCCGGCTACAAAAACGCCGAAAACTACGGGTTTGAAATAAATAAATACGTTTAAAAAGTTGCAAGTTGGAACTCATCAAACTCCCAATTATCAAACTCACGCAGACGAGCCGGGTGGGGGTCACATGGGGGGGGTCGCGGGGGGGGGGGGGGGGGGGGGGCTGTCAGCTAATTGGCTGGATTACGGCGTCGGCTCATTATCACTTCCTCAACCCCGCTGATGAAACGGGGGGTGGGGAGCCTGGCGAGGTTCGCTCGGCGGCGCGTCGCTCAAAGTGACTGTGATAGAATGTAATTGGTGTCTTATTCAAACTTGCATTCGCACCCCACGTCAACACACACACACACACACACACACACACACAGCCAATGTGTCGTCGGGCGCGGTGAGTTTCGCAGAAGTTTCGCAGATGCTCTTCCAAACTTCCTCTCCCGGATTTCCAATTTTGAATGAAAACAAAGCAGGGGTTTGTTTTTTTGCACACAATATATATATATATATATATATATATTTTTTTTTTTTGACATTCTTTATTTTTGATTCAAATTTATTTTTTGTTTTTATTTTAAATTTGACAAAAAAGCTGGGAAAATAACAAATATCTGTGCAAACATATACATTCAAGCAATTATATACTAGTAAAATAGCCATGAACATGGAAATTGGGAGCTTTCGCTGCATATAAAATAATTAAAAGAAATACAAAATAAATAAAACAAAGTAAGGATTGTTATTCTTATTTGAATCAATAAATTAAATTGATTTTAAATGTAATAAATGAAGGACAGTGCTGAAAGTCCGTTTCTAAAACAAAGTAAACTGTGCTACAAATTTCAAAATAAAAATTAAAATTAAACGCTACATTTAGAATTATTAAAATTATTTAAATTATTAATTATTTAAAATTAAACGCTACATTCAAGCAATTATATACTTTTATATTATATATTCTTATATACTTTGATATTTTTATTTCAAAATAAAAATGCTATTTCAAAATAAAAATTAAAATTAAAATTAAACGCTACATTTAAAATTATTAAAATTATTACAATTATTAATTATTTAAAATTAAATGCTACATTCAAGCAATTGTATACTAGTAAAATAGCCATGAAAATGGAAATTGGGAGCTTTTGCTGCATATAAAATAAATAAAAAAAAAATAAATAAATAAATAAAACAAAATAAGGATTGTTATTCTTATTTGGATCGATAAATTAAATTGATTTTAAATGTAATAAATGAAATTATAAAAATGAAGGACAGTGGTGAAAGTCAGTTTCTAAAACAAAGTAAACTGTGCTACAAATTTCAAAATAAAAATAGAAATTAAAATAATAATTGTTTTTCTTATTTGATTCAAGAAAATGGAATGAAATTAAATAAATTATAGTAATTATATAAATTATTAATACATCATAAATATGAATTAAGAGTGGCACTGAAAGTACATATTTAAAAAAAGGAACAATGTGATTCAAATTTTGAAATAATAATTGAACTGTTAAATGAAAATAATGGCTGCTTTTTTCATTTTGATCAAGAAAATCAAATCAAATCAAATTATATTGAATCAAATAAGTAAAATTTAAAGAATAGAAGGTGGTGCTGAGAGTCCATAAAAAAAAAAAAAAAAATTAAACACGATGCATCATGAAACGAAAATTGGAAATAATGATTGTGCTCCTTATTTGAATAAAGAAAATTAGATGAAATTAATCAAAATATATTTAAAAAGTAATGGGAGTGATAAAAGTCCATGTTAAAAAAAATTGCACTGTAATCTTTCAAAATAAATGTGGAAATATTGAATTAAAAAAACAAAAAGGTTGTTGTTCTCCTTTGAATCAAGAAAATTAAATTAAAATAAACTTAAAGTAAGTAACTAGATTAAAAATGAATGGTAGCGCTGAATATCCAATTGGATTAATTCAATGTGATTCATATTTCAAAATTAAAGAGGAGATTTTCAATTAAAATAATTATTGTTATTCTTATTTAACTTAATAAATCAAATTGAGTAAAATTTATGTACAATTGAACATTGAAAAAAAATGCAAATTTCAAAATAAAAGTAAAAATGTTAAATAAAAAAATATATATTCATTTTATTACATTATATCATGGAATATTATATATTAATAAAAAAAACAACCCGAGTCAAAACAACCCAATTTGTCTTCTCACTGTGCTGACATTTTCTGACATTTTCTGTCTTTTTCTTTTCATTTTTTTTTTCTCCAAACAGGTGGGAAAACTTTTTTTTTTTTCCAAAACACTGAAATTTTTCCTTTTTTTTTTGCAGGGGAAAAACAAAAAAAAAAATCAGATTCTGTAATCGTAACGACGCAAAAGAACGAAGTGAAAACCGACGTCTCTTCTCCCGATGGCGTTTACATGTGTGTGTGCGTGTGTGTGTGTGTGTGTGTGTGTGTGCAAACAAGGCAGTCAATTAATATTGATGACCCCGGGGGTCGCCGCCCTTGTAACAATTACACTTTGCGCCGCGGCCTCTTCCAACTGATTTGCATGCGTGATGAGGAGTTTGAGGAAGAGGTCGTCGTTTATTAATCCTGTCATTTATATTTATGAGCCGCCGCCTCGCTTCTGGACCGCCGTGTGTGTGAATGTGTGTGTGTGTGTGTGTGTGTGTGTGTGTGGGGTGCAGGTTGTCCCGAATCCTGACAAATGAGCAGCAGACCACAGACTGCTGTGCCATTTTCTTTCTGCTTTATTATATATTTTTTTTTGTTTCATGTCTATTTGTTGTTTTGTTGAATTTTTTTTGCCATTTTAGTGAATTATTTTTATTTGCAATATTTGGAATGTATATTACCTTCTGTTTTTTTTATTTTGTTTCATGTATTTATCAATTTTATTTTGAATATTTTTGCAATAATTGAATGTTAATCACCTTCTGTTTTTCTGTTTCGCATATTTATTTTTAAATGATTTTTTGATAATGATTTTTTTTTTTTTACAATAATATTGATTTATATTTGCAGAATTTTTTCTCAAAATTTTTTTTAAACATTTGTGAGAAAACTACCTTTTTTTCTCTATTTTTTAATTTTGATACATGGATTTTTTTTTCTCTTTGCCATTTTTGGCAATAATTTAATGTTAATTAACTTCTGTTTTTCTATTTTGACTGAAGTTTTTTTTTTTGCAATTATTCTCCTGTTTATCAACCTCTTGTCATTTTTATATTTTTTAGTAATTTATGTCTGTAGGATTTTTTTTTCAGGAATTTTTTTGTAATTGTTTGCAAGCATCTCAATTTTTTTTATTCAATTCTTTTAGTCCTGTATTTATTTATTTCCATCCATGATCTGCTTCCTCTGCACTCGAGGTTGAAGGTTTTCTTCTTGCATTATTTTAATGTTGACTATCCTCTGTTTTCCGCCTTTTTATAATTATTTTTGCATTGTTTTCCTGTTTATTAACTTGTGTCAATTTCTTTTTAGGAATTTAGGTTTGCAGGTTTTTTTTCAGGATTTATTTATAGCTATATCTTTACAACAGGTTTTTTTTTTATTTTGTTTAATTCAATTATTTGTTTTTTTTAACTATATTACTGTTTATTACCTTCTGTTTTTTTTTTGCTAATTTATTTATTTATTCCCTTTTTTTACAGTGATTTGCCTGTTAATTAACTTCTATCTATTTCTCTAACAATTTTTGTTTGCAGGATTATTTTATAATAATTTCCCTGTTTAAAAACCTCAGCTTATTAATTATACTTTTTGACATATTTTTTTTAATGATTTGCTGTTTATTGTTTATTAACCTCATTCATTAACCTTGTTTATTTATTTATTTATTTCAGAATTGTTTTTTTTTTTTTTTGGTTTTCATTCACATGCAGGTTTCTTTTAATTACATTTATTCATCCATTTATTTCTTTTAATCAATACACTTATGGACACATTTTTTGTAGTATTTTGCCTTCTCTTTTTATTTGATTTATAAATTTTTAGTATTTATGATACAAAGACGCTTCTCGCTTATTTTTACTTACATATAATCACAAATGTCATAATGCGGAATATGTTTTCATTTGATACTTCACTTTAATTAATTTCTAATATTTCAAGTTATTTTAACTCATGCATGTTTTTTTATTTATTATTATTAATCATGAAAAGATTTTTCTGAATTTTTAAATTCTAATTTCTAATTTAAATTCTAATTTCTAAATTCTAATTCTAATTCTAATTCTAAATTCTAATTTATAATTTCTAAATTCTAAATTTTTAGTATTTATGATACAAAGACGCTTCTCGCTTATTTTTACTTACATATAATCACAAATGTCATAATGCGGAATATGTTTTCATTTCATACTTCACTTTAATTAATTTCTAATATTTCAAGTTATTTTAACTCATGCATGTTTTTTTATTTATTATTATTAATCATGAAAAGATTTTTCTGAATTTTTACATTCTAATTTAAATTCTATTTCTAATTTAAATTCTAATTTCTAAATTCTAATTCTAATTCTAATTCTAATTTCTAAATTTTTAGTATTTATGATACAAAGACGCTTCTCGCTTATTTTTACTTACATATAATCACAAATGTCATAATGCGGAATACGTTTTCATTTCATACTTCACTTTAATTAATTTCTAATATTTCAAGTTATTTTAACTCATGCATGTTTTTTTATTTATTATTATTAATCATGAAAAGATTTTTCTGAATTTTTAAATTCTAATTTAAATTCTATTTCTAATTTAAATTCTAATTTCTAAATTCTAATTCTAATTCTAAATTCTAATTTCTAAATTTTTAGTATTTATGATACAAAGACGCTTCTCGCTTATTTTTACTTACATATAATCACAAATGTCATAATGCGGAATATGTTTTCATTTCATACTTCACTTTAATTAATTTCTAATATTTCAAGTTATTTTAACTCATGCATGTTTTTTTATTTATTATTATTAATCATGAAAAGATTTTTCTGAATTTTTACATTCTAATTTAAATTCTATTTCTAATTTAAATTCTAATTTCTAAATTCTAATTCTAATTCTAAATTCTAATTTCTAAATTTTTAGTATTTATGATACGAAGACGCTTCTCGCTTATTTTTACTTACATATAATCACAAATGTCATAATGCGGAATACGTTTTCATTTCATACTTCACTTTAATTAATTTCTAATATTTCAAGTTATTTTAACTCATGCATGTTTTTTTTTTAATTTTTTTTATTAATCATGAAAAGATTTTTCTGAATTTTTAAATTCTAATTTAAATTCTATTTCTAATTTAAATTCTAATTTCTAAATTCTAATTCTAATTCTAATTCTAAATTCTAATTTCTAATTTCTAAATTTTTAGTATTTATGATACAAAGACGCTTCTCGCTTATTTCTACTTACATATAATCACAAATGTCATAATGCGGAATACGTTTTCATTTCATACTTCACTTTAATTAATTTCTAATATTTCAAGTTATTTTAACTCATGCATGTTTTTTTATTTATTATTATTAATCATGAAAAGATTTTTCTGAATTTTTAAATTCTAATTTAAATTCTATTTCTAATTTAAATTCTAATTTTTAAATTCTAATTCTAATTCTAAATTCTAATTTCTAAATTTTTAGTATTTATGATACAAAGACGCTTCTCGCTTATTTTTACTTACATATAATCACAAATGTCATAATGCGGAATACGTTTTCATTTCATACTTCACTTTAATTAATTTCTACTATTTCAAGTTATTTTAACTCATGCATGTTTTTTTTTTAATTTTTTTTATTAATCATGAAAAGAATTTTCTGAATTTTTTAGTTGTTGTTTTTGAAAAAAGTAAATAAAAACATTTCGAGTCTGCGCGTAAAACCCGCGAGGCGATTGGCCCTCGGGGGACGCTCGTCTCGTGTGCATGTGTGTGTGTGTGTGTGTGTGTGTGTGTGTGTGCACGGGATAATGACATCTCAAATTTATTTTAGCCTTCAGACACTGAAGGATGAGACACCGGGGGCCGGCGGGTGGCGTGGAGGGTCCGGGACGGCGCGCCATCTGCCGTGATTGTATTCCTGTCATGCTCGGCGTCCTCAGGAGGAGGAGGAGGAGGACGAAGAGGCGCTCGGCGGGATCCTGCCAGCAGCCAGATAGAGTTAAAGTTTGTTTATTTATCACGGCCTGTCAGCGCCGCCGCCGCCGCCGCCGTTGCGCCGAGATTCGATGAAAGGGGCGGCCGGGGGAGCGGAGGGGGTTCCTGTCCGTCACGGTGGATTTTCTCGGACGGAGTTTCTTCTCAGGAGGACCAGCAGGTGGAGGGAGATGGAGAGAAGGTGTGAGGAGAAGAATCGATGGAAAGGATTGATGAACGGATGGATGAAGGATGGAGGGATTGTGGATAAACAGATGCATGAATGAATGAATGAATGAAGGATGAATGGATGGATAGAAGGATTGATTTTGAAAGAATGAATAAATGAATGCATTGATTGTTTATAAATGAATGAATGAGGGATTGGAGGGATGATGGAGAGGTTGCGGATAAACAAATGCATGGATGGATGAATGAATGAATGAAGGATGGTTGATAAATTTAATGGATGGATTGATGAAGGAATGAAAATATGGATTCATGAATGAAAAAAAAAACAAATGGTTGATGAATGAATGGATGACTGATGAAATGAATGAATGAATGGATGGATAAAAGGATTGATTTTGAAAGAATGAATAATGAATGCATTGATTGTTTATAAATGAATGAATGAATGAATGAATGAAGGATTGGAAGAATGATTGAATAAAATGGTGAAATAATGAATGGATGATTGTAAGAGACTGGATAAATGAATGAATAAAGGAATGGAAGGATGATGGAGAGATTGTGGATAATCAAATGCATGACTGGATGAATGAATGAATGACGGCTGGTTGATAAAGTTAATGGATGGATGGAAGTCATGGTGGATAAATGATTGATGGATGGAGAAATGAATGAAAAGATGGATAATTAAATGAATGGCTGAATGAAGAAAAAAATGAATGAATGAATAACTGGATGGATGGATTGATGAGGGAATGAAAATATGGATTCATGAAAGAAAAAACAAATGGCTGATGAATGAATGTATGAATGAATGAATCAATCAATTAATGAATAATTACATGAATTGATGGGTGGATGCATTGATTTTTTTTATAAATGAATGAATAAAGGAATAGTAGGATGATGGAGGGATTGTGGATGAACAGATGCATGAATGAATGAATGGATGGTTGATAAAGTTAATGGATGGATGGAGAAATGAATGAAAAGATTGATAATTAAATGAATGACTGAATGAAGAAAAAAATGAATGAATGACTAACTGGATGGATGGATTGATGAAGTAATGAAGATATGGATTCATGAAAGAAAAAACAAATGGTTGATGAATGAATGAATGGATGAATAATTAAATGAATGGATGATGGATAAAAGGATTGATTTTGAAAGAATGAATAAATGAATGAATTGACTGTTTATAAATGAATGGATGAAGGATTGGAGGGATGATGGAGGGATTGTGGATAAACAGATGCATGAATGAATGAATGAATGGATGGATGGATGAAGGATGGTTGACAAAGTTAATGGACGGATGGTGGATAAATGATGGGTGGATGGAGAAATGAATGAAAAGATGGATAATTAAATGAATGAATGGATGGATTGATGAAGGAATGAAAATATGGATGAATGAAAGAAAAAACAAATGGTTGATGAATGAATGAATGAATGAATCAATGAATGAAAGAATTAATCAATTAATGAATAATTACATGAATTGATGGATGGATGCATTGATTTTTTTATAAATGAATGAAGGAAGGAATAGTAGGATGATGGAGGGATTGTGGATGAACGAATGCATGGATGGATGAATGAATGAATAACTGGATGGATGGTTGATGAAGGAATGAAAATATGGATTCATGAATGAAAAAAAAAACAAATGGTTGATGAATGAATGAATCAATGAATGAATGGATGAATCATTAAATGAATGAATGAATGTATTGATGGATGGACTTGATTTTGAAAGAATGAATAAATGAATGCATTGATTGTTTATAAATGAATGATGAAGGATTGGGGGGATGATGGAGAGATCGTGGATAAACAAATGCATGAATGAATGAATGAATGAATGGAATGAAGGATGGTTGATAAAGTTAATGGATGGATGGCGGATAAATGATGATGGATTGAGAAATGAATGAAAAGATGGATAATTAAACGAATGACTGAATGAATAACTGGATGGATGAAGGAATGAAAATATAGGTGAAAAAACAAAGGGTTGATGAATGAATGAATGGATGAATTAGGGATGGACGATATAAGGAAAAAAATGCATTGATTGTTTATAAATGAATGGATGAATGAATGAAGGATTGGAAGGATGAGAGAATGAATGGGTTATTGAAAGAATGAATAAATGGATTGGTGGATAAATGAATGAATGGATGAATGAATGAATGAATGAAATGATGGATGGTTGATATAATTAATGAATGGATGGATGGTAGGTGGATAAATGATGGATGAATGAATGAAACCACAAATGGATAAATGAATGAATGAATAAATGAATAAATAGATGAATGAATGAACAGATGGATGGATAAATTGATCGGTGGATAAATAAATGAATGAATGGATGAAATGACGGTTGATCGAAAGAATAAATTAATGGAATTAATCAAAAAATAGAAAACCGAAAAAGAATAAAATACTTCCAGCTTGGAGGAAATACAAAGAAACTTAAACAAGTTAAAGGTGTCGTGATGCGTTCAGGGTCCGGAGAAAAATCCGGAATGACAGGGTTACCTGGAGAACTCAAGGTGGGAGAACATGGCGGGAGTTATTATAAATAATTGTGGAAATTAGGAAAATAGGAAAAAAAAAAAAAGAAAAAAAAATGCTAACAACAAATGAAAACAAGGAAACAAATAAAAAATAAAATCGTTCAAAATAAATTCAAAAAAAAATTGAAAAAAAGGATTAATGATAATAACAATAAAACGGAATAAAGAGGAAACAAATAGAAAAAATTAAAGCGTTAAAAATAAACTCTAAAATGAAATGTAAAAATTAAAACAAATGAATGCGAATAACAAATAAAAAAAAAAAAAAGGAATCAGATGAAAAAAATCGTTTAAAATAAATTCTAAAAAAAAGGTGAAAAAAGGATTAATGATAGTAACAATAAAACGAATAAAGAGGAAACAAATAGAAAAAATTAAAGCGTTAAAAAAAACTTAAATGAAATGTAAAAAAAAAAATCAATGCAAAAACAACTAAAAAAAAATTAAAAAGGAATCAGATGAAAAAAAACGTTTAAAATAAATTCTAAAAAAAAGATAAACCCTAACAACAAATAAAAAAAAAGGACACAAAGAAAAAAAAAAGTTTAAAATAAATCCCCCCCCAAAAAGTAAAAAAAAAAAGGAAAATATTAATAACAAAAAAAAATAAAAAAAATAAAAAAAGGAAACGCAAAAAATAAAAACCGTTTAAAATAAATTCTAAAAAAGAAAAGGGGGGTAGTATATATATTTATATATAAAATACATAAATATCAAAACAAATGTCACTTAATCCCTTCTGAGTTTCTCGGCACTTGAATCAAACCGACGTCAGGACGGCGAAGAAGAACGTCCCTGTGACAGATGGACGCGGCGTCTCCGCGGCGACGCCGGTTATTTATATCGCCGGCGAGAGTGGAACTTCACACACACACACACTCACACACACACCTTTGCAAAGCAGCAGCGGAACTAAGTGTGTGTGTGTGTGTGTCGGAATGGATGATGGAACGTGTGTGTGCAGCGGCGGATGAATAAACCATCTCTTTGTACTCCAGGTTTGAAGAAGTACCTGCTCAGGAATACTGCAGTATCGCTGAAGTACTACTCGGAAAGTACTCGCGGCTGATTGGCTCGTGTTTATGTTTATTTATCGATTTATGTATCTCTTTATTTCTCTATAGAAAAGATTGGAGATGATGGAAAAGTGCAAACTGTGATAATTAAATTACAAATTCATGATGAACAAATGAATGAATGTATGAATAAAAGAACGGGTAAATTAATTAATGGATGGATGAATTAATAGATTGAACAAACGGACAGACAGAAATATGATGGATTGGTTTTTCAATGAATGAATAAATGAATGTAAAGACGGATTAATGAACAAATGAATTAGTGGATGGATACATGGATTAAAAGATAGACAATTGAATGAATGAACGAATGAATGAATGGTTCAATGGATGGATTGATAAATGAATGTAAAGATGGATTCATGAACGAATGAATTAATGATGGATGGATAAATGAATGAAAATATAGATAATTAAACCGATCAATAACTGGATGGATGGATTGATGAATGGATGAAAATATGGATTATGAATGAATAAACAAATGAATTAGTGGATGGATGGATAAATGAATTAAAAGATAGATAATTCAAATGAATGAATGACTAACTGGATGAATGAAAAACAAATGAATGAATGAATAATGGAGCAATAAATGAATGGATGGACGGATGGATGTTAAGATGGATTAATCAATGAATGAATGAATAATGGATGAATGAATAACTGGAAAGATGGATAATTACACAAATGAATGAACAAATAAATAACTGTATGGATGAATGAATGAATGAATTGATGAATAAATGGAGGGATGGATAAAAGGATTGACTTGGAAAGAATAAATAAATGAATAAATTGATGAATGAATTGATAAATAGTGGAAACAAAAAAATCAAATAGGAAGATGGTCTATGAATGAATGGATGGATTGATAAACAAATAGATTTATAAATTGATAAATGAATACATGAATGAATGAATTGATAAAGGGTAGAAACAGAAAATGAAAGAGAATATAAAAATAGAAACAAACAAAAATTTAAAAAAGACATTACAAATCGGAACAAACACAAAATAAATGAATGAATTAATAAATGGATGGATGGATAAATTAAAAATCACATAAATGAATGAGTGAATTAATGAATGAAAAATAAATGATTTGATGCACAAAGACAAACTAATGACATAAATGAATGAATAAATTAAGATAAATTACTTGAAAAACATATGAAAATAAAATAAGGGACCAGTTGTAAATAAAATACTAATAAAGATAAACAAGAATTAAATAATAAAATTAGGAAACTGAAAAAAAAAAAGTGTATATAGGAAATATTGATATTTATAATTAGAAGACTAGCAATCAGCATTAAAAGGGAGTTAAAACCCTTAATATCTATTTTCCTGAAAGTGACAGAAGCAGGTGATTGGAAGAAAAAGAAGAAAAAAAAAGAAAAAGAAGAAAAAAAGAAGAAGAAGAAAAAAAAGAAGAATGCCTGACGGATCTGAAATTAAAAACTAATTGACCCGCCTAACCGGGAACCCCCTGCTTGGGGCTTTTTCATCGCCGCGGCGACAGAGCGGGAGGTGTCTCAGAGGCAGGAGGCGAATTAAAAAATAAAAATAAAAAATAAAAAAAAAGAAGACTGCCAAACAAAAGTGCCTTATTAATTCCAATTATACTGATCATTGAACGCTCCCGAGAAAAATGAAGACGTTTCAACTTGACTAATTGGCCCCAGGAGTGAGCGTATGTTAATGTGTGTGTGTGAGTGTGTGTGTGAGTATGTGTGTGTGTGTGTGTGTGTGAAGAAGAAAGTTTCTGGCTGATAACGGTGAAGATGGAGGAGGAATCATAACTACATCTAGAAGATGAATGGATGAATAAATGATGAATGAATGGATGAATGAATTAGTTAATGAATTAACTCATGTTAACTACAGTTAATTATGACTAATTAATGCTGCCTGGATGGATGGCTGGTTGGATGGATGGGTGTTAATAATTTATGATGAATGAGATGAATGGATGACGAGGTTAACAAATGCATGCAATGATGCATGAATAAATGAATGATTGAGTGACTAAGTTAGTCAATAAACTCGTGTTAACTACACTTAATTATGATTAATTAATGGATGCATTAATGGATGAATGATTGGACGAATGGATGAATGAATGAATGGATGAATGAAAAGATTAAAGAGTGGTTATCAATTTAATATGAATGACAGGAATGGATGGATGGATTAATGGATCAATGAATGAGTAGAAAACTCAATGAATGAATGAGTGAATGGATGACTGGGTTAACAGATGCATGAATAAACGAATGATTGGGTGGCGGAATGGGTGAATAAATTAGTTAATTAATTAACTCGTGTTAACTACAGTTAATTATGATTAAATCATGCTGACTTGATGGATGGATGGATGGATGAATATATGGATGAATGAGTGAATGGATGAATGAAAAGATGAATGAATGGTTAATAATTTATGATGAATGAATGAATGAATGAGTGGGTTAACAGGTGGATGAATAAATGGAGGGATGCATGAATGAATGAATGATTGGGTGTTGGAATGTGTGAATGAATGGATGAATGAATTAGTTAATTAATTAACTTGCATTAACTACAGTTAATTATGATTAAATCATGCTGACTTGATGGATGGATGGATGAATATATGGATGAATGAGTGAATGGATGGATGAAAAGATGAATGAGTGGTTAATAATTTATGATGAATGAATGGATGGATGAGTGGGTTAACAGGTGGATGAATAAATGGAGGGATGCATGAATGAACGAATGATTGGGTGTTGGAATGTGTGAATGAATGGATGAATGAATTAGTTAATTAATTAACTTGCATTAACTACAGTTGATTATGATTAAATTATGCTGACTTGATGGATGGGTGGATGCGCGAATGAATATATGGATGAACGAGTGAATGGAGGGATGCATTAATGGATGAATGAATGAATGAAAGATGAATGAAAAGATTAAGTTGATAATTTATGATGAACGACAGGAATGGATGAATAAACAAATGAATAAATATATGAACGAGTGAATGGACGACTGGGTTCACGGATGGATGGATGAATGAATGAGTGGAGGAACAAATGAATGAATGGATTAATCTATGAATGAATGAATGGACACATGGATGGAAGAATGAATGGTTGTAGGAATGGATGAACAGATACATTGATGAATGAATGGTAAATGGATGAATGAATTAGTTTATTAATTAACTCGTGCTAACTAGTTATTTATGATTAATTAATGATTGAGTTAACATGATAACATGCCTTTTACGTGTGTGTTAAAATGTTTACAAAGTACACATCGCACGTGTAACACATTACAAAACGTAAACATTACAAAATGTTTGTAATAGACGTCAATCAGCTGTTTAAATGATAATAATCGAAATAATAAAAACAGATTCTAACGGCGCTTTAAATATCAGCGCATTACATCGAAACGTTCATCTCGCTCCGTTTCGGACCCGACGCCGGGAGTCGACGGCCGACATCTCCGAAAAACATCCAAAGGGGGAAAGAAAAAGAATAAAAACAAACAAAAACAAACTGGAGGAAAAGCTGCTTGTTCTGTTTTCCTTTCGGGAAACTGAAAACTACAGCATCCTGCTAACTGCTAACTGGATTACCATTAAAAAAACAAACAATAAATAAAACAAATTGAATATATATATGTTCAATTTGTTTTATGTGTTGCGTTGTTTATATATATATATATATATATATATATATATATATATATATAGCGAGAGAGAGAGAGAGAGAGATAAAACTAAATTAAATGAAAACATTATTATTCCTTAAAATATATGTGTTAATAGTGATACCACACTTTAATTTGCTGACCATTTGCGATTTTTATTTTAATATCTTAAATAGGTATCAAAATATTTCATAGTAACTATATCGCGTGCACAGTGCAAGACATTGAAAAATATGAATGAAATAAAAAAATGAAATAAATACATTTTTATACCATAAAAAATGTTATTAATCGTAGCTCCACGTATATCTTGCTAACTTTGCTAACAGTTTACAATTTTTATTTTAATACTTAAAAATGAAGTATTTAATAGTTGTATATTTGTAGAGTGTAGATTTGTAAGACATCAAAAAGATAAATAACATAAAATAGATTAAATACATTATTTTCCAATAAGAAATATATTTGTATTAATAGTGGCACTACGCAGAACTTGCTATGTGTAAAAATGTAAGACACTAAAAACCAAATAAAAATAAAAGTATATAAAATAAAAGAAACAAAAAGAAAATTTTAATTCACAAATAGTATATTTATTAATAGTGGCCCCACACACCCTCTGGTAAATATGCTAATGGTTTTAGCGATGGTGGTAAAAGGGGTCAAAGGTCAACTGCTGGGTTTGAATTGCTTACATATCCTAGCGGACAGGACACACACACACACACACACACACACACACACACACACAGCAAAACGGTTAACCGGAGGGGAACAAATGGTGTGTACATTGGAAAGTAAGTCCGCACGTGTGTGTGTGCAACGTCAGCAAGATACACTGACAATGACACATATAATAGTACTAATACTACTATTGATAATAACAATGTACTGCTATAAAAGTAATTATAATAATAATGATATTATTATTATAAGCCTTATTTGTATTGGAATCAATATCATAAGTCTACATAAAACTGTTAAAAATATATTGATGGTTTGGGAATTTAATTATTTGTGTTAGTGTGTGTGTGTGTGTGTGTTTATGTTTGTTAATGTACATATATTTTCCAGCTGTTAAATTCCCTCTTTGACAAATTGAATTGAATTGAATTGAATTGAATTTTAATTTAATTTTGATGGATTTTATTTTACTCCTGATTTTTAGCCAGTTTTATGAACATTTGTTTCTAAATAGAAGCAAAAAAAGACAATATAAAAACAAATCATGCTGCAATAACTTTGATTTCCTTTTTTGTTTTTACTGCAACCAATGAAGGTATCATAACGTCTTGCGATCTTAACATTCTGTTTACTCCCCTTGTCTCACGAGTTAAAAATGACCCGCACTACCAAAACCCCAAAATAAAGCAGCTTCATTGAATTTTTAATCCAAAATCTATTTTGAATAATGAAACAACTTATTTATCAATTCAACTCAATCTAATTCATTTTGTATCATGTATTTTTTGTTACCCTATACGAAAAGACGATCACCAGTGAACATTATTCCACTTTTTTTTTTTTTTTTTTTTTTTTAACCAATAACCGACTGTCATAACAGTTTTCTTTATACAGTAAAGGTTTATTATTTATATATTATTATATAAATGTGAATTAATTACTTCTGAATTAATTATATTGAAAGGCAAAAAAACTGTCAGAAATCTGGAACTTTTTCTTCAACAGTTTATTGTTTTATGTTTTTTAGGAGGTGATTTTAATATAAGGAATTTACCTTTGTATTTTAGCATGCATGCTTTTATTTTCAAAACAGGAAGTAGTCGGTCTGTGGAAGCGACGCTCCTGCAGGAAACGACCGCCGCTACTTTTTTTTTTCAGTTTGTCTCGTTTTCCCCCTGTGGCTTGTTGACAAGAACACCAAACTTCTCCGATGGCGAGATGCATTGTGAACGCCACCCCCCCCCCCCCCCCCCCCCGGCGAGTTCACGCCGCCGCTGTCACTTCCACGCTACGACATCTTCCTTTCATCTCCATACGGGCAAGATTAGCACAAAGCGCTAACGCTGATCTCCCTCCGCTCTGTACTTGTTTACTGCGAGAGTTGCGTTGCATTTGAATATCACACATGAATGCACGCACACACACACACACACACACACCAAGGAAAGCCAGGGTAATTAATTAACGAGTTTGATGGACAGGCCTACGGTTAGCTGCGCGCCCATGAGGAAGCCTCCCGCTGTTAGCATCAGTGAGACGGCGGCAGCGTACTCCCTGGCGCTACGTCAAGGGTTAGCGGTCATCAGGAGGACCAAAAGGAAGTTAGCCGCGATGCTAGTTGATTAACGGATGGGACTCAGAAATACAGGAGACTAGCACTGAAGAAAAATTAAGGAATCGCTCTAAATTAAGGAGTTAGCCGTGATGCTACCCGAGTAACGGATGGGAAGCTCAGAAATGCAGGATACTAGAACTTTGGAGAAAAAAGAAGCAGCAATTGTTAAAGGAGGAGCAAAAGTATTTAGCCGTGATGCTATGTTGAATAACAGACAGGAAAGTAGTGCTAAGGAAAAACAGATGTAGCCCTTGTTGACAGAGAGGCGCTAAAGGCTGTGATGCTAGCTGGATGATGGATACGGGGTTGGTAAGGCAGGAAAATAGCGCTTAAGAAAAACAGAGATGGTCCAGGAAGAGCCAAAGGAGTTAGCCAAGATGCTAGCTGAATAATGGATGGGAAGCTCAAATGCAGGAAACTAGAGCTAAAGAAAAACAGAGGTAATGCTTGTTGTTGAGATGAGCTACATGAGTTAGCCGCGATGCTAGATGGATAATGGATGGGAAGCTCAGAAATGCGGCAAACTAGCACTTGGGAAAATAAGAGGTAGCAGATTTTGACAGGAAGGAGCTAAGGTAGTTGTGATGCTAGTTGAATAACAGATGGGCATCAGAAATGCAGGAAAATAGCGGTAAAGAAAAACAAAGGTAGCACTTGTTGACCAGGAGGAGCGAAAGGAGTTAGCCACGATGCTAGCGTGATAATGGATGGGAAGCTCTAATGCAAAAGGCTAGCGCTAAAGATAAACAGCACTAGCACATGTTGAACGAGAAGAGCTGAAGGAGTTAGCCACGATGCTAGCTGGACGATGGATGGGGGACTTGGTCAGATGGGAAGCTAGCGCTAAAGAAAAAAGAGCTAGCACGCCTTGAAGGGAGGAGGAGCTATTGGAGGTATGTGATGCTAGCTCGGTGACGGATGGAGTGAAAGTGAAAGATACAGCTAAAAGAATAAATAAAAATTAGTTTTAAATCGATAAATAAATAGTAAATGAATAAATACTGCCAAATATTATGAGAACAACACAATTCTAAAATACAGTAAAATTGTGGGGACACAAAGAACCCACAGGGAAAAGACAACAACGAATGTATAAGTGTGTGTGTGTGTTTGTGTATGTGTGTGTGTGTGTGTGTGTGTGTTTATGAAAAAGGACAAAATAAAATAGATAAATTAAATTAAATTAAGATAACTCATGAATAAATATAAAAGAAATAAAATAAAGCATGCCACAAGAAATGTATGGACAAAGTGGTAAAATAAAAATAAATAAATACAATTAGTAATATAAATACACTAAAAAATATAAATTCATAGATTTTGATTGATCAAAAAACAAATAAATAAACCCAAATATCATTAGAAAAACACAATTTTAAAGGGCAATAAAGTGAATTTCGTGGATGAAGTAAAGAAACCACTCTGCGGGCAGAACAGGAAAAGATAATGTGTATAAAATAAAATAAAATCAAAGAAAATCAAATATAATAATTCTAACACTACATTTATGGAGAAACGCAGGAATAAAATAAAATCAAACCAGCTAAAAATAGGAATACAAATAAATTCCATTACATGTAATGAAATCATCCGAAATGAATCACGGACACAATCAGCAGCATAAATAAATGAAAAAATAATCTTAAAATAAAAAAGTAAATAAACAGGGGACACTATTATCAGAAAATCATAATTTTAAGGGGAAAAGTGGACGAAGAAGAGAAACCACTGTTTATCCGTGGTGCGTCCAGAACAGGAAAATATAACACATGTGTGCACACCTGTGTGTGTGTGTGTGTGTGTGTGTGCACGATCGCGCTTATTACACGGTAATAGAGCCTTCACTCACGTGGGCCGACCTCCACAATGGCGGCCTTTATCCCCGCTGGAATGCGGCAAACTTCTTTGAGGCGGCGGCGGGTGTGGGGGGGGTTCGGGGGGGCTGTTTTAAGAGGGGGGGGGGGTCTGGTTTTATTTTGGGGGTTCTCCGAGGGGGCGGGGAGTCGCCCGCCTCGCCGACGACCTTCGGCTATTTTCATTTTCTTAAAGACAATATCATCAATCATGGCAGGTGGCGTGGGACGGGACGGGACGAGGGGGGTCAGGAATGCCCCACTTAGCCGTCACATGGCGGCGATTATGGGGATCATCGTGTTTGGGGGGTGACAGGGAACCCCCCCCCCCCCCCCCCCCCCCGAAAACAATCCGGCATAATGTTTCCATTGTCTCCCAGGACGCCGCCGCCGCCGAAAACGAGCATCAGGACGGCGGCCATGATGGAAGGGGGCGCTTGTTTCGAGGGTGGAGGCGCGCGGATGATGAATATATGTCTTATTACGCGGCGGCCAATATTTGTTTTTTAATGAGCCTGAAGGAGCGGCAGCCGAAATGGGTCCTGAAGGCGACACACACACACACACACACACACACACACATATAGTTGGCGTTACAGGGGGGCAGGAAGTGGATTAAATGCTGGTGGGGGAATCGTCTTTGTTTATTTGTTGTTTTGCTGATTCATTGATATGGGATCCAATGATTCGTTCGTTCGGTGAGTCAGTCATTTGTTGATTCATTGATTCATTCGGTGAGTCGCTCATTTTTTCAACTGCTGTGAGGGAGATGATAGAGGATAACACAGGGAAACAAGACAAAAATGGTGACACTCCTGGGCTGACACACACACACACACACACACACACACACACACACACACACACACACAGACGCTGTTGGCGTTACAGGGGGGCAGGAAGTGGATTAAATGCTGGTGGGGGAATCGTCTTTGTTTATTTGTTGTTTTGCTGATTCATTGATATGGGATCCAATGATTCGTTCGTTCGGTGAGTCAGTCATTTGTTGATTCATTGATTCGTTCGGTGAGTCGCTCATTTTTTCAACTGCTGTGAGGGAGATGATAGAGGATAAGACAGGGAAACAAGACAAAAATGGTGACACACACACACACACAAACACACACTGTAGCCACCCCATGACTTTTATTTATATGTTTAAGGTGCAGATGGCGTTGGCTTTACAGGTGGGGGGGGGCAGGAAGTGGTTTAAATGCTGGTGGGGATATCATCTCTGTTTATTTGTTGTTTTGTTGACTCATTGATATGGGATTCATTGATTTGTTCATTTGCTAATTCGTTGATATGAGATTCATTGATTCCTTTGTTTGTTGATTCATTGATTCGTTTGGTGATTCGTTCTTTCTTTAACTACATTGAGGGAGATGACAGAGGATTAACCAGGGAAACAAAAGAAAATTTGCCACACACCTGGGCTGACATTCACACTCACACACACACACACTCACACACACACACACACAGCAGCAGCAACCCCATCCCTTTTATTTATATGTCTAAGGTTTAGATGGCGTTAGCTTTACAGGTGGGGGGGGGCAGGAGGTGGATTAAATGCCGTTGGGTGCATCGTCTGTTTATTTGTTGTTTTCTTGTGTAGGTGATTTGTTGATATAAGATTCATTGATTCGTTCATTTGTTGACTCGTTGATTCGTTCTGTGAATCGGTCATTTTTTCAACTGCTGTGAGGGAGCTGACGGAGGACGACACACGGAAACAAAAAAATTGGCCACACACCTTGGCTAACACACACACACACACACACACACACACACAAACATGGCGCAGCCACCACATCTACTTTATTTATATGCATAAGGTGCAGACGGCGTTGTGGGGGAACAGGAAGTGGATTAAATGCCGGAGGCGGCGGCGTCTCGGTTGATTTGTTGTTTATTTGATTCGTTGCTATGGGATTCGTTGATTATTTCATTTATTGATTCATTCATTTGTTTGGTGAATCGGTCATTCGTTCAATTGCTACAAGGGAGATGTCAAAGATGATACACGGAGAAAAAAAAAAAAGACAAATTGTCCACACACCTGGGCTGACACACACACACACACACACACATACACACCGCAGCCACCCCATCTATTTTATTTACATGTCTAAGGTGCAGACGGTGTTTGCGTTTCCGGTGGGGCAGGAAGTGGATAAAATAGTGGCATAGGAATCGTCTCTGTTGATTCGTTGTTTTGTTGATTCGTTGATAAGAGATTCATTGATTCGTTCATTCATCCAGTGAGTCGCTCATTTTTTCCACCTTCTCCTGTGAGGGAGATGACGGAGGATGACGCGGGGAAACAAAAAAACAGACAAATTGGCCACACACCTGGCCTAACACACACACACACACACACACACACACACACACACACACACACATACAGACAGTGATGAATGAGCACATATGTGACAAGGAGAACTCATAGGCTTTGCGTTTCATATATAAAAATATATATATATATTTGTCTGTCTGAGTGTGTGTGAGTGTGTGTGTGTGTGTCTCTACCACCGTTGTCCAACAGCGGGCGATCAGCCGAACCAGATGTGTGTGATTTATGGAGTGGCGGGAGCTGCGGCGGGGAGGCCTCCGACGTGTTAAACATTATTAGCCACAGATGGAGGCGCGTTCGCACCCAGCAGCGATCACACACATCAGGGCACCCCCCCCCCCCCCCCACACACACACACCCCTCGATACACACTTTTTCACACCCACGAGCGCCGCCCTTCGCATGTGTCGTCGTGCACCTCACCTTGCGCTGACCTTGCGGTGGCTCCTCTGACGGGGGATCTTCGGGCGCCGGCGCCATCTGGCTCTGCGAAGGAGCTCGGCGGGGGCGAGGAAGAGGAGGAGATCGGGTAGATGAGGTGGGGCCCGAACTTAGAGAACAGAAAGTTTAATTTAATTAATTTTATTTTATTTTTTTTATTTTAATTTATTTTTTTTAATTTTATTTTTTTTTTAATTTAATTTTTTTTTTTTAATCTAATTTTATTTTTTTTATTTTAATTTGATTTTTTAATTTAACTTAATTGTATTTTATTTTATTTTTTCCATTCATTGTATATTTTTTTATTTTGGGGGTGGGTTCTCATATTATTTGCAAATGAGATATATATCTATTATTTGAATGTTTTTTTTTGTTTTCTCAAAGTACTTTTACAATGAATGAATATACATGGATATTTTAAAAAAATATTTGTGTACATATATATATATACATATATGCATGTGTATTATATATATATATATGTATATTCTATATATATAGAGAGAGAGGGATTCTCATTTAACTTCAATTAAACTAATAGAACATAGAATGATAAGATCATAGAATGACAAATAATATGTATGTATAAATTAAATAAATCTTAATAATGGTAAAATATGATGTTTTGTTTTTCCTGCATTACTTTGAAGTAAATAAAATGGATTTTATATAGACAGCGATCATGTCCAATAAAACTGCAGAGAATTAGAAATATAAGGATGAAGAATATATGTTGAAGAAAAGGTTAAATAAAGCTGCAGGACCAAAAGTACAAAATTGCAAAAATATATTAAAAAAAGAAGAAATTAAATAATGTGAGTAGAGTATTTTTTTGAAATAAATGAAAAAAATATATAAATATATAATTTACAGTAGATTTTCTCATGATTTTCAATTAAGTTATAAAATATTAAAAAAAATTAGAAGAATGAAAAAAAAAAACGCTTAGAGGAAAAAAAATCTTAATATAATTTAATTAATTTGTATATTTGGGTGATGTGGTTATTAAGATTAATATTTGAAATTTCAGGATAAACATGTCAATAATTAAACATTAACACAAAAAGGAAACGGAATTTAAAGAAAAAAATGCAAATCACAAAAAAGCTGCCGAGAACAAAAAAAAAAAAAAAAAATTCACAAGAAGGAAGAAGTAAAACGAAGAACAAAATATAAAAAAGATTCTGCCAGATTAGAAAAAAATAAAGCAAATGATGGTGAAATTACAGGAACAAAGAACTGAAACGGGAACGAGACGTAACAACAGCTGCCTCATCGCACCTTTTTCCCCCAAAAAATGAAAGACCTTGTTTTCTTTCTGCGTGTTTTTTATTTTTCTTTCTTCCAACCAAAGACGTCGGCGGCTTCATTCGAACAATTTGAACTCGAATAACCCGGCTGACGCCCCCCGACCCCCAGCGCGGCGGCGGCGGCGGCGGCGCTCGTTTCACAAAAGCGGCGTGGGAATAATGAATAAGAAAAAAAAAAAAAAAAAAAAAAAAAAATTAAGTAAAAACTAATGATATTCATTGCACCTCCGGATCTCCTAAATCCCCCGAGGAATGAACCCCCTCTCATTTGGGGGGTCAGGAAAAGTGTCATCAGGCCTGATTGATGTGATTTATCCCTCGGGCAGGACCCCTACACACACACACACACACACACACACACACACACACACACGCACATACACACCTCGCTGAAAGACGTCCATTCATAATGCAGGCGACCTCTGGTAGACGTTGCTCCGCTAACGGCTAGCTGTCGCTCTGCGGGGGTTTTTTCGGTGGCTTCTGATTGGACGAGGCGCTCGCCCTGAAACTCGGAAAAGGTTGGAAAAAATTTTAAAAATGAGACAAAAGTTGTGCGTCGTGAAACCGGTGGTGAAAAAAAAAAAAACGCTGACAAAGACGGCGGCCCGGGTTACATTTCCTAATGGATATTAGGTGAAAAATAACACTATATGTAAATATATATACACTTATACATTTTACATTATGCAGGTAAAACATAACAAATGACAAACATGAAATTAAAAAATTGAAGTGAAAAAAAAAATGAATATTTATCTGAATCCATGTGTCTGATTTTATGGTTTTCCTATAAAATTGTCCCTTTTTAAAAAAAAAAAAAAAAAGTTATTTTATTCTTTCTTACTTTGTTTTATTTTAATTTATTTTATTTTAATTTCTGTGGCTGTTCACATATAATTTTTAAATTGAGCATATATGTATTTTTTAATCTTTTTCTTCTGTTTTTTTTCCTTATATATTTAAATAAAAAAATAACATGTATGATCATTTATGAATATATACTTGTATGTAAATATATGTATATATAAATATGAATGTAAAAATATATGGAGGGAGGATCTCATATTATTTCAATTATAATATAGTTAAATTAAACAAATAATAATGATAATAAATATATGCAATGCATCAGAAACAATTTGATTTTATGAGGAATTCAACTTATAAAGTTAGATATTTCTTATATGGAGATTAAAAAAATAAAAATTAAAAAAAAAAAAGGGATGGAACGTACCATTTGGATTATGAAGGGGGGGGGGGAGGAAGACGCCATTCAAATATTTCACCCTTTTTTTTTTTTAACAAAAGCCCGTTTCTAGACGAGGGATGAACGGCTGAACGGATCACGTGGGCGAGGTTAAACGTGCACGACCTCACTTTGTAAGGTAATAGAGAAAGAAAAGGGATTAAATACTGGGGGGGTGAAGGAGGGATGGAGGGGTGAAGACATAATACTGAGTGACGCTCGGAGAGATTAGGGAGGAATAAAGAAAGGAGAAGAACGACATAAAGAACGACAACGCTGTCCGACGGGTGACGGGGAGGGAGCGCATACTGAGCTGACAAGTGAAAAGTGTGTGTGTGTGTGTGTGTGTGTGTGTGTGTCCTTCCTGCAAGTCGTTTTGAGGGAATTATTGTTGATTTTAGGTCCTATGTTTAAATGACATTATTTTATTTTACTTGAATTTCATTTGGTGAGAGGGTATCATATCGACTTTTGATTTTTAGGGAATTTTGTCAGTTTGAAAATTGATTTTACACACTGCGTTTACTACTTCTATTGTTATAATCATTATTAATAATATTTTTATCACCCCTTTTTTATTACTATAATAATAATAGTAATAATAACTTATTATTGTTGTTGATGATTTCTCATTGAATTATTTAGATGCAAATATAATTTATTATTATTGTTATTATTACTATTATTATTATCATTATATTTTATATATTATATTGTCATTATTATTATTATTATTATCATTATTATTAACATGGCCTGTTATTAACAGGCCATGTTAATAATAATAGACTTTTTACACATGTTAACACACATGAGTGCACTTGTGTGTGTGTGTGTTTTAAACATATTTAAGGGAATAATTGTTGATTTTAGGCCCATTTCTATTCTTAAATTATTCTTTTTCATTGTGTGATTTTACTAAATGTAATTTGATTTAATCATATTCTACCAACTTCTGATTTTTAGGGAATTTAGTTAGCTTGAAAATGTATGTATGTTATAAATACACTGTGATTACAATCATTATTATTATTATAAATATGATGATTCAGATTTTTAATTTCGGTTTTTAATATTATTATTATAATCATAATTGCCAATTTTTTAGGCATTTACTAAAATGTAAATAGACTGTTTTTTGTTATTACCAAGCTCCTTATTAAGTAATAGAGGTTTCACACACACACACACACACACACACTGAATTCACACACACGTCTGCACGCACACAAAAAAGTCAGTATCGAGCAGCTTGTACCTCTTTGTGTCTAAAAGTTGACAATTATAACAACAGAAGCTATAAGTCATACCTTACAATATGAAAAATATATGTACATATGTTTCATTAATTTTGTGTGTGTGTGTGTATGTGTGTGTGTGTGAGTGTGTGTGTGAGGGAACGTGAGATCACCACCACCGAAGCCGTCACTCAGGCCCGAGTTAGTATTTGTTCCAAAACTTTTTTCCCCCGTTGCCATGGCGACCAATAACATCCTCCCCACTCTTAGCGGAGGCGCCGCGCGGTCCGACGTCGCTGCGCCGAACTTCGAGCACGCCGTCGCCGCCATCTTTACAGCGTCGCCGTAGCGAGGAAGAGGCCCCGCCCACTTCCTCCAAGGTTGCCGTGGAAACGGTCGCGTCAATCGCCTCACTCGCGCGACCGGAGCCACCTTCACCTTTGACCTCCCGGCGGCGAAGCGTCTGGATCAAGCCCGTCCATGACTTTGCTAGTTTTATTTTACTTTATTTACTTTAATATATAAAAAGAAAAAAAAAAGGAAAAAAAAATATTTCGGTGAGTCCAGCAACACAAAAAGCCGGCGAATGCTTAAGTAGCAGCCTGATGTGGGCGTATGAAAGGTGGCAAGTTGTTAGCGGGGTAATAGAGGACGGCTATCGTCATGGTAACAGAGTTAACACACACACACGCGCACACACACACACACACACACACACACTGTGAGAAATCACTGGATCTAATTAGCCAGAAAGCTGACAAGGAGACGGCAGGGCCGGTAATGGCTGGATGCGAGAGGAACAGACGCTTTTTGAAAATGGCAAAGCTTCGTCTGGTTGATCCACCTCCTTGCTCTTACACACACACACACACACACACACACACACACATGCACGCGGGGGGTATCATGCGAAGATGTTTACTGGTGTGTGACGGTGCCCCCCGGCCGGGATGGTTATCAAGCGGCGCCGCGGCATCAGAACGCCGACGAGGTCCATCAGTACCGGAGAGGAAGTGAGGAAAACATATTTTACAACACTGGGGTTTATATATCCAGACTTTTCATAAACTATGACAATGAATATTATTTTTTTTAATTATTATGATTATTGTTGTTGTTGTTTTATCAGTGTTATGCTTAATATTATTACTATTATTATTATTTGGTTGTTATTATTGTTATTATTATCATTGTAATCATTTTTTATTATATATATATATATATATATATATATATTGTCATTAATATATTATTATTATTATTATCATTTTTATCATTGTTATTATTATTATTATTATTGCTGTTATTTGTTTATTATTATTATTGCTATTATTATCATTACAATCAGCTTTTTATTATAGATATATATTGTCATTGTTATTATTATATTATTATTATTATACATGTTTTATTACTGTCCATATAAAATTTAGAACATTATCATTGTGATCATGCAGATGATTGTGATTAACCCTATTTTTGTTTAATTTTTATTAATTTCATGTTGTGATTATGATTGCCATTATGCTACTGATGGTGATTATAAGCAGTATTATAAAGGACTGTCTCAGAAAATTTGAATATTGTGATAAAGTTCTTTATCTTCTGTAATGCAATTACAAAAACAAAATTATTTTACCCTCTGGATTCATTACAAATCAACTGAAATATCGCAAGCCTTTTATTATTTTAATATTGCTGATTATGGCTTACATCTTACATCTCAAAAATCCTATCTCACAATATTAGAATATCATGAAAAAGTAATGTTTGTTTTCTTAATTGAATTACAGATAAAAGAAATTTATCACAATATCCTAATTCTCTGAGAGTCCTGTATTTAAATGATGATACTTTTGTTATATTGTTATTGTTATGTTCATGCCGATTATGTTGATGTCGATTATTATTATTATTATTATTATCATCCATCATTACAGTATCAACATAATTGTGATATTTTTATTAGCATTGATATTTTTATTGCTACATGACTTGGGTTACGGTCATTATGATCGTCATCATTATATATTTTTTTTATTATTATTAGAGTTTTAGCAAACGATAAATAAAAAAAAAAATGGAACAATATGTAAATGAATAAATACTAGCAAATTATACAGAAAAACAAAACAAAACATGACAAATCAAGGATATATTTATATTAATGTTACCACATCCACAGTAAGGATCCCCATCTTCTAGCAAACATCACGCTACTTTCTGACATTGAATTTGCTTTTAAAGTCATTTGGGACACGGAAGAGGTATAGCGTAGCGGGGGGCGGGGCTAATGAGTTCCACCAATCACCAATCACCATTGACTTCCCGTGGAACCCTACAGAGACCGTCTGCTCTCGGGAGCTGAGGTCACTGGGTAGACTACACAGGAAGTAGACTACAGCGGTGTAGTCTACTTCCTGGAAAGCTTCTAGGAGTTGGTAGTCCACAATCCCTGGTCCCGATGCTAACCAATAACAGCGGTGTGGCTAATTCCTGGAAAGGGTCTAGGAGATGAGGTCCACCGTCCCGGGTTCCAAGCTGTCCCAAAATAAGGTGGAACTGTCCAATCCTTGGAAAGCTTCTTGGAGCTGATGGTCTACGTTCCCTTGTTCTTAGGCTACCTCAATCTTCTTCTTTCGGCTTTTCCCGTCAGGTGTCGCCACAGCGAGTCAACTTTCTCCATCTAACCCTATTCTCTGGATCCTCCTGTCTCACACCAACTACCTTCATATCCTCTCTCACTACGTCCATAAATCTTCTCTTTGGTCTTCCTCGAGACCTCTTGCCTGGCAGCTCCAATTCCAGCATCCGTCTACCAATATATTCACTATCTCTTCTCTGTACATGACCCAACCATCTCAGTCTGGCTTCTCTGACCTTCTCTCCAAAACATCAGACATGTGCCGTCCCTCTGATAGACTCATTCCTGATCCTCTCCATCCTGGTCACTCCCAAAGAGAACCTCAACATCTTCATCTCTGCAACCTCTAGTTCTGCCTGCTGTCTTTTGGTCATTGTAACAGTTTCTAGTCCAAACATCATCGCTGGTCTCACCACTGTCTTGTACACCTTTCCTTTTATTCTGGCCGATAGTCTTCTATCTCTTGGTACCCCTGACACTTTTCTCCAACCATTCCAACCTGCTTGGACCCGTCTCTTCACCTCCTTTCCACACTCTCCTACGCTCTGGACTGTTGACCCCAAGTACCTGAAATCCTCCAGCTTCTTCATCTCTAGCCCCTGTAGCCTTATTGCTCCACTTGGGTCCCTTTCATTAAGATCTGTTGTGTCTTGCTGCAATTAACCTCCTTTTCCTTCACCTCTCTAGATGTTTCTCCACCTGCTACCTGCTCTCACTATAGATCACAATGTCATCCGCAAACATCATGGTCCATGGGGATTCCCGTCTAACCTCATCTGTCAGCCTGTCCATCACCATTGCGAACAAGAAGGGGCTCAGAGCTGATCCCTGATGGAGTCCCACCTCCACCTTGAACTTCTCGGTTACCCCTACAGCACACCGTACCAGTGTCTCACAGCTAGCATACATGTCCTGCACCAGTCTAACATACTTCTCTGCCACTCCAGACTTCCTCATACAATACCGGAGCTCCTCTCTTGGCACCCTGTCATATGCTTGTTCTAGGTCTACAAAAACGCAATGCAACTCCCTCTGACCTTGATGCACGTCAGCAATTTCTGGGAAAGGTTCTCAGAGCCGCTAGAGGCTCATGGGATGCCGAAGGGGCCATCGTGCGTTCGGGTCGGGAAAATCGTCCAAGCCGGACCTCCGGCGGAAGCGGCTCATCAAAACTTCCTGACGTCATCCCGCGGTCATTTCCTCGCCAGACGCCGCCTCGCCGCCCGTGGAGCTCCGCGTTCTGCTCCGCATTAAGTTGTCCAAACTGCCTCACCTCTGACATCCCCTCCCTCTAATCCCCGCCGAAGACGGCCGGGACGAGAAGAACGAAGAAAGAAACAAAAAAAAAAAAACAAAAAAAAAAGCAACATCGCCCGTTCTCTCGGAGCGCCGTAATAACCCCAATTAACATGCCACGGCGGGTTTATTTGTGTTTGATCGCCACGGCAACCGATTCCGCCGAAGAGCGAGAGCGGGCGGTCGTCCAGAGCCGCCGCACTGTAATCTGGTGTGAAGGAAGGAGGGAGCGAGGGAGGAACAAGGAAGGACGACAAGGAGTCCTTCACGCCTGATTTGGAAGGATTAAAAAAAAAAATGGAGGCATTTGCTTCGGGCGGCGAGCGGCGCCGTCGTCCAACAAGTGCCCGGGATTAGATGGCTGACGGAGGGAGAGAGCGGGATTAGGAGTTGGACGGCGAGGAGATCATGATGAAGGAACCTTCTTGACCTCTGGCTGCGAGAACAAACACACACTCGTGAACACGATTGGCCACCGTTTACACTCGGCAGTCATCTATCGAGAACCCGAGAAGGGTCTGTTATTCCTCATAATCCCGATTTTTATCGGAACTAGCTCAAGACATGTATGCCCGAGTGTGTGAGTGTCCAAAACAATGGACGCCACCATGATGCTAAGCTCAACCGCTACATCGAGGTGTCTACGTAGCCCTGAGGCGGGAACCAAACGGCATTGCGCGAACCGACGGAAGCCGAGATCCAGCGAAGGAGCTTTCAACGTTCTCTGTGGAACCGAGCGGCTAAATCCGATGACCCTGTGTAGGTTCTCCTGGTTCTCCATCTTGTTAATGTCTCTCCGCGGGGCCCTGTGATTGACAGGTGAAGCCCCGCCCCCTCGCCGCACTGTGGTCCGGGAAGCTCCACCGCTCTGAGGAGATAAATACCCCTCGGAGCTTCACGCTTCAATCACTTTATGTAAAAACCCACCATTAGGTTTCAACCACGACTCCGATTCGTCTCCCGGAGGGCAAACGATTCGCTTCTCCTAAAACCGCCGTCGGCGTAATCGGCCGCGGGGCGGAACACCGAAATTGGAGATGTGGGATCGAACCCCACTCTTCCGTCTTGACATGTGACTTGTTAATAAAAGCTGTGGCAGCCAAAGTAAAAAAAAAAATCAGAACGTGTACGCCGAAGTGGCCAGTTCGTCCAAAAACCTAAAAAGCGGAAGATTCGTTCGAAGGTTGGAACGAAGGGAAGCTACAATTCAGGAAGGGAGCGACGGCGTGAATGCAAGTGCAGACCATCATGTTTACAAGCACCTATCTTCACGGGGATTAAACAGATGTGCGTTGCCATGGTTACCTTTTTATGCTTTTATGCTCCTATGGGTCTTAGTAACGTCCGTGCTAACGCGCTAAAGATTTGATTTCAGGGTAACCATTCTGGGGTTCCTCCTGTCTGTAGCCTCCATGTTCTGGGTTCTATCAATGTTCTCTTTACTAGGTCATCCATGTTCTCCTGCCTCGGTCCTTTGACCATCTGATTGGTTGGTTTCACAGGTGGAGGTTTGAGAAGATCATCACTGCGGGCCACCACCTGCTCCATTACTCTCCGAGTGAGAGCTCCGCCCATTAGCCTCTGCCTGTTAGCCTCTGCCCATTAGCCCCTGACTGTTAGCCTCCACCCGTTAGCCTCCACCTGTTAGCCGCTGCCTGTTGGCCTCCACTCATTAGCCTCCACCTGTTAGCCTCCACCCTTTAGCCTCTGCCCATTAGCACCTGACTGTTAGCCTCCACCCGTTAACCTCCACCTGTTAGCCTCTGCCTGTTTGCCTCCAGTCATTAGCCTCCACCTGTTAGCCTCCGCCCTCTACCCTCAGCCTGTTAGCTTCTACCTGTTAGCCTCCACTCATTAGCCTCCACCTGTTAGCCTCCGCCCTTTACCCTCTGCCTGTTAGCCTCTGCCCATTAGCCCCTGACTGTTAGCCTCCACCCGTTAGCCTCCACCTGTTAGCCTCTGCCTGTTTGCCTCCAGTCATCAGCCTCCACCTGTTAGCCTCCGCCCTCTACCCTCAGCCTGTTAGCTTCTACCTGTTAGCCTCCACCTGTTAGCCTCCACTCGTTAGCCTCCACCTGCTAACTGTCAACCAAAGCCTCCTACTCCTGGCTTGTGATGTTGACCAACGCCCAATGACTTCTGGCTTGTGGGCGGAGCCTCAGAGATGAAGGCCTCAGATACAACTTCCATTGGCTCCTCTGAGGCTCCGCCCACCCGGATCTAGACTCCACCCCCCCGAGCCCAGATCCAGATCCGGCTGCCGAAGGAAAGCAAGGCAAGGGATCGTAACATTTTCTCATGAGAGTAGCGAGAACATTAGCTCGTAACAAGCGCTACCAACGCTTTGTGAACTCTCTCTTAGTCAAACACACACACACATGCACGCACGTGCACGCACACACACACACAGATTGCTCTCTGACTCATACCAATGTGTACTTAATTCACTTTGTCAGGCTGGTTGCAGCTGGAAGTCCTCCAAGCTGATTTGGGGGGGGTACGATGGAAAAACGGCGGCGGCGTACAGGTGTTGTGTCCCACTGAGTTCCTCCCGCAGAAAAAAAATAATACCTGAGGCTGTTTTTCCCTGGAAAGCCAGGATGTGAGAAAAGATGCAAAGTGATTGGACAATACAGAGTCTCCAATGAACCTCCTGAAAACACTGGGTTGGAAATAGTCATAATAATCATCATAATCATAATACATTTGGCATTATTCAAGATTATTGTTCTACTCCAAAAAAGTTTTGATGCCACAAAAAAAAAATAGATAAAAATTAAAAAAAAAAAAAAAAAAAAAATCAAATCAAAATAAATGTACTCCCGAATAAAAAAAGATAAATGAAAATAACAATAATATATTAAGACATTCTTAGCTATTATCATTCTCTGATGGTGCTAACCAGGGACAGCAATAGAACCACATAAAAAGCCTGATGCCACAAATAAAAATGGAAGAAAAAAAAAAAAAAAAAAATCAAATGAAAATGAATCTACTCCCGAATAAAAATGATAAATGAAAAATGAAAATAACAATCATATACTAGACATTCTTAGCTATTAATATTCTCTGACCGTGCAAACCAGGGACGGCATTAGAACCACAGAAATCGGCTTTAGAAATAAAAATTATAAAATACAACAAATGTAAACTAATATTAAAATAATAATAATAATAATAATAAATGATAATAATAATAATAATAATAATAATAATAATAATCATTATTATTATTATTATTATACAATTGCATTATAATACGATATAATACAATTAATAATACAATTAATAATAATACGTTTTCTGCTCTGCCACAAACTTAGTCATCACTGGCTAGATGGATTAATAAAAAAAAACAAATAAAAAAAATATATATACATATACACATATATACTTTATCAGTTATTAGTTATTTTCCAAAGTAGACTCCACCTTGATGCGACGGGCAGACGCTTTAAATACGCCGAGATGCGTTTAGCTAAATGTCAGTGTCGCAATAAATTCAAGCGAGCGTCTTCCCCTCCCAGCACCGCCGGCAAGTGAATGAATATTAATCTGCCGGTGGTTTTCACAAAGAGACAGCGGCGCCATTCATCTCGCACCGTGTCTGTCGTCAAGACGGCGTATCTTTGTAAAAAATTACCGGCGCAATTAGCGTTAGCTGAAATTGTAGCATTGATTAGAGTGGCTTCCACCCGCCTGTTAAGGACAAAAAAAAAAAAAAAAAAAAGAATAAATTTAAAAAAAAAAAGGGTTTCAATGATTTATATGTCAACACAAATGCAGGAAGCTGGACCACACACACACACACACACATGCAGGATGCAAATCAGTGTGACGGCGATAGTCCATCTATTCATGTGCAAATGTGTTGATTTAGACATTAAACGGCCGGCGTTGAATGGCACCTCGCAAACGCGGCAGGGTTGAACCGTCGGCGTGTTAATTTTGCCTGAGCCGAGCAATTAGCTGCAAACATGCCGCTAATTTCACCCCCAACCCCCCCATCCAGGTCCTCGGGGATACGATAATGTTCAGCGCGAGCTGGGGTGGCACGCGCCCCTGCTTTTCAACTCACAGTTATTAATTTAATAAGTTATTTTATTGTGTTGTTGTTTTGTTATTGTCGCGGTTTAAAACTAGCCGGAGTTGAAACACGCGAAAGGGGAGGGAGGCTAAAACGGAATTAGTTATAATGTGTTTTTTTAGCAGAGCTGTGTAGACAACCGACAGGGGAAACTACAAACATGGACGCCAGGGGGCGGAGTCAAGCTAGCCGACAAACGTCTGGACAACGGCGTGAGGAAACATCCGCCTTTTTGGCGTGCAGGAAGAGATTCAACCTCAATGTGGGCGGACTTTTACCTTGACCGGTCGGGATACACAGGCTATACCAATGGCGCTAACAGCTACATGCTAATAGCTGATGTGACACAAAATGAGCCCCTATTTTCATAAAAGTAATAAAAATGACGGACGCCTAGCGAGATGCTGCAGAGGATTAAGCCACGCCCCCCGGCGAGCAAATGAGAGCGACCTGGGACTCAAGGGAGTATTTATATCATGCACTGAAAAACAGAAAGGTGCATAGCTAGGGGCTAGGCTAGCGCTAACTATTAGCATCTCAAAGAGAAAAACTCTTTTTGAACAAAGAGAGGGTGATTGAAAGCTGGTCTCTCCAGAAGGTGTGTGTTTGAAGGTTTATCTGCATGCATGTGCGCATGGATGTGCACGTACACGTGCACGCGTGTTCAAATCAGCTGGTGACGAGAACCGTCCGGACTCAAAGCGCCTGTGAAAGCCAAGGCCGAAGGGTCTCGACACCGCTAATATAATTAAAGCCTGACCCCCCACCCTTATCCCAGGGGTGTGTGTGTGCGTGCATGCATGTGTGTGTGTGTGTGTGTGTGTGCTATTGCTACGCCAAAAAGCGCATTGTTTGTGCTTGTGCTTTTCAGTTTAATCCAGACACCAAGACATAGCAGGGGGGTTGAGGAATTGTGTGTGTGTGTGTGTGTGGGGGGGGGGGGGGGTCCCATTAAATCAAGACTGAGCAGCTGACCTTTGACCCCCCGCCGATCATGCAGATCACTCCCCGCTTTTTGGACTCACCGGCTCCAGGCGGCGGGAAGATAATTCAAACTTGACTTAACCCCGGACAGCTCAGACAAAACAGTCTTGCGGCGAAGCGTTGGATTTCGGGGGGGGTTCTTAGCGCCCCCCCCCCCCCCCCCCCCCGAAATTCCCAGCCCCCCCCCCCCCTCCAGTAGCCACGCTGGGGCTTCCTGATCTGAGCATGTGCAGTTCCACGAATACCAGGCGGCGTCCGGATCATCCGATACAATCAAAACACTAGAAACAGATGAGCCGAACCCCTGTTTTTTTCATATTTTTTTGAATCAGAAAATTGACTTCATCCCCCCACGACTAATTTTCCCCGAGATCTATGTCTGTCAAGACCGAAGGTGTGTATGTGTGTGTGTGTGAATCTAAATTTCATATCCCCCGCCTGGGGCTGGGGCTGGGCGAGGACGGTATCCAGGGGTTCTTGCTCCTTTACGCCGCTGCTGAGACGCGACAGATTTATGATGGGAAAAAAAAAAAAAAAATGGATGCCGAGGGGGAGCCGGGGGTCCGCTGGGCCCGGGCTCGGTGCCAGAACCCCCCCACCCCGCCGCCATGACCACCGCATTTCCACGGGGTCAAAGGTCGTCAAACTTTCCTGCGCGTCTCGCTATTTTTGGCAATCGATTCGCATCTGGCCTTCAAGATACTGTGTGTGTGTGTGTGTGTGTGTGTGTGTTTTGTGCGTCTCCGCATGATTCATAACAGAATTGCAGCTTGACCTTATGGTTGTAGGAGAAAATAAAAAAAAAAAAAAAACAACCATCATTTTTCCATCACCCTTTCAGAGGAGGAAGGTTACGGTCCAAGGAAAAAGCGCTGTTAGCTTCTAAGCTAAGGCTTGTTGCTAAAGACGCAACATGCTACATACACATGTGCAGATGCATAGCAAAAAGAACAACAGGTCAGGATGTGTGTGTGTGTGTGTGCGTGTGTGTGTGTGTGCGCGCTTCTGCATGATTCATAACTGAATGGCAGTTCGACCTTGTGGTTGTAGGAGGAAATATAAAAAAGAATATATATTTTTACATCACCCTTTCAGAGGAAGAAGGTTACGGTCCTAAGAAAGAGCACTGTTAGCTTCTATGCTAAGGCTTCTTGCTAAAGATGCAACATGCTTCATACTGTGCACGTGTGCAGTTGTATAGTAAAAAAAAACAATGGTTTCGATATGTGTGTGTGTGTGTGTGTGCGTACTTGTGTGTTCTTCTGTGTCCAAAATTTTACCCGAAAGCTAATATTAGCTTGGCTAGTTTATAGGCAGTAGCACCATTCCTTTTGCCTTTATCTTGTTAAATAGCAGGATTTAAGCGCTAGTAACAAGCTAGGTGTTATCAAAGCAGCCATCTATCCAAAAATCAATCGATAAAAAAATTGAAAAACATGAATTTAAGATATACATATGTAATAATATTAAAACTGCAGACAATGGAGTAAAAGAATAATCCATCCATCCAACCAGTCATCCATTTTATTTTTTCCAGAAATATCCAAGAGATTCCAAGTGATATTTTTTTCATTTTTTTGAACTTAAAATTCTGTTCATTAATTTTATGAATAATAACATGCTTATTACAATTATTATAATTTTTATTAGTATTATTTTATAAATTTTATTCGATTGTTTGATTTCATTTTAATTAATTTATGTCTTTTTTTATTATTAATTAATTTTGTTTTTATTCATTTTTGAGTGATTTCTACGCTGCACAGTTCATGACAAATCTGTGACTCAAGTTTGATTTTGCTTCTCATTTCTGGCACAGAGAAAGGAAGACATGGTAAACAACATCGGCACACCTGGTTCATTTTCTTTTTATCTTTATTTATTATTCTTCTGTTTTCGGGAAGACGGCAAAAATGAAACGGGTGTGAAGACGTCCAGGTGAAGCGATATGGATCGTAAGTAAGCGAATCAATTAATAAATGGAGAAATTAATCAAAATTTGACATGTATAAATTAATTGATAAATAAAAAAAAATCTATGAAATAAATACGTACAAATAGATACATAAATACGTTTCAAAAAATGAAAGAAATATATGTGTGAAAATAATGAAATCTGGAAAGATAGAGTAATCAGTTTATCCATCCATCTGTTTTCATTTCTCTAGAAATTAAACATTTTCCATATAATTTCAAGATGATATATTGAATATATATCTCTCATAATTAGAAGTGTGGCAGCAGTATGTGTACTCCATTTTTTTTTTTAATCATGAATAAGATAATAAATATACTATCATTATATAAGATATTCATTATTTTTACACTTTTTATATTTTATTTTTCTGGAATTTACAATTACGAATTGTGTCAATTGATTTATCAATAGTAGATTGTATTCTTCTTCTTATTATTATTATTAATATTGTTATATATTATCGGATTTTGTGATTTCCTCTCGGTTTGTTTATTTTTTATTTATCCAGCTATTTATTCCTTTTTTTTTATCTGTTTTGATTTATTTGTACACTGTGCAGTTCATGACAAATGTGTTAGTCGATTTTGATTTCGCTTCTCATTTCTGGCACAGAGAAGGGGAGACGTGGCAGACAAAAACATCAACACGCCTAGTTAATTTTCTTTCTTTTTTTTCTTTATTTTTCTTCTGTTTTCAGTGATTCAACTGCAAATTTTCATGATGAAAAATGCTGACGGGATGTACCAAGTCCTCGAGGGGGGGGGGGGGGGGGGGGGGGGGGTTAAATAAAAAAAAATCGATAAAAACATTGATAAATCAAAAAAATAATAAATAATGAAAAAAATAAAAAATAAAAAATAAAAAAAGGAGTTGACTGGCGACTCCTGGCGGTTTCGTAATTCACCCCATTTTTAGCTATTTAAGAAAAATCCCGATTTCCGCGATGCTAAGACGGATCGTACCAAAAGAGACATCATCCCCCCCCCGTTCCTCCTCATCGGTGTGCCGGCCCTCGCAGCCGCCGAGCCTCTCGCCGTTTGACAAACAAAAGGCCAAATCACTTACGGCGTCCACAGGGGCTTTACGGGATGATAATGAAGTTCAGGGGTCGAGGCCGCCGCGCGTCTTTATTAGCACGGCTTCCTTTCTGAATTATGCAGTGATTATTTGCTCGAACCCCCCCAACCACCCCCGAGCCCGTCGAGGATCTACATGTTTGCAGAAGTGGGGCGCCCCTCGTATTTTCCGACGGCTTAAGCTCCTGGGCAAACAGCCGAGCGCGGCCGGTGGCGGCGGCGGCGGCGGCGCGGCGTTTAGCACGAAGCTAAAAGGGCGGCGGCGCTTTTGGCTGCAATTAGCCAACATGCTTGTTTCTGAACCACCGGTTGCAGCATCACAGCAATGTGACACAATCCATGTGTGTGTGTGTGTGTTAGCATGTATGCACGTTTGTGTGCGTGTGTTTTTATACATGTATGTGTGTTTGGATCTACGTATGAGCGTATCTGTGTATGTATCTAAGTATGTATAATTGTGTGTGTGTGTACGTATGTATGTCTGTGTGTGTTTGTTGCTGTGTGTATTGAGTATGTGTAGTTTTGTTTGTAACACAGTGTGTGTGTGTTTGTATCGGTGAGTGTGTGTGTGTACATGTATGTGTGTGTGTTGCTTATGTTAGTATGTTATGTATTTGTGAGTGCGTGTATGTAGGATATGCAAGTTAGTGTGTGAATGTGTTTGTGTATGTGTGTGTGTGTATATATATGTGTGATGCATATCTTAGAATGCTTATGTACTTAGAAGAGAGTGTGTGTGTTTGTATATATGAGTGTGTGTGTATGCATGTATGTGTATATGTATCAATGTATGCATAATGGCGTGTTGTGTATGTGTATACATTTATGTAGGTAAGTGTGTGTGTGTATGTATATATGAGTGTGTGTGTGTGTGTGTATGTATGTCTGTCTGTACGTGTGAATGTGTGTATGTAGTCATGTATGTTTGTATATATGTGTATGTTTAGATATGTATGAGTCTGTCTGTTTGTGTAGAGGTTTGTGTGAATGTGTGTATGTATATATGTATTTATTAGTGTGTGTGTGTGGATGTACATGTATATATGAGTGTGTATGTATGTATGTATGTATGTACATGTGAGTGAGGTTAAGTGTGTTTACAACTATTTACTTTAAATGTCACTGTTAAAGTTGAAGTCAGCTTTTGTAATTTATCTATCTTTATATATATATATATATATATATATTATAAATATTATATATTTGTCTACTATTTTTTTGACATTTAATATGGTGTCTGGATGGAGAATGTTTATGTAATATTCTGAAAAAAAAACATAACGGAACAAAAATGGCCTGAGCACTTGTAAGCTAATGTTAGCCACTATTGCTATAACACTGCTGGAATCTGCTAAAGGTAGCGTGCCTCGAGCCTCAAGCTAACAGTTAGCTGCTGCCGCTAATGGCGTTAGCAAACAGAATCGCAGACGTTTGGAAAGACATGGATCGTAAGCACGTTGGTCAAAAAATAAATGGAGATATTAATCAAAATTATACATTTACAAATGGCTGGATATATAAATAACAACAGTAAATTCAAATATGAATAAATACAAATGAGTAAACACAACAATGGAAAATATAGAATAAATGGATAGATGAATTTAAAAAAATAAATGTAAGAAATAAATAACTTAAAAAGAAATGGATGAATACACTCACAAGAACATATAAATAAATGAAGAAATAAATAAATAGATACAAATATGTACAAATATATAGATAAATAAGTAATTAAAGCAATCATAAATCTATGATCAATACAAATAAAATAAACATCAGAAATATATGCACAAATAATGGAACCGCAGATAACAGAATGTGGAAAAATAGAAAAAAATGTATTTATTGAATATGTAATATAATCATATAAATACAAATACATAATAGAATAAATATGTAAAAGTAAATAAATAGCTTAATTAACAAATGAAGATCATAATTGGAACCTGATAGCGCTTCAATCTGCTGCGCCATGACTTTCCACGTCGTCCCGCTCAGGTTGTGTCCTGCTTGGTAAAACATGTGGCTCTTTAGCGACGGCGGCGGCGTTACAGGCTCGTTAAAATCAACCAATCGCACACGGCGGCGACTCGGCGCTTCCTGTCTGGGTTTTATTTGTGACCTTTGACCTTGTAAAGGAATGGAGAAGGAAAGGAATCAGAGAAGAGAGAAGGTCTGGAGGAGGATCTGCAGAGACGCTCCTACTCCTCTTCCTATTCCTTCTCTTCCTCTTCTTCCTCTTTCTACTCCACCTTTCTACTCCTCTTTGTCCTCCTCTTCTTCCTCCTCCTCCTCTTCTTCCTCCTTCTATTCTTCCTTTCTTCCTCCTCCTCTTCCTCCTCTCTACTCCACCTTTCTCCTCCTCTTCTTTTCCTCCCCTTCTTCCTTTTCCCCTCTTCTTCTTCCTCCTCTTCTTCCTCTTTCTACTCCACCTTTCTCCCCTCTTCTTTTCCTCCCCTTCTTCCTTTTCCCCCTCCTCCTCCTCTTCCTCCATTTCTTCTTCCTCTCTCTACTCCACCTTTCTCCTCCTCCTTTTTCCTCCTCCTCTTCTTCTTCCTCTTCCTCCTCCTCCTCCTCCTCTTCCTATTCCTTCTCTTCTTCCTCCTCCTATTCTTCCTTTCTTCCTCCTCTTCTTCCTCTTTCTACTCCTCCTCTTTCTCCACCTTTTCTTCTTCCTTCTATTCTTCCTCCTCCTCTTCCTCCTCTCTACTCCACCTTTCTCCCCCTCTTCTTTTCCTCCCCTTCTTCCTTTTCCCCCTCCTCCTCCTCTTCTTCCTCCTTCTATTCTTCCTCTTCATCCTATTCCTTCTCTTCTTCTTCTTCCTTCTATTCTTCCTCCTCCTCTTCCTCCACCTCTTCTTCCTCTCTCTACTCCACCTTTCTCCTCTTCTTTTCCTCCTCTTCTTCCTTTTCCCTTCTTCTTCTTCTTCTTCTTCTTCTTCTTCTTCCTCTTCCTCTTCCTCCTCCTTCTCCTCCTCCTCTTCTTCCTCCTTCTATTCTTTCTCTTCTTCCTTCTCTTCTTCCTCTCTCTACTCCACCTTCTCCTCCTCCTCTTCTTCTTCTTCTTCCTCCTCCTCCTCCTCCTCTTCCTATTCCTTCTCTTCTTCTTCCTTCTATTCTTCATCTTTCTCCTCCTCTTCTTCCTTCTCTTCCTCTTCTTCTTCCTCTTTCTCCTCCTCCTTCTCATCATCATCCTCTTTTTCTTCCTCCTCACACCTTTTTATTATTTTCAGAAATGTTTCCCCGCCGTCGACGGAAGGATTCCTTCAGACTGAGCTTAATACCGGCTGACGTCCCTCCGTCTGACAGCCGCAGACCGGAGAGTGTGTGTGTGTGTGTGTGTGGATCTGTGTCTGACTCACACACACACACACACACACACACACACAACATTGTCTCGGACCGTTCTGGTTCTGGTGGGTTCCGCCTGAGAGCGGGCAGGAGGAAAATGGCGTGTTTGATTTTCTTTTTCATTATTTATTCCTTTTTTCCTTCATTCATTCATTAGTTTTGTTCATTTGGTTCCTTCGTTTTTTGGTCGTTCCCTTTTTCATTCAGTCGCTCATCCGTTCATTTGTCATTCGTTCGATCCTTCGTTCATTCACTCATTTATTCTTGCACTCCTTCATTCTTTCATCCATTCATTTCTACAAGTGTTTATCCTTTTTTCTTTCATTCATTCATTCATTCGTTTGTCACTTTTGTCGCTCATTTGTTTTTCATTCATTCGTTCTTTCACCCGCAAAGTTGAGCATCTGGAGCTTAGCTTAGCATAGCATAGCTTAGCATGGGATAATATGGCTAATGTAAGAATGTAAGCATGTGATCGCAGCTGTTTGAGACACTGGTTTGGTTGCAATGCCCACACACACACACACACATATTTTTATATATATATTCTATATATAAAGACATAAATATATAGATATAGGCATAGATATAGATGTATACAAATATCTGAGGAAGTATCAAGTAGATCCATCTCCGTTTTTATTGAGTTTCAAGTAAAAACGTCGGGGTTTTATCAAGTATCAAGTAAATCTTCTCCGTTTTATTGAGTGTCAAGTACTGAAGGCTCCGTTTTTACCAAGTATCTGGTTTTATCGCCTCCCGAGTAAATACGTCTCAGTATTCCGAGGCATCGAGTAAAACGTCTCCGCTTTTCACAAGTATCGAGCGGAGCTTCCCCGATTTATCGAGTATCAAGTAAAGTCGTTTGAGCTTGAAGGGTTAGCTCGTAGCTCAAAGCCTCTCGCTTCCCGGGGGTTTCTCTCTTTCCCGCCGCCTTCCGCCGAGTCCTAATCTGATTATAATCCGTGCTAATTCATGTGCGGCCGGTGCTGAAGTATCTGCAAGAGCACAGGCATCATCCCGCTACTCAGTGCTAGCATAGCGGCATCCAGCAGGGTCCACTTACTCTTATATATAAATATATACACGCATAAATATATTCATTCATTTAATTTCATTCATTTATTTTTGACATTTTTCAAAATTTATTTTACTAATTATTTTACTTTTTTTTTCCATTTTTATCAATTTTAATGATGTCCGTGTTTTCACGACTATAAGGTGCAAATAAAAACACCATGAGAATGTTAAAGGGGGGGGGCGTTGATTGATAAAATCAACAGGTATGTGCGTTATGCAGAACATTGTTGTTTTAACAACCCTGAAAACATGGCCGACAAACACATCCAGCCGCGTCGCTAGCATGGACGCTCATTTTCGACATCCCGGTGAGTCACATTGTGCAGAAGAAGGGGACCAGCATGGTAGCGAGACGCACAACGGAGTACGAAAAGTCTTCTTGGAGACCGCGGTTTCACTAAGAGCAACTCGGGAGAGTTACGCCACAATTTGCGAATGCATCGTAGATGCTCGGGCTAACGTGTCTGCTAGCGCTGTTGTTCCAGCTTTTCGCAGAAGTCGGCATCATTTCCGAGGAGCAGCACGGAAAGCGACTCCGACAGTGAAGAAAGTGAACCTGGCAGGTTTGATGGAGATTTAGCGCAGCTGTTCAAATCAGAAACAGAGGATGAGGACTTCCATGGGTTCGATTGATGACGATTACCGGTAAAAAAAATGTGAATACCGAACTCAGTTTAGCTCCCGCTCTGTTTTCAAATACGCAGACTTGTATGCTTGTGTGTGTTGTTGTTGTTGTAAGGTGGACGTAGTAGAGGACACCATGAGAACGTTAAAGGGGGCGTGGATTGTATATAAAACCCGCGCCTTATAATCAGGTGCGCCTTATATGTGAGTTAAATACAATAATGGCACACATAACTGAGACTGCGCCTTATGATCGTGAAAATACGTACAAATCCGCTAATATGTGAAATCTATTCCAGATCTAAATGATTCACATCATTATAAATAAGCATTAAATTAGATCAACCAATACCTGCAGAAACCATGATCAGGCTTTAAAAAATATCTAAGTAATATAATTTAAATATGGTCGCTACTTTTTCTGGACTCCGACCGGCCACCCCTGTCAGAATCCAGCTGGGGGGGGGATTTTATATTATCGCTCAAATACATCAACCAATCTGAATCTGAATTTCAAGCATAACCTTTCCACCCGTTGGGGTTTTGACTCAGCGTGGTCTCGCTGGGCTTGTATGCTTGTGTGTGTGTGTTGTTGTTGTGAGGCGGACGTAGTAGAGGACACCATGAGAACGTTAAAGGGGGCGTGGATTGTATATAAAACCCGCGCCTTATAATCAGGTGCGCCTTATGTGTGAGTTAAATACAGTAATAGCACATATAACTGAGACTGCGCCTTTTAGCAGGTGTGCCTTATGGTCGTGAAAATATGGGACTTAAATAAATAGCCATAGGGTGCAAACTCCTCTTTAGCTGTGGCTAGCTGAGCCACTAGGTACTAGCAGGTACTAGCAGTACCTTTTGCTCGCTCTAAGAGATCTCAGGCAAAACTGTTCTCAGTTCTACTACCTCAGTGGTGGAACAAACTTCCGGAAGCAACAAGACTAGCATCATCTCTCTCAACCTTCAAGAAACAGGTAAAAACGTTTCTCTTTCAGGACTTTTTACTGCGCTGATGCCCCAGATCAGGTTAGGCACCAAGTTAGGCTATGCAGTGTGTGTGTGTACGTTTGTGTACGTCTTTGTCAAAAAACAAACAAAAAAAAAAAAATCACTAACCCCAGCTTACTGTTCTGTATATTTCCTGTGCATCGTGTATTTGCAAGTGTTATTTGCAGTCCCTATGTCCTCTATTCTAAGTCGCTTTGGATAAAAGCGTCTGCCAAATGTAATGTAATGTAATGTCAAGGCGCTAGCTTTGCCGCTTAAAGCGTTTATTAATGGTAGTGGAAAACGTGTGTGTAGTTAGCAAACGAAAAACCTGCTAGCAAACATTAATAAACATCACCGGATGCTAAAAAATTAGCACGGATACGTGGCGGTTAACGGCATCCACGAGCGGGTCGCACAGAAAGTCAGGATGAAGGAGGCAGAGATCGGCGATCACGAAGTCCCACTCAAACAAAAAGACGCCGAACATTGAGCCGAAAACCGCAATTGAAGATCCGTTCATTAGCGGGCGTTGGGTCAAGCTAGCTCTTCCGCGAGCCAGAGTCCAACAGAAATCGTATTTCGTGCCATCTGATCAACAGCGGCTGGGTGTGTCCATCGTTTCCCGCCGTCCGAGGGAACGCAACAGCTCCATGGATCGCCACGACCACCAAAAAATAACCGTCTTTGTCCGAAAAGCGTTTTATTACATAAACGCAGAGCAAGCTTGCATACAATTTGCACAATTCTGTACAGTAATTATATATATATATATATATATATATATATATATATATATATATATATATATATATATATATATATACCTTCATTTATTTTAGTATTTTTATTTTAATATTTATTTTTTTATTATTTATGTATTTTATTAATTTATCCATTTATTTCTTTTTAATTTTATTATTTGATGTTTACAATTTGAAGCTGCTATACCATGCACCCCCCCCAATTGCACCTTCTGGGCAAATAAAGGTGTTTTATTTTTTTCTGATTCTGATGAAATAATTTATGAATTCATTAATAGGTAAATTTAAAAAAAAAAAAAAAAAGGATAAATAGATAAAATAAATACAATCTCTTCCCAGCGGACGCCAAAAAATAATCCCATTAATTCCCACTCAATCTCTGCCGTTCGATTGGCCAAATCAGTTGAAAGCAGGACCCCGTTAAATCCCAGTTATTCTTCCAGGGGGCGGCGGTGTGTGTGTGTGTGTGTGCTAATCAGTGTTTTACACACACACACACACACACACACACACACAACGCATACGGGGGAGCTCGGGGAGATACGATCGGAACGCGGCTGATCGGCCAATGAAAGGAGCCGTCAGGTGGAGATTATTCGTATTGGTTTCCAATCCCACCCCCCTCTTTCCCCCCTCGCCGCCTCTCCTCCCGCCGCTGTGTGCGGCGGATTAAGCCGGATATCCAATCCCGCCGCCTCGCCGCATTCCTCCCGTCCCTGTGGTCCACCTCCGGCCCCTGATCCCAGAACCTGGCCTCGCTTCAATCCGGGTCACGCAGCCCCACGGCTGCATCCGGATGGGAACCGGTTCTTCTCCACTGTCCAGACGCGTGAGAGAGAAGGTAAATACTAGCATGATGCTATATGCTATGATGCTATATACTATGATGATATATACTATGATGTTATATGCTATGATGCTATATGCTATGATGCTATATACTATGATGATATATACTATGATGCTATATACTCTGATGCTATATACTATGATGTTATACACTATGATGCTATATGCTATGATGCTATATGCTATGATGCTATATACTATGATGATATATACTATGATGATATATACTATGATGTTATATACTATGATGCTATATACTCTGATGCTATATACTATGATGTTATACACTATGATGCTATATGCTATGATGCTATATACTATGATGCTATATGCTATGATGCTATATACTGCTATGTTATATACTATGATGTTATATACTATGACGCTATATGCTATGATGCTATATACTATGATGCTATATGCTATGATGCTATATACTATGATGTTATATACTATGATGTTATATACTATGATGCTATATGCTATGATGCTATATACTATGATGCTATATGCTATGATGCTATATACTATGATGTTATATACTATGATGCTATATGCTATGATGCTATATGCGAAATGAATGGAGGGGTGAACGGTTGGATGTCCTTATGTGTGAAAGGTCGTGAAAGGTCATGAGTCTCCATGTGACGTGGGGATGAACGACTCTTTATGTCACCACTGAATGAATGAGTGAATGTTATATACCATTATAAAATCATATGACTGGATGAATGAGTGAATGTTTATGTCTCTTTATGACGTATGAATGATCGGGTGGATGAGAGGGTGAATAGGACCGGGACACGATTGGATACCAAAGTCATGGATTCATCCATTCTTTAATTCATTGATGATCTCGAGTGCAGTCAGGAAACGTCTCCTCATATGGATACAGAGTTTACACTCATATTCACGTCTCATATGGACACAAATAACCGTTTACCATATATATTTATTTTATTATTTTTTATTGGATTATCTATTCTTTATTTATTTGTTTGTTTGTTTGTTTATTTACTTATTTATGTATTTAATTTACATATTTATTTATTCTATTTTCATTTTTTTATTTCATTACTATTTATTAATTCACTTTATCATATTTATGGCGTTTCACTTTTCGGGCGACGTCAGATTCTGATTCAATAGTTTGTATATCTTTTGGGTTTTGATTGATTGATTGATTGATTGATTCATCCTTTCATTCAATGAACTGAGGATTTTTTCACCACTAAATCCATCAATCTTGAACAAACTTAAAGAGTATAGACCTATCGTTATTTTTATTTAATCTTATGATTATTATTATTTTTTGGTGTAATTATTGTCACCATCCATATAATACTACTACTAATAATAATAAATATAATAATAAAAATCTTCAAGTAGTTCCTCTTTCTATTCTATATAATGTTTCATAATAACAATTAATAATATTATTATTATGAGTCGAACCCCACCACGTACACATAACACTTTAATTATTTCATATAAAAACCACACACACACAGACACACACACACACACACACATACACACACACAACACACTTTGACCACTGCACACACACACTTCTTCTGCCTTCCTTTGGGGGGAAACCTCAGCCTCTCTCTCCCCATCTCTTGTAACCACCCCCCCTCCCACACACACACACACACACACACACACACACACACACACTCACACACACACACTCACACACACACACAGACCACACTTAGTGTTAGCATTAGCAGCGTTAGCCGATAACGCCTGCGGTCGCAGAGCTAAGAGACAAGGAGCCATTGGGTAAGTACTTAGACGCCGTTTGGTTTCCGCGGTTATGGATGCAGAGCAGCGACGCAGAAACACACACACACACACACACACACACACACACACACACACACATACACACAATCTCTAAATAATTACATCCTGTTGATATATTTCATCATCATAACAACAACATGAAACACAATAATACCAATTATATATACAACAGTATATATATTATATTGCACATTAATAATGAAGACATTGATTTACACTTCATGAATTATGATTTATATGATCAAATATTATGTTTTATTTTATTAATAATGTTATTGTATTATTATTGATTTCAATAATTATAAAGAAATTATATATTGTGCATTGAAAAGCCTTGGTAATTTCAATGAATGAAAATGAATACCCCCCAAAAATAAGTGAATTATTAATTGGAGAAAAAATAATTGTAAAAATAATAAAATGGTAATAATAATAAAACTAATAGTAATGATAGTAATGATAATAATAATCAAATATAGATTCTTTCTATTATAGATAGCGTTTCTTTTTTTGATATTTTTTAATTCAAATTTTGATTCCTTTTTTATTATGTTTTTAAAATTGATTTATTCACCAAATACATTGTTACTTTTAGGGTTTTTTTGTTAATTACTTTTCATAATTTCTATAATTTTCCCTCCTCGCTCATGATTTTATAACTGACCGGGGTCAAAGGTCAAACGTTGCTCATCCTCCTTCTCGTCGTAACATCACCCCTGAAAATCATCTCGCGGGCGCTCTCTGGGTTTCCCCGTCAGATTCGCTTTCCTCTATTCGCCTGCTCGAGGTACGGGTGTGATGATCGTGTGTGTGTGTGTGTATGCGTGTGCGTGTGTGTGTGTGTTAGCGAAGTGTGTCGGCAGGAAGTGTGGATTGAGTGAACTCCGGGAGGTGAGGGCAGCGCCGGCCTGCTGGGAGTCCAATCCAGGGGTTGATTAAACATCAGCCCCTCCGCGGGGGGTTAGTATGTGTGTGTGTGTGTGTGGGAGGGGGGTATGTTCAACCACACACACACACACTCTCTCACACACACACAGGGTCAGAGGAGCAGGGCAGCAGAGGCTCAGAGTGAAGCCAACCTGGATTAAAGGGTTAAATATGAAGTAGTCGGCAATATGGCCGTGAAGTACACAGTACACAGTACACAGTACTCAGTATATAGTACACAGTACATAGTACACAGTACTCAGTACACAGTACATAGTACACAGTACTCAGTACATAGTACTTGATTGATGAAATGAGCTAGGTACAGTTTAAGATTTAAATCCTAATGTAATGATGGCCGTCATTAGCATTTCTACTATGATTACTACTATTATACTTATAATAATAATTCATTTTATTACGTTTTAATACTTATTTTATTTTTCTATTTTTATTTTTCGTGGTATTTTTTTAATCCAGTATAACTCCAAATGTCTAAAATGTGTTCTGTCATATCATATCTAAAATGAATTTATTTATTGAGAATTCAGTTATATATATTTGCATCAACAATCTGTTCCAATTTCATTCAAATATTGATTCCTTCATTTTGAAATATAACAATTCATTTATATTTATATAAGGAAAAAATGAAAAGGAATGACCATATCATGAAATAATAATAATAATGATAATTATGTTGTTAATATTATTATATTATAATTACAAGCATTATTAATAATACATGGAAATTCTAATATCAACAATGATGAGAATAATGTACTAATTATATTACTACAACTACTACCATTACTACTACTAGTACTACTACTACTAATAATAATAATAATATTAAATATGATAATGATGAAGAAAGATCTAAAAAATTCGGGCTGCTGGTTGGCAAAACAAAACAAAATGAAATATAAAAGAATCAAGTCAATCAATAGTTTATCTGTTTTTTTTTTGTTGTTGTTTTTTTGTGGTTTTATTTAATTCTTTTGCCTCTTTGTTTTGCCCAGAAACTGTTTTCTGGGCAAATCATAATTGTTAACATGTTTATCCGTCCATTCATTTTAACGACAGCGTTGTAATTGTTGTGATTATTTTGATAAAAACCAGAGGAAGGTAAGTTGATCCTTCCAGCTGCGGTCGTCCGGCGACCCCCCGCCTCGACCCGGGGAGGGGTCAAAGGTCAGAGGAAGACGAGTCAAGAAGAGGCCACGCAAATATTGAGGAAGAACAAGAAGAGGCGTTGGAATGAGAGAAGCGGCGTCACGTCGAGCCGAGGTAGGAGCGGGAGGATTCCACACACACACACACACACACACACACACACACACACACACAGTCTAATCTCACACTTCTTTTAATCTCTCCCACTCTGATTTCCAGCGGCGGCGGCGAGGGAGGGGGTTTTCATAGCTTCCTGTTTCTAACGTCTGTAACCAGGAAGCATGATTGGCGGAATCGTACCGATGAACGGCGGCGACGATCACGTGCCGGCGCAAACGGAGGGGGTTCAGCGGAGTCGGGCTTTACAAAGTCGGGGTTCTTTCTGATCCCGACGGCGGCCATTTTTATTCGACGCCCGAGACGTAAACACAGGGGTCGGAGGGCGCTTCCTGAGAATATAGTCAACATTTCCGGACGAGCGAAGGCAAGCGTCATAGTAGCGACATAGACAAGCTGTTCGATGAACACACACACACACACACACACACATCGCGGACGCAACTTATTTAAAAAAAAACATCTCTCGGCGGCGGCCGTCCCGTCAGCTGCGGATTTGTTTACGACATGAGTTATTACACCTGTGAGGGGGAATGAAGATAAAAAACTGTGTGTGTGTGTGTGTGTGTGTGTGTTTGGGGGGGGGGCACACGACGACAATGAGAGGAATGTTTACACCTTCTTCGTCGCGAAACAACCGATCTGTGTTCGGCCTTTTTTTTTTTCCGTTTTTGTGTTCCTTTCGCAGGCGACTCAGAGGAAGGGTTAAAGTACTCGATTACCTCAGGTAATCGAGTACCGTGTGAAGGAACTGGAGTACATTCCAGTGTCACAACTACTCACCCTTTCATTCAGATGTCGGTTAAGACACATAAAATCATTCGTCCTCTCATCCAAATATCATATAAATACAAATATTCACATTGAGACATTCATGCTTTCACAAGTTGATATATAAACATTCACCCTCTCATCCAAATATCTCGACACAAAAAGTCACTTAGGGACATAAAATCATTCATACTCTCATTAATATATCGTAAAAAGGCATGCATGCATCATATAGAAAAAAATATCATTCACCCTTTAAATTCATGGAAATAAAAAATAATAATAATTTTAAGTGTGAATGAAAGGGTGAATGATTGAATGTTGATGAATGAGTGAGTGAGCCCTTCCTCTCGTCCAATCACAGCTGGAGTAGGCAGTCACCTGACCCCGAATCCAGGAAAAGCGTTGTACATCGTCAATGAATGGATGGATTAATTCATGAATATGAATTATTTTAAAACTATCTTTTTGTATTTTTGTTTTGTATTTAGTTTCATATTTGAAAAAAAGTTTGCCGCCCTTCCGCCTAGGAATGCGTTCATCTTTCCACATATTTGAATAAACAATAAATTGTTTTTTAACTGTTTTTTCCACTGTTTCTGATCTCGGCTCTCGACATTTACAGACGCACTTCATCCGTTCTTGTTTTGTTTTCGCGCACGAAACCCGAATCCCCGCCCCCCCGACCGGGAATCTCGGCCCCGCGGCTTTCGTGCCGACCCGGGCGCGGCGGTCGGTTAAAACGGCTAAAACGAGAAGAAAAAAGAAAGCTGAGAAGATCCGCTGCGGTATTTGTTTGCTTCGCCTCCTACCGCGTCCAGACTCCGCGTCTCCTGCGTGAAAACAAAAAAAGGGAAAAAAAAAATTGAAAAAAATAAAATAAAATAAAATTAAAAAAAAAAAAAAAAACGGTGGATGGCGCTGGCTGTTAGCGTGTCCACCTCCCGGGAGGCGGGGCTTAATTTAACGGCCTTTTCTCACCCGTTTAATCTCCCTGATTGGATGTAATGACGCGTGTGAAATGCGGTTGCTCTCGAGAGGGAGCTGCTCTTAAAAATGGCCTGTAGGTGAGTGTTTGTGTGTGTGTGTGTGTGTGTGTGTGTGTGTGTGTGTGTGTGTGTGTGTGTGTGTGTGGTGACTGCTCAATGCTCGGTTGGTTGACGACGGTATTTTAAGAATTAAAACGGCTAATTTTCATTTCCCGTTTGAGGGATTGTCAGACGGTCAAAAAACTACAAACATGGATGCCGCTTATTTTTAACTGGACATTTTTATTTTTATTTTTTTTCGATCGACATGGTGATTTCACGGACATGGTGACTTCTTAAACAGAAATAAGAAATATTCAGTGATATTAGGCTCTCTTTTATTTATTTATTTTTTGTTATTTGAATTTTTCATTTTTCATATTTTATTTATTTTTTAATAAAAATCCCCCCTTGACGGGACGACCATGCTAGCAGTTAGCAGTGCTAACGTGGGTCGTTTGCAAAGAATATTGGGGAACGCCGTGTTTATTTACAGCACTTTCTGGCCAGAAATGTTTTAACATATATATTCATTTATAAATACATCCGAACTATAAGATGCTACAATACGGCTTAAACAACGAATTGCCTTTTTTCAGGATTTTTGAGGTTAATGAGCTTCATGTTGCCAAAACATTTAGCCTCCTGACATCGCACCAATGAAATGTCCAATTCTGACAAAGAAGAAGACTATTTTAATGGTTTTAGCGTGCAGGAGGTACGTATTTGTGGATATTACCGGTGTGTATTTTATTAAAAGTGAAAAATAATGTTTCAGTGTAAATATCTCATGTTAAAACGTGGACACCTGCAACTTATGGACAAATAGCCGCTACACGTACACATATGTTTATTTTGTTATTTTCAGCCGGTGCAGCTTATATTCAGATGCTTTCAATAGTCTGGAAAATACAGTAAATATATATGTATACATATATATGTATATAGATATATATCTATATACATATATGAGTGTGTATGTATAAATTTGTTAATTCATTCATACATAACTGGAAATACCGTGCCTGATTTGCAACTAAAGTATATAATATGTGTATCTTTATATATGGTTTTATACACATATATATGTATAATATAATATAGGTATACGCGCACATATATATGTGTGTGTTTAATCCCTCTTATATGACTCTGCAGCTTTTGACAAAGTATCTAAATTCGATATTATTAGATATTATTTTGACTGTATTTTGATTATTATTTATTCTTAATTATTTTTTTACTATTATTAAAAATGATTTTACTTCAATTTGTTCATTTTTTAAATGTAATATTTAAGTTGAAAAATGAAAAATGACAACGCCGTTTTTCATTTGCTTCAACCCGATGTCTTTTTTTCAAAGTTCAAAATATTCCATGCAGAAATGTTATTTTCTTTTCTCCGCTATCGATGGTATAAAGTCAAAAATAAATAAAAACTAGATGTTAGATTTTTTTATATTTCAGAAGGGGTAGTATTATTATCAATTTTAAAGTGTATTTAGCTTGTCTTGTCCTTGCATGTCTCACTGGGAGGACGATGTGGAACCTGGCGGGAACCCAGACAGGAACGCGGAGAACATGCAAATTCTCGGTGTGTCGCGAGTCAACGTTATCGCCGTGGAAACCAACGCGAATCGATTTGTGGCGGCGGGGGAGGCCGGAACGGGAGGCGGCTCCTGCAGACGGCGGGAACTTCACACAGCTTCGGGACGTTCGACGGAAACCAGAAGTACGTCCTGTATAATCTGTGCTTTATGCTACTTTTTAAAAGTTCGTCGCAATTTGCATTTGAGTGTCTGCTTCTCGGCTCCCGGTGAGTTTGCAAAATGGAAAAAGAGAGGAATGAACAAGTGGGGCAACACGACTGGTATAAATGAACCGAGGTGTCGGGAAAACTAAATGATCGCTGGTTCCGGAGATGAAACTATATCGGAGAGAAAAATAAAAAAAAATGATTAAAAAAAAAAAAAAAGTTTAAAAATGAAATAAAATGAACAAAAAAAGAAAAGAAATAAATTAAAATAAAATAAAATAGAATAAAATAAAATTAATTAAATAAAATAGATAATAATAATAAAATAAATTGTGTGAATGACAGGGTGAATATTCTTGTCTCTATATGATGTGTGATCGATAGCGGAGGATAAGTGGTTTCGAAAATGAATGAATGAATGAATGAAAAAAGTACCTCAGTTTGAGGATTTAATTTTTTTTTCCTAAAAATTCTCCTATAACATAAATGCTCATGAACTAAAAAATGAGCTCCTCGCGGGAAACAACGGAAAATAAGACAAGATAAGGTAAGGTAAGATACGATAAGATACGATAAGATAGACTTTATTGATCCCCTGATGGGGGAATTTTCACAGCAGCACTAAAAATAGCATTAATTGTATTAATAGCAAAATATGTGCAAAAATGTGCAAGTCAGGATATAGATACTATAGAAGTGCAATGTAAAAGAAAAATATAAAAAAAAAATATATTACCTGTGCAATATTTATATAATCATATTTATTTATGTTAAATGCTGCATAGAAATTTATGGAAAATGCAGTTTTGGTTGTGCAAAATAGGGATGCAATAGGGATGGAAAGAATGGATCGGTCCGTCCCACCAAAATAAAAGATTTTTTTACGGTGTTAAAGTCGGCGTCAGGAAAGCCCGGAAACTTCTATTCTACGCCCATGACGCTGCGCTCTTTCCGTTTTGGAACCATCAAGCGAAACGCACAAAAACGGTGTCAGGACGGAGATTACAGCGTGACTTAGCATCTCCGCTAGCAGCCTGTTAGCAGCTAACAAACATCTTTATTTTGTCCGCTTCAACGTTTTTGTTCGGATATTGACTTCGTAAAACCGGTATAGTTGGGAAGCGGTCCAATCGCGCATTGGCAGTCCGTCAACGGGCGTCAGGACGCAACTTCCTGTTTAGCCAGGAAGTAAATTAGCTGGATATTTACGTATGATATTAGCGCGTATTCTCCTACCCTGTAATCATGACAATCTACTTTCTGGAGCGTTGATGTCAAGGATCTCCTGGGAATCTGTCGAGAACCCCTGAGAACTGGCGGAGAAGCCGTGAAACTCGACAAATGGCGGTGAATTCCGGGACCTTGTAAATCTGACGACGACGACAAAGATGAAGAGGAGCGGCGGCGGCGGCGGCGTCAGCTGTGCTTTCCCGCGTTGAAAAGCCGTCGCAGGTGCGTTGACATATCGGGTCGCAGGCCGTAGATCATCAGACACACATTTCCACGCACACACACACACACACACGCGGGTAGACGTAGGATTAGCGCTAGCATGTTGAAGTGATCCGCGGCGAGCGGCGACGGGAGGCCGACGGGGTCAAACGGCGTTGAACTCGCGGCGCCAACTGTTCCCCCGCCCCCCTAGGAATGTCGGAAATGAGAGCCTTGGATCACCGTGACGACAGGTGACATCTTACTCGTCCTCCGGCTACGCTTCCACCCGACGCCGCGGTTTACATGTCTCGATACCCCCCGCACACAGGGTAGATGGTACGACCCGGCCTGATTGTGCTGATCTAAATGTGCGATTAAAATGTTTTTTTCCGCGCCGCTCTGTTTATTTATTCATTTCTAACAGCTAGCCTAGCGTGACATGGCGTGTTCTACCACAAAAATGGGTTCTACCATGTTGCGGGGGGGGGGGGGGGGGTTCTATCATGTCATGATGGGTTCTACCATATGACTATTGGTACTACTATCAAGACGGGTTGTACCATATCAGCGGGGGGGTTCTATCATGCAACAATGGGTTGTACCATTTTACAGCGAGGGCTTTTACCACCACGCAGGATGTTCTACCATGTTGCAGAGGACTCTACCATGTTACCTTGTCAAGGGGGGGGTTTGTCGTGTCATGATGGGCTGTACCATGTCACAGGGGGGTTCTCCAGGGCTTCTATCATGTGGAAGGGAGCTCGAGCACATGACAACACAAATCACTAATTCATTAATTTTGGAAATTCATTGATTTTTTTATACATTTTCTAAATTTGTTATTTCTTTCTGATATATTTTCTTTTTATACTGAGTATCCTTTCTTCCTTGGTGGGAATTTAAAGTGATTTCATGAAATTTTTACTTTTTTAAATATTTTTCAACTTTTTAAAAATGAAAAAAAAAAAAGACGTTTTCTGGTTCTCCATCGGCTTGTGCCCAATGTAATAACAAATTAACCTGTTTATTTTGGGATTTGCCATTTTATTTGTTTATTTATCTATTTTAATTCTGGAAAAAAAGAAAACGTATTCTCCTTCTGTATCCATCAGGATGTGTCCACAAAAATAACTGATTAATTCATTTGTTTTTATTTTTGTATACGGTTTATTTATCAACATTTTAATATGTTATTCAATCACTCTTTTTTTTTTAATTGTTTTCCCGATATCTTTATTTAAATTATTAAATATATTTTCTTCCTTTGGGGTGAATTTAAGGCGTTTTCCTGTCATTCATTTCATTTTGTTAAGTCTTTTACAATTTTATTTATTTTCATACCTTCTATTAATCAACATTTTGTCAGGTTATTCAACACTGATTTTTTTTGTTGTTGTTGTTATTGTTTTCCTGATATTGTTTCTTTATTAAATATAATTTATTCCTTTGGGGTGAATTTAAGGCTTTTTTATTCATTTTGTTAATTCTTTAAAAATCATTTTAAAAACGTATTCTGGTTCTGAATCCATCAGTACGTGCCCACAAAAATAAAAGTAATTCATTTATCTATTTACTTATATTTATATATTTTATTCATCAACAATTTGTCCGTTTATTCAACAGGTTTTGAATTATTTTCATTCCAAAATTAAATATATTTTCTTCCTGTAGTGTGAATTGAAAGTCATTTCCTGCCACTTTTTTTTTTCCATTTTTATGAATTAATTAATTAAATAAATAAATAAATTAAAATGCAAATTCAAAAATAAATCAAGATGCAAATGCAAAAATTAATAAAAATGCTTTTTCTGGTTTTGGATCCATCAGCACATGCCCACAAAAATAAACTAGTTATTCATTTATCTATCTATTATTTTTTATATGTTTTATTTATCAACATTTTGTCTGTTTATTCAACAGGTTTTGAATTATGTTTGTTACAAATTAAATATATTTTGTTCCCTTAGTGTGAACTGAAAGTCATTTCCTGCCACTTTTTTTTCCACTTTTATGAAAAAATAAAAATAAATAAATAAATTGAAATCTAAATTAAAAAAAAAAAAAAAAAAAAAAAAAAAAATTAAAAACACTTTTTTCTGATTTTTGGATCCATCATCACGTGAGCCATTTTCATAACCAAAGGAAACGGCGGCGGCCTTTGGCGGATCGGCGACCTTTTACCCGCTAACCACGGGCCGCGGCGGCCGCTTCCCCGGCAGGAATGATTGCGGGCGGCTAAGAAATACGTCTGCGGTAATAACAGGGACACACACACACACACACACACACGCATATACACACTAACCTTCCATACCTGTGAGGCGCTCAGACCGCGAGGCCAATTTCGGTTGCAATTTCCTGCCGGGCCTCCGGAGCAGCTGCGCCGAGCGGCTGTTCACTTTTTCACGTGGAAACCAGAGGGCGGAATCTCAGATAGATAAAACCACACTTCTCTTGTCTTTTTTTTTTTAAAATATTTTTCCGTTTTTTTTTTTTTTTTTTTTTTTTTTCCAAAGGTCAAAGGACAGCAGTTCCTTTGTGACATTATTTATTATAAATATTACAGTAATTTTTCGCTTGCAAATGTCAAGTGAGTCGTTTCAAGTTATTTTTTTTGTTCTTGCCAACAAGGAAATAACAACTCATTTATCTCTTGCAAACTTCTATTGATTTATTACAAAAATAATTTATCGACAAATAATAGGTGAATTTTTTTCTGCTTTACGACATCATTTATTAAAAACAGTCATTTTTCACTTGCCATTGTCAAGAGAGTCACTTCAAATTATTATGTTTTGTTCTTGCTAACAAGGAATAAACAAGTCAATTTTCTCTGGCAAACTTCTCGCAATTTGTTACGAATATTACTGTAATTTTCTGTCGTCTTCGAGGAGCTCTTTCTGAATATTCGGCCAATTTTTATTGCCGTGATTATATTATTTATTACAACTATTATTTTTTTTCTCTTTTGTAAACATCAAGTTATTCGTCACAAATATAAGGGTCATTTTTTTTCTTGCAAACAAGAAATTAACAAGTATTTTTTCTCTTGCAAACATCGAGTTATTTTATCAGTATTTTTAATATGATGTTTACCTTTAAATGTAAAGGAAGTAATTCCAAACATTATGGTTATTTTTTTTTGCCTTAAACATGCCTTAAGCATATCTAAATAGAGTATAACTTTAATCATATTATAGCATATTATGTATCAAAAAAAAAAAATCTCTTGTTAAGTGGCAAATTATGTAATACAAAAATGACTGGAGTTTTTCAGTCTTCATTTCATTTCATTGCATCCAAAAAATGACTTTATTTTTGGGGTAAATGTACTTTATATTATATATTATATAAAAAATATAGTCATTTTTTTAAGTTAAAGGTCAAGGAATTTATTTCAAATATTATTTTTTGTTGTTGTCAAGTGATGCATTCCAAATAATTTGGTAAATTGCAAATGTTCATTCATTACAAACGTTACGGTCACGACAAGTCATTTTTCTCTTGCAACTGGGAGCAATTTACTAATAATCTAAATAATAACAATAATACTGATTATAATAACAATAATCATAATAATAATAAAGAGTTTTATATTGAAATTAATCATTATGCTGATAATACAAAAAACATAGTATTTATAAAAATATATGTATTATTTAAATGATAATAATGCTGATAATACTAATACAATCAATAGTATTGTTTCTAAATGATTACAATAAAATCAATCTAATAATGACAACAAGAACAACACTATTATTATAAGTATTATTATACTAATGTAATATATATATAATATATATACATATGTATATGATCATATAAACTATATAATTGTATATATAATAAAACTAAAATATATAATAGATAAATATATAATAAAAAATTATATACATATATACACATATATAATTTATACTAATATAGTATTATTCTTATTATTAGTCTGATTATTATTAGTAGTCTAATTATTATTATTATTATTACTATTATTATTAATGTTTAAATGCCTCCATATGAGTTGTGAATGAGTGAGTGAATGGTTGTATATTTATGTCTATACGACTTGTTAAGGAATGAATGAATGATAAATTCTATGTAACACAAAACAAAAACAAAAGTGAGATTCTTTGCAGACGATACGACGACGCACGCCGGTATTTTAACTTCCGTCCCTTCCTCACGACGCCTTTTCCGAACTTCCACGTGGCGAAATCCGAAGTAAGAACGGCGGCCACGGCGGTGAACGCAGGAATCGGCCAAACTGTTTTTTTTCCCCCTCAGGTATTTTCCTTGAAATCAGAGCTCGAGGACGTTTGAAAGCAAGAAGGTTCTGGTCTGGAAGCGTCGCGGGAAAAAAAAAAAAAAAAAAAAATGGCGGGAAAGCGATACGCCGACCCGTCCGGCGGCGAGCGGCTGAGTCTCACGGTAAATTGGCTCTGACGCCTGGCGGAGTCCGAGACGTCCGAGCTACTTTAGATGAATAAATGTATATTTTTAATTAAACTTTCATTAATGAACTGCAAATGTGAAAAGGTTTGCACGTTATCAAAACGCACTTTGCTATTAAATTAAGTAAATCGCACAATTACAGATGTTAAAACTAGCTTGGTTTAAAGAAATACCTTTATTTATTATTTCTCCCTATGCTTAAGTTATTATTTTTCTCTATGAAAATATCATATCTTGATTATAATAATTAACTTTATTTTCTGTATTATCATTATTATTATTTTTTTTAAATCTGCTAATTTTTCACTAATGTTTAGTAATTTATAACATATATAACAGTAATTTTCCGCCATTGTCAAGTGATTTATTTCATTTTGATTATTTTCTCTCTAACAAGTATCAGGCGATTTAATGCAAAAATTCTAGTAATTTTTCTCCAGCAAATGTCGGTTCGCTCGGCGCAGATTTTGCGGTAATTTTCTAACTTTGTCTAGAGATTTATTGAAAATATCAGTCATTTTTCTGCCACCATCAAATTATTTATTACAAATTTTATGCTACTTTTCTGCCCTTGTCAAGTGATTAATTCCAAATATTATGGTCATTTTTCTGCCTTCACTAGATACTGATTTATCACAATAATAAGAATAAGAAGAAAATCAAGAAGAAATTATTATTATTATGTATTTTTAATTGTGATTGCTTTTTGTTATAGCTATTTTTATTATTATTATTACTATTATTATTATGTGATTTAAAAAATACTAACTATTAAAAATGTTTAAATGTCATATTATCACCCACTGAAAATATGCACTGAAAATATGCACGATGCCGGGACCGCACCGCACACACACACACACACACACACACACACACACACACACACACACACACACACACGTGGATGGAGACGGGGTGACCCTGGTAGAGTACTTGAGCTCAGAAGGATGAGCAGGATGAAGTAATTGATGAGTTCATATTTTTTTTTTCTTTCCATGGCTGGACGGAGACTAGTATGGAACCCCACCCGTCCCAGGGGTCTGAGGTGTGTGTGTGTGTGTGTGTGTGTGTGTGTGTGCGCTGCGAGCATCGTCATGGAAACCATATCATAGCAAAAAAAAAATGGACAGGGAGGCAGAACGGGGACTCATGGAGGTGGACAGAGAGTCACATTACGGAACCAATTACTGAAAGCAGGTGGTTTGCGCACACACACACACACACACACACACACACACGTATGTCCAACTATTCAAAAACATGGAGCAGGTTAAGCGAATTCTCTAATGAATGGTCGTGACCATGGCTAATGCATGTATGCATCTATATTATCTGTAAAATATTTACATATATGCATAAAAATACATTTCTGAATATATATACATACGTACGCATATGTACATATATGTACGCATATATATACACATATGTTTATATATATGCATACATATACATTTTAACATATATATACACACACACATCCATAAATATATATGTACATATATATTCACATATATCTATGCATATTTACATTCACATATACATATATAATGCATATATGCAGATACACACACACACACACACACACACGTATGTCCAACTATTCAAAAACATGGAGCAGGTTAAGCGAATTCTCTAATGAATGGTCGTGACCATTCATTATATATATACACACACACACACACATATGTAAATATATATATATGCATATATATATATATATATATATATATATATATATATATATATATATATATATATATGTACACATATGTCTATGCATATTTACATCCACATATTCATATATAATGCATATATGCAGATACGCACACACACACAAACACACACACAAATATATATATATATGCATGTGTGTTCATTCATTCATTCATTCAAGTAATTCATTCATTATTCATGTCCAGTCCCGCTCGCCATAATCATAAAACAATTAATACAGTTTATCAACGTATAAATTACCATCGACGTGTAATAACCGTGTTGTAAATGTGTCACAGCTTGTTTTTTGTCCCATCAGCTCATTTTGTGTACTTTACACTTCTGCTGGCTGAGCAGAAACGCTCCTGCGGGACGACATAAACTCCAACCGCACCTGCTTTCTTTGTTTTTTTTTTTTTTTTTTTAGCTTTTCAAGACTAATTAATCACGGCGGCAGGCGTCTCCTCTCCCTCCTTGCAAAGAATACAGGGGCGGCGGGAAAATAAAAATAAAAAAAAAAAAAAAAAAAGGAATGAAGGACAGGTAACCTAGTTTTACTGCATCAGGTGTGAGACGGCGGCGAGCCTGCAAATCCGACGGCTCCGGAATAATAGAGCGGGAAAGTGAAGCGGCTGCGCGGCGATGTTATGGTATGCATGGGAAAAGGAAAAAAAAAAAGGCGCTCGCGCCGTTTGAGCCACTGAGTCGTCCACTTAAGTCTGACTGCCGCCGCCCTTCCACTTCTCCATCCGCCGCTGAATATAAATGGAAAAATTTGGGCGGACAAGTTGCCGCCGCCGCTCGCGATGAACTGCGTGTGTTTTTTTGTATCTCCACCTCCGGGTGCTTTTATTTATTTATTCATTTCCTGTCTTTTGTGGATGTTTTCCGCTGCTTCCTCGTTCCGTTCCAGCCTTCAAACTTCACGGTTAGCGAGCGTGCTAGCCACTGTTACCTCTTAGCCGCGCACCGCTGCAGCGTTCTCCACGCACGACAAAGCTGAACTGTGAATAAATTAAAGACATTTATTTTATTTACAGTTCAGTTTGGATTTTATTATGCGTTGAGAACGCTGGAGCAGCACGCGATTGCGCAATTGCGCGGCTTAGAGGGAACAGCGATGCTAGCCAAGTCGCTAAAGGGACGCTATATTTAAATATTGCTTCATAGTGCTTATCTATATGGTTGATTAGATGAGATGACATCGTTGTGACTGAGGTTGTTGACTTTGTAAGCGCAGGGATTCGTTAGCGAAGGAAAATGCTCAAGCTCGGAAAATCCAGCGAGATAGCGACTTTCGGATTGATCAGTTATGATGATGTTTTTTTTATTCAGTCAGTCATTGATTCATTCATTCATTAGCGTACCGTTTAGCTTGCTATAATGATTTGGGGGCTGTGAATGAGTGGTTCACCCATGGACCAATGACAGGGCCCCATCTTGAGACGTACAAATATTCACCCAATGACATTTCGCTGTCATTCACAGATCAGATCAGATCGATAGATCGATAGATCGATAGATAGATAGATGTAAACACCTTTTCCTCTTTCTAGAACCTCTACATCGCAGCCGAAAGGTCGCAGAGTGGGCTAGCCGCTAGTTGCTAGCGTTAGCATCGCTTCTTCTATGTTGACGATCCCCTTGGGTTTTTCTAAACTCAAAAAAAAACTGATTTGCTCTGAGAATTTTATTCATTATTATTATTAATATTATTATTATTATTATTATTATAATTATTATTGTGTTGCTAAAGAACAAACAGGAAATGATAAAATAAGTTTCAGATGAAATCCTCAGAATTGCTTGTAGGATCATAATAACAGTGAGAATAATCAAAGCGGCCATATTTGTAGTCCGTTCATCATTTGAGCAACCTCATCCTCAATTGATGAATCAAAAATTGTTATTTATAAGAAAACAAATATGGAATTAAAGGTCAGACACGGTGGAAAAAAAAAAAAAAAAAACTCTGAAAATTATGATTATTTTGGTTTTTTGGGGGGAGAAAAAAGGTTATGACAGCGACCTCACGCAGATGAAAGTTGTCATTTTTAACGTGTAAAGTTTTCCAAAGGCCGACCACGTCTGGCGTGGACGCCGCGCCAGGCTGGCGGTCCCTGATGAGGCGGCGCTGGCGGAAGGATCTAGTTTTGCGGGCGGCGGGAGACGGCGGGCGGAGAGCCGCCCTCTTCGCTTCGCTTCCCTTCACGTCGCCCGGGCGTCCAGTGAAAACTGACACTAGCACATCTGGCTAAGTGGGATGCAGCATGCACGTGTGTGTGTGTGTGCGTGTGTGTGTGTGTCTGAGGAGAGGTTATAAGACTTCCAGAAGGAAGTTATCGTTCTTTATTCATTCATTTGGTTGTTTATTTGTGCAGCTGGTTAAGCAGATTCAATTGATTTAAAAATAAAAATAAACGAAAACTTTTTAGAAAAAGTAGCGTCAACACATTAGCTTTCAAAATTTTCAGCCTCACCTTTGACGAATATTTATTTATTTTATCAAAATCATTTTTGACATTTATTCTTTTTTTATTCCAGATGGTTTCTGCTTCTCATCCATTCAACCAGGACAAAAAAAAGCTTTTTAAAAATGAATTCTATTCATTTTAAATTTGTCTCTTTTTTTTTGTTTTTTGATTTTACCCCCACCGATTGCTTCCTTTTCTCATATTTAAAGGAAAAACAACAAAGCTTTCTCCATTTTCTTTAATTAAACAATCAACATATAAATTCATATCTGCCTCCCTTTTATATTATGTATTTATTCTTACATATTTATTTATGTAATTATTTATTTACTCCATTTGATTTCTGCTTGTCTGACTTGCTTCGTTTACTTCAGTTGTATTTTTTTTTTTTACCATTATTTTTATTAATTACATTGAGTCCTAGTGTTTGTTGCTTCGTTGACACATTTTTGTTTTCTCCTTCTTTTATTTTTATTAGAGAAGCTTTTTTACATGTTGTTTAATTTATTTGAATTTTTATTTGTTTTCCTGACGGTGATTTTCCTGCCACCCTTTCACATTTTGCTAAAACAAAAGGAAAAACAACAAACCTTTTTTCATTGTTTTTAATTAGTTCATTTTTCTATTCCTAATATAAATTCCTGATCATTTCTGCCTCTCATTTGTTTTATTTAATTATAAAATTAATTAATTTATTTATAATAATAATATCTGCCTCTGCTACATTATCTACTATTCTTTTTAAAATACACAAGATTAAAAATCATAAACTTTAATCTTGTGTATTATTTTCATTTTTTTTTCCCAGTGTTTTTGGACCGATAACATGTTTTCCAAAAAAAAAAAAAGTATTAAAAAACAAAACAATAACATCATTTCCGTTACTAATCATGATACAGGGTTTTATACAAATTTATAACAACATATCATAGTTATGTATATATTATATCATATTCTGTGTCAAACCCCTCATTTAAGTGAGTTAATAACACAGATTGGGGTTTCAAACCCGTCGTCCCGGCAACGGGCCTCCAACTTCCTGTCTGAGAAACTCCGTACAGGAAGTCTTAAACAAGGCCCAGGAGACAGGAAATGGCCGGAACACCTCCGACTGAACCAACGTTCCACGGAAAAATGTGTGACGCCATGTGTGAGACGTGATTGGGTAAAAAGCGTCTTGCTAATGCTAAGCACAGGTAGCGTAAAACCTGTTTCCTCTTCCTGATTACGAAATATTACGACCTCGGGGAAAAAAACCAAGGCGCAGGAAACGTCCAGAGCGGCTCGGACCAAACCAATGTTCAATAGAAAAAAGTGAAACATGATTGGGTAAAAAGCATAATGCTAATGCTAAGCCCAGCTAGCGCATAAACATGGGCAACAACATGGCTCTTCTTCTTCTTCTTCTTCCGCTTCAAAAACCTGTCTCTGCCTCCTGATTGAGAAAGATTACGTCGTCTGGCGCTCGTTGATTAAAAGCGCCATTACCGTGGCAACCCTGAAACCACCCATTTGTGTCGGTTATGCTAGCTAGCAGAAGCGCCACCTACCGACTAGCGAGCTAACCGATGTCAACGTCTGGAGGGCATCACGAGGACTCCCGGTGGCCAGACGTTGTTACTGCAAAACCTGAACGCGTAATTATCCGTGCTTAACGTTCCTCGGATAAATAGAGCGCC
>NC_141289.1:2507500-2607500 GCF_037954325.1 Fistularia commersonii | reverse complement strand
AGCATCACCACTAAATAGCAACATGCACTGTATCTAAACATCCCTGATAATAGCAAATTTGAACTGCTGTGTGTTAGCGTCTTTAAGCTGTTATGCCTTAGCATCCCTGCTCATTAATAATTTGAAGGGTTCATATTAATGCTATATAGCAATTGGACCAGTTATATCTCAGCATCTGTGCGCTATAGCAATTTGATCCATGATATTTAGCATTCTTAGCCATCCAAACTGTTTTGCCTCAGCATCCCTGCAAAACAGCATTTGCATTCTTATATCTGACCATCGTTGCTATATAGCGAATTTCAACGGCTATGTCTTAGCATAGCTGCTAAATATCGATTTGAACTGTTTCTTGTTAGCATACCTGATGAGGGAATTTGAGTTCCATGCCTCTGAAGCTTTGCAAAATAGCAACTTGAACTGTCCAGTCTTACATTCCCTGCTTAAGCGTGCGTTGGACTGCTATGCCTTAGCATTCCTGCTTAATACCAATCTGAGCTGTAATATCATAGCATCCCTGCTAAATAACAATCTTAGCTAAATATATCAATTAATCACTTAGCATCCAAGCTAAATAGCATCGTAGCCTGTTGCGCTTTTCCGAAACTCGGCACGACTTATGGGGTTATATATATTTAAGGTAGGGGTTTTGGCAAAGGGGCACCGTTCGGCGGACAAAAAGAAAAAAAAACAAATAAAAAACAAATTAAGTAAATAAAAAAAACTTTAATTACTTCAAGCTCTAGCGCAGCCGCCCATCTCCATCCCCTGAACGTTGTCCGGAGAGACTCGCCTAGAGGAGGAGACGGTTACGTCAAATCCACTCCCCTTCGCCTCACGTCTGCATCTTAATGGCGCTCGGCGGCAGCAACGGCAGCCGGTTTAATGCTAACGTGGAAATTACTTCGTGAGCGTGCGCATTTGCACGTGCTTCATCCCCCACAGGGGTGCTCATCAGTCTTCCTTCCCGCCTTCCCAGGGCTACCGGATCCTCTCTGCTCTCAGGTGAGCGCTAGCCGCCCTCTAGCGCTAATCAGTCGGCCACATCCCCTTGGCATCGCCGCTTGCTAACACGCATACCGAAGCCGTGATTTAAGAGGCTCCCGTAGCCCCGGCACTCCAAATCAGAGTATCCGATCGATCCGACGGGTGATTGCCGGGTTTCGTGAGGTGCTCCGTTTTAATTAAAACAAGGAACTGGAGGTCTTGATATTACACCTCCTGGGCCGGAGCTGATTTCCGATGGATGTAATAGTTGAGTCTCCAGCAGAAGAGGCATCTGCTGCAAGTAGCCTCGAGTGCACTTCCATTTTCAAACAAGATTCCAGCACAATCGGTCTAAATCACTGGAAAAAGATGAGGTAGCACGTTAGCATTAGCCAGCGACAATCAGTTAGCCGCCCGTTGGGTCTTGCTATCGACAGAATCGGTTGTTCCTAGATTCGAATGTTCTACCTCGAGGAAACAGGGCGTCCAAATGAGCAAGAAGCGCAACAAAGAAGGGTCACCCCTATGATGGGAGGGCTGCTTGTTCAATTCCCGACCCCTCCTGCCCGTATGCTAGAGCGTCAGAAGTAAGACGTAGAGGCGTTGGGTTGAACATGTATGCCCGACGGACTCATCATTGTCTTGCATGGCAGTGGCGTGTGAGTGGATGAATGCTATCTTGTGTAAACACACACTCATAAAGGGAATGCATTGAGTACTACCAACTCGTGGACGGACCTGTCCAGGTCAGTCCAGAAGGCCTCAGGTACCCAGGTGTTTTCTCTGAAACTGGCCCCTGGCAATGGACACAATAAACATGTTAGCACCCCCTGGAGAAGCCAGCTGAGAACTCCTGGAGGCGACAAGGAGTTCTTCCAGTGAACGAACCTCTGCCAGTGAACCTTCAGCATGTTTTTGGACTAAGAGAGTCTAAGGAACCCCACATAGAAAAAGGGGAGAACATGGAGAACACTATCGGCATGGAGAACACTATAGCGCCAACCCCGGCTCTGAGAGCAAGGAAAAAAAAAAATAAAAGCACATTTGAGCGTTTTTAGCCATGGAAACCCGATATCGGGCCGTCACCAAAATGAGGCGGCGCGGAGCGATTCCCAGCCAGTGCGAATTGAGTATGACTGATGTCTTTATCACCTCGAGCTACAATGCTAAGTTTATGAGTAATAAATACTCGAGCACGTTCATGTATTGCAGTTTCGAGGCCCGAGATCCAGAAGACCATCTGGCCCGTTCTTTATTCCCCCAAATGGATCTACCACTCAGCTAGCCCTCCCAACACTCCTCCCCCCGCGCACAATATATATGACTTCACCCTCCCGGACTCCGGTTAACCCACACCAAATCAGCCATTTTAAGCGCGGGAGCGTGGCCAAGGCCGTATCTCAGAGCCGAGAAAGAAAAAAAAAAAAAAAAAGGGGGGGAGCGAAGTGAAGAAGGAAAAAAAAAAAAAAAAAAAAAATTGCATCTGTGACTAAAAGCATTGGCCCGCCGCCCAAAAGCCTAGCAGTCGGCGTTTTAGGGTAGCCGGCGCTAACGGCCCCGGACGTTTTTTTTTGCGCGCCCTCCACCGGCTCCCCCCGGGTGTCGAGTTTCAGCGTTTCGCGCTGATGGTCGGAAAACGCTGATTCAATTTTGGCCTAGCGTAGCCCCCCCCTTAAACCCCAAGCTCTGATTTACAACCCCTTGATACGTTGAGATAATACCATGTGGCCGGGGCACATTAGCTCAACAAGCTAGTTGGGGGGAGGAGGAGGAGGAGGAGGGGGTCGACAACATCAGGATTCGGACTTGCGTTGTAAATACAAAGTGAGTCATAAACCTGGCCCGGGCAGATGTGGGGGTGCTTTCGCTGTTGGAGTTGCGGGTCCTGCCTCTGAAGTGTGAAGATATTTAGCGTCAAGCTAAACTTTCTTTCCCATGAAACATCACGGCTAGCGACAAGGCGCCTGCGCACGAGGACGCTATTCGATGCTACGCGGCGGAGCGGCTTCTCTCGTCCGCCATTGAGCGGCGAGGCGCTTTACAACACACCGCAGACGGCTCCCCGGGTAAAACGAGATGCTAAGGTCATTAACTTTTATCCCTAGGATAGGTATTTAAATCGGAGTGTCGAGATGGTTCTCGAAAAACGGCGGCGACAAAAAAAAGAAAAAAAAAGAAACCTCGACTCCGACGGGCCAATTAACCGGATGCATTTTCTTTAATTTGCCCCCCGTCGGATTGCGAGCGGCGCTGCTATCCAGGGGTCTCCTCCGGCTCACGGTCACATTTTGTGGGAGTCGCTGAAGCTGAATGCGGACGTCAGCATGCAGACGGCGATTAAGGGATCTTTAATACTTAATATACCGATGAAAGTGCTGGCGGTCGAGATGAGCTACAAGGGGGCGGGAGGGGGTAATGGTGGGGGTTACACAACAGAACTGATGATGATATTGGAGAGCACTGGAAAAGGTACAAGGGCAGGAGTCCACTAGCTGATTGGAGGAGACAGAGGAAACAGCGAGCAGAGAAGGGATCTAACATCGCACTCTGAGGGACGCCAGAGGAGAATATGGAAGTACAAGTACAACAGCTGGAGGAAGGGAAAAGTCCCTTTTGCACTGTAGGAACTCTTCTCCGTTCATTGGGCCTTTTCAGGAACTATGCCATTCTGAATGTACCGCAGAGTAGCCTAGCATCCTAGCTAGTTCCTCGCTCCAACTGCGAGACAGGCTCTTCTTATGGTTCCACAGGAAGTCATGTGACGTAGATGTTCGTTGGAAGCCACACTGCTTACCAGATGCTTCTTGCGACCCTGTAGAGCCATTTTTGAAAGCTCTCCAGGACCCGCGGAGGGACATCAACAATTTGGCCGAAAAAAGTGCGAAGTTAGCTAACGGAAGCCATTTTCACAGGGAGAAGCAGTGCAGGGAGAAAATAAAACACTTCAACCCAGTTCTTAGAACTCTTCCGTCCGAAAGCGGCTGATGAAACGGACGATAAAAAGACAACAACGGCCCGAACGAGTCAAAAGCGCGGTGAGGAAACGGTCCTTGCCGGGATTAGAAAGCATTAAAGCTGCGCATCACTGACCTGCGGTACAGGAAGCGCTCACGTTGGCGTAGCCTCATGCCAGCGCTGCAGTTTGCGGAGCGGCGTGGTTCCAGATCATCCCCACCGGCCACTGAAGAGCGAGCCGGTGCTAGACGCCGCTAGCAACCAAAATATTGTTCCAGGTGTGGTGACGGGCTGGGCTTTTATTTGGACAAGTGCTTGTCTGGCTCGGGAGGCGATGGGCTGACGGAGATTCTGGAACGGAAGGAACGAGGGATGTTTATTTGAGCGCTAGCTTTTTATTCTTGGTTTCTAGCGGCCCGTGCTAATCGGTTAGCCGCCCCCCCGTGTGCTTCTTGTTAATCCAAGCTATCGCGCCCCGTGGATTAGCCGCCATCTGACGTGGCTCATTTAAATTAATCCAGGCTAGCAGTTTTAGCATACAGTCCGACTCAAGATGCCCGCCGACAGCCTCCCTCAGGGGGAAGGAACCGTATCCCCGCCTCCACCAACAATAAATTTATAGATTCATGAATTAATAATAATCACTTTTTTTTTTTCTTTTTTTAATTCTTTGAAACTGTCATCCAATCATTTTTCTCCTGGGACACTGAAAGAGCGGGGAAACCCAGCTGGCTTTACCCTTGGGTTTTTCCTCCTACATAATCACCACTTTGATGGAAAGCACTATATATATATATATATATATATATATATATATATATATATATACACTTTTTATACACTTTTTTTTAATCAATCATCCATTTTTCATCGCCATGGAGAAGTTCCTTTCCAGATCCCGACTCGGACGGCCCTGAAATTTTAATGTCGCTGGGAAATTACTCCGCTCTCCTTCTGTAGGAGTTTTCTACTCGAAATGACTTTACACACTTGTTCTCTTTTCTCAATGGGTTAAACCACTTTTTTTTTGGGGGGGGGGGGGGGTTGTTGTGTTATAGGGGTCTATAATTTCTGTTATTCAACCGAACATTCCTGGTTCGATTCCCGGCTCTTCCTAGTGTGTCGGAGTGTTGTCGAGCAAGACACTGAGATGCTAACTGCTCCCCTGGCGCCGCTAGATGGCAGCCAACTGCTCATGGTTCATCCATGATGGGTTAAACGCGGAGAAGGAATTTTCCGCAAGAGATTAATATAGTGTAATAAAAGAAATAAAAAAAATAGATAGGCTTGTGTGATACGCTCGCTTCATCACCCGTCATCCATAATAAATACTGGAGTGTCTCCACTTACGCTCTAGATAGCATTCACCCGTTTACACACATGCTAACACGGCGGCAGAGCTAGCATACTAGGTGCTAACATGCGCCGGGAGGAACTTCAACCACCGACCACCACAAAGCTAACCGCTAAAGGCTAACTCCAACCACAACCGAGTTGCGGCTAGGACACGAGAAAGATGTCAATCGTAGCATGACGCTAAAAACATTAGCCGTGTCATCTTCGAGGACTACCGCGCCGCTATTCCTTTTTTTTTCTTTGTTTCGCTTTTTTCGTTTCCCTCGAAACGAAAATCCCGGATTCTGACGGCGAAGTTCACGAAGTTTCATCGTCACGGCGACCGGGGGGGGGGGGGGGGCAGAAGGGTTCAAGGAGAGGCGGCTATAAAAAGACGGGGATGGACTGACGGGTGGGGGGACGCCTGGGAGGAAGACGGCTTTCTGGGCCAGGTCGTGGATCACCGCCGCCGGGGCGGGAAAAGGGGAGAGGAGAAGAAGCGATGTGATAATTCAACATCCTGCGACGGTTTAATGGCCGCTGCATAGGTGAGGGATGGCGGCGGCGGCGGCAAGGGGGGTTCCCGACTTTCCCACCCCCTCTTTTTTTTCAAACGCCGCGAGCCAACGTCACCCCCCGGGAGGCTGCTTCATTTGCGGGCCGGCGGGGGGACGGGTTCGAGAGAGAGGCGGTAATGGAGACACACTCGAGAGGCATTCTGTGTGTGTGTGTGTGTGTGTGTGTGTGTGTGTGTGTGTGTGAGGGAGGGTGGGTTAAAAGCAAAGCAAGTGCCCGTTTTTTGGGGGGGGATTGTGGTGGTGGAGGCGCTGGAAGTGAAGAAGGGCAAGTCGGAGTGACAGCCGTGGAAATGATGCGTCGGGAAAAAAAGCGCCGCAATTTCGGTATAATTTCATCCCAAAGCCGGAATCCCCTCCCCAAACTGCCCCGACCTCTGAAATCTGCAATTTGAAGGATATAAAAAGAGCATCTTGCGCTATTTTAGCGCGAAGCTAACAACATGAAAAAGGCGGGAGCGTCACTTCCTGTTTGAACAGGAAGTGGCAGAGGCTCCACTTCCTGCTACCCAAAACCCATCATAGGAAAATCATTACAGCACCATCTGTCCGTCACGACCACATTTCAACTTTTATGACGTTTAAACAGAAAACAGATGCAAAGGAGGGAGGGGGGTTAAAGAGAAGCGCCACTCGGGGGCTAATGGATGAAAAAGTGTGAACGTTGCCTTCGAGGGGGCCTCACACACACACACACACACACACACACATGCATAGCAGGCCGACCGCCGTCAAAATTAAAATACCACGTGTGTGTGTCGTGGGGATTGGCCATGTCTTGGGGGATGATTAATGGCGAGAGCGTTCGCCCACTCTCAGGGGTTTTCGCGTGGCGGCGACGGGAATCCGCCAGAAACACCGTAACGCGGCTCCTGTCCGGTTGGACGCCGCGGATTGTTTTCTTTCCCAAGTGCGGGTGATATAGGATTACAGCGGTGAATTATACTGTCAGGAAGGACTTAACCCCCCCCCAACACACACACACACACACACACACACACTTTCCATCCTTGTGTTCGGCTCTGGAGAAGCTAGCTACGATAACCACGCCGATTACAGGTCACGTTTCGGAGCGGGGATGAAAGCGGTTGCAAAGAAAAAAAAAAAAAGGGGGTTGTGAATGGGGAGGCGGCTGATTGGTTGATCTGTGGGGGTGGGAGGGGTCACCCGGGTTCTGATTGGCTCCTGGGGGTCGGGTCGTTGACTTAATCCTGGATTAAGACAGGTGTGTAAAACAAAACCAGAGAGGGCAGGTATCATAGATGGAATGCAAAGGGTCGATATTCATTCATTCATTCATTCATTCATTAGCTAAGCTACTTAGCTTGCTAAAAACAGGAAGTGGCGCCGACTAGAGCCAATCACAGGTTTACACCTCGAATAAAGACATTCACCCTCTCATTCATGCATCATAGAGACAAAAAACATTCACCCTGTCATTCGTGAATGAATATCTCCGTGTGTGATTGACAGCTGGCTGTGATTGACAGGTTAAGCCCCGCCTCTTGCGTCAAGCGACGGCTTGGATTGGCTGATTGGCTGCAGCTGATGATATAACCTATGTTTTTCTTTTGCAAACACCAGCAATATGTGTGTGTGTGTGTGTGTGTGTGAGTGTGTGTGTTTTCCCACCCTGCCTCTCGTAATTGGAAGCACAAATACCATAATGGGAAGTATAAATACCACAAAGTACTTTAAAGTACTCACATACATACATGTGTGTACTTTTCTATACAAGCTAAGTGGGAGTTATTATACGTTAATTAACCGAAAGTCTATTAAGCTGTATTACTGCGGTGCAATGTCATAAATCAAACCCTTGTGGAATAAACGGCGGGGAGATCACGCCGTTTCTAATCGATCTGTTAAATCGCGACGCCGCGGACGCTAATCGACCCGAAACGACGACGGAGACGATCCGCGGCCCCCCGAGAGCGAGCTGGGCGAGACGCTATGTGGAGCGAGATGCTACAACTGGGTCACATTGAAAATCGGGGTTTGCAGCTTTGAGGGAGGACAAGTACACACACACACACACACACACACACACACACACACACACACACACACACTCAGGAGATACAGGCCCAGAGGGAGGGAGGTAATAAAGGAGGGTGTTTTAGTGAAATTTATAAGCACTAAATTCATTCATTTGTTATATTAACAGAGCCTCGGTGTGTGTGTGTGTAATTTGTGTGTGTGTGTTTATGAGCTTCAAACACACTCTCGGATAATAAAGAAAGACACCTCTGTTTTTTTTGGGTTTTTTTTTGTGGGAAAAAAACCAAAAAAAAACAAAAAAAAACAGGTCTTCCTCTAAGTTACACCATGGGAATTTCTCGTCTTTCCGTGCTAGTTCGCCGCAGGCTAACATCGCTAATGGCCGGCATTAGCGTCTCGGCTCAGTTAACAGAGCGGCTACACCCCAAGTCAGAGGGTCGGTAGTTCGATTTCAGGCCTCTTCCTGTCTGTCTTTAAGTGTCCTTGGGCGAGGCATCAACCCCCTAGTAGCTCCTGATTGTTCGGGTTAGCGCCTTGTACTGAAGACAACTGACATGAATGGGTGGATGGATGGAGAGGCAGCTAGCTAGCTAGCAGGCTAGTTGTGTTAGTTAAATAGCAGACACAAAACGATCCAATGACACATTCCAGCACTTGACTGGGAGTTCCCACTTGAGGTTATTTTTCCTGGACATTTTCAGGAGCTACAGTATGACATACAAGTTATGGACAGGAGTCCCAGGGGTCCGCCAGAGAAGAACAATCTCATTCTGCTCTTGCACCCCTTCATTATGGGAGTTCCCACAGCTGGTTTTCCAGACGTCATCTGGGTGGAACTCTGAGAACCACTACGTGACTGGTCAGAAAGTTGAACCGGGCGTGTTTAATTCTGCAGAAAAAAGAAAGTGTTGTCATTCTCCGCTCTCTTCTGTCGCAAAAAGTTGTACAGTGACAATTAGCTTCAAGGAAGCGGTGAGGAAGTATGAAGATCGTTGTAGAACGTCTAGTAAGATGTCTATGAAGGCTCTAAGTCTTCCTCCTCACAAATGGATGTCCCATCACTGAAGAGCCACCTCTTTCGGTTTAGGAGTCCATGGTCCACTAACACCCGAAGGACAAGGGCAACTCCTTGGTCCTTCTTGGCAATGCTCACATTCTGGCTGGAGAAGACATGTGGTTTGGTTGGGTGAAAGAAGCCATCTTTGTCAAACTGACAAAGACTGTCACCACTCAACCTTCGAGCTTCATAAAGACTCACGCTGAGGTCACGTATGGCCTTGGCGACTTCTGCCCCAAGAGGTCTAATGGGTTTCTACACATTGGCCATACAATTGCCTCACTCAAGTGGGTCCCCAGAATTAATACCCTTGTTCCCTCAACTTGGTTTCTGCAAAACAAGTCACCAGTTAACATAATGAGCCATCTTAACGTGGACCTAACCCTGGGAGTTGTATCCCAGAAACTCCCAGCTGTCCAGTAGGACTGAAGAAGCACCTGGGATGAGAGGAGTACAAAAATCAAGGCCAATTGCCATGAAGAGGTTTGACATCGACAGCTAAGAAGGAGTATAAAGATGGGCAGATGGCTCGGAGTCTTTGGAAAGAGGGGCCCAAACTTTGTGTCCAGAGAAGAGCGTTTGTCCCAGAAGATGGTGATACCCACTGGACAAATTGGAAAAGGCTCAAGAGCTTGTACAGACGAAGAAGAGCATCAGATGCAACACAACTCCAATTCCTATGATGTGGGCGGGGCCTGTGAGGACTTTTCCCCCCAGGATGTCTCTTATGAAATATCCCGGCCAGAAAGAACTCGGTTCCGGCTTTTCCCAGGATGTGCAGAAGCCTTAATCCATCATCCCGCCCCATGATGCCTAGCAGAAGGTCTTCTTTTCAACAAGTGTACTTTACATTTTGTACATTTACCCGGAACACTCCCATGTTTCTTCCTCTTCCGCCCCTGGAGGTCTGATTTTGAGGATGTGCAGTCTATGGCTATACCATATCTATGAAATAATGTCTTACATTCTTGAGAGTTATGACGAATGGATCCCTCACAGACCAATGGAAGCGAGACTCTTCATCTGAAAGTAGCTAGTTTGGTCTCCAGACGCTTATTTGGAAAGAGAGAAGTTCTGACTGCGGTCTGAATAGTCTCTACAAAGATGATCTGATTGCCTGCTAGCGTCACTTGGGGCGCCGCGCCAGCTAGAAGCAGGGAAATGCCTCAAAAGTCCCTTTCACACTGTAGAAACCTTTGTAGGTTCCAAAAAATCCTTTCAGGAACTAAGCAGTTTGCCGGAGCATTCAGAAAGCAAAGGTATCAGGGACCTCATCTGAAAGAATCATTGCGGCTCCTACTCCGAGGCAGTGTCGTTTTCAGTTCCAGCTCTTGATATCAGTGCTCTGTGATTAGCAAAACTCATTAGCCCTGTCATTACTAGATACGCCGTCTCTAAAAACTATAGCGGTCACTAGTCAGCTGTGTTCTTGCGACAGAATGGACAGAAACAGCGAGAAATGGACTGATGAGGAGGTCCAAGCTCTTCTGCCCTGCTATGCCACAGAGGGGTTTCCAGCGCTAGCGGAGGAACATTAACATTTTGGCTAAATTAAGCCGGAAATAGCTAACAGCGGGGTTGTTTGCATGGCGAAGCAGTGCAGGGGCAAGATAGAAACACTTCCTTGTTGTCGGGGTCATCTTCGTCTTATTCTGTAGCGTTCTGTTTTTGAGTTTGGCACAAGTGTAGAGCATACCGTGGTCCCTTACTGCTTGTGCCAAAGCAAAACTAAGAGGTTCCCTTAGAGGAGGAGGGTACTTCTGAACCAAATTTGATCCTTTTCCTGCATAAAAGCAGCTAACATTGCTCTTTGAAGTCGGAGTGACAGCATACATGTTAGCCTTTAACCCCTAGCAAGACAGAGAGAGGCTAAGGGTTGAACCTTGTATGTTTTCCATGGCTGTTAATTTGGTCAATCATCTTCTGGGTTTTCCAGCACATGCTGGAACCCTGAATGAGTGTTGGAGTGGAGTGTTGAGTTGGAGGTTTCAGCAAGGAAGGCGTGGACCCGGCACCGCGGACCCGGCGACGCTGATAACCCACGTTAGCTTAGGGCTAATGGTACCGTATCCTCTAGGTCCGTCAGCCTTGGCCATGTATTAGATTTTCACTTGAGAGAAGAAGAAGAGACAGAAAAAAGGGAAAACAAAGGGTTCTAGCAGCCACTCCAATGTTCGTGGCGCCGCCGAAGGGCCCAATTTCACCCTAATTAAATCCATCAGAGTCAATTGTAACCGACTCTGAAATTGGTGTCGGGCTCGTTATGTTTTCCAGCCAAACGGGCCGGCGTTCGGCGCGGGCAGGACGCTGATCCACGTGAGACCGGCCGAACGGCGGCAAATGATTCCGGATAATTACGGCCGCAGACGTGGCTTCGATCGCCAAATGACAGAGAGAAATGTGTTGTGAGAGGTGGAATTGCCGGGTTTTATTTCTGCTAATGGCCGGGACGTCGGAGTGCTGCATGGGTGGGGGGGCCTGGGGGTTCACCGGAGTCTTCTTTTTTTTTAATCAGTGGTGAAACTGCTGAAGCTAAACTCAATATGTAAAAGTCATCAGTATAAAACCAGAGGATGCTAAGGTGCGCTAGAAGTTAGCAGACTCCCTCCCCTTCTCTTCCTGAGTACGGAATCCGGACTGCGGGATTCAGAAAATCTGTGTTTACCCAACGCCGGGGACGGACAAGACAACTGTTCGCGGGGTTAGCGCCACCGACGTTAGCGCCGCTATTGACTCTTTCCTCTATGAGAGTAGTCCAGTTTAGCTACGTCGGCCATGTCCCCCTCATCTCAGTCTCCCGATGCTACTTCCTGTGTCCCGCCTCCTCTCTCTTATTGGCTGTTGGCGACACCCCTAACCAGACGGCAGAAACCTGTCACTGTTTCTGTGCAGACCCACGGTTACCAACAAGCCAATGGCCACGACAAGTCAAGTCAACTGTCCCCAAATAGCCACACCCACTGTCTACAGCTAGCCACTACTGCTTTCCCCGACTAGCCACACTTACTGTCCCCAAGAAGCCAAAACCACTTCCCACAACTGGTCACTTCTACTATCCACAACTAGCAACATGCAATGTCCACAGCCACCCATGTCAACCATCCCAATCTAGTTGCACCCTCCCTTTATAGCTAGCCACGCCCAATGTCCAAAAAACTAGCCATGACCACAGCTCCCAACTAGCCACAAGTAGTCCATCCACTGCCCATACTTACCATTTCCGCTAGCCCCCAATACCCACTCCTACTGTCCCCTTTAGCCACACCCACTGTCCCCGACTAGTTACACCTACTGTTCCCAAGACACCATAAATGCCCCATGAATGCTGCAGGAAAAGCACTACGGATGTTCAACACCCACTGTCCACAGCTAGCACAATTAGCTATGCCTTCCGTCCACATCTACCCATATCAACAGTCCCATACTATCCATGCCCTCTGACTCGACCTAGACACGCCCAGTGTCAACAACTCGCAACACCCAAGGTGTTGCCTCCAATGAGCACCCCCAATGTCCGCAACTACCCATATCAACTGTCCCAAACTAGCCAACCCCTCTAGGGCTAGTCACACCAAGCACACCCAGCTAACCATACTTGCCTCATACTCACCATATTAGCTAGCCCTTACTTCCCACAGCTACTGACCCCAACTAGCCATGCTTACAATCCCCAAGCAGCCACAAACACAGTCTCCAATGAGCCTCCTCAATGTCCACAATTACCCATATCAATTATCCCAAACTAGCTACCTCTTCTATCTAGAGCTAGTCACGCCAAGCCAAAAGCTACCGCCCCATACTCACCATGATCGCTAGTCCTTACTTCGCACAACTACTAGCCATGCTTACTTTCCCCTACGAGGCTACTGTCCCCAACTAGCATCGCCCGTTGTTCAAAACTAGCATTGCCGACTCTGAATCCTTGAGCAAATGGCGCGACACGGATCCAAATACAGAACTGGAATCCAGCTTCATCGTCTCTATCATGTTAGCATTAGCATTCATGATACGAACACGTGACGCCATTTTGAGACGGCTCAAATAAAACAAAGCCTAAATCGGGAAACATTTCGTCGCCCCGTTTTATACACTGCAAGGCTAATTTAATTTAAGTACTGCATTTTATAGGTACATGATATAGATTTCATATATTGTTTATAGTACTAATGCAGTAATGGACCCACGCTCAGCCATTAATATTCCCAGCTATCTGTGAATATGTGTGTGTGTCGGGGCTGAGCGGAGGGGACGTTTATAACCGAGACCTCCGCGTCGATAAATATATTTAAGGATGCCGTCAGGCCGTTGTTTAATCATATTATTAATTATTGATTAATGGATCAACTCTGCAAGCGGCCTCTGCCATTCCCAAACAAAGCCAAGCAAAAGTACCCGGAACGGAGGCGGGGCCCGGAGCCGGGATTAAAAATCTCCCGCTGACGACGGCGGGAAAATAATCACGTCTTGATTAATTTAATTAAGACATGCGGATGTGAGGCGGGAGGCGAGCGCTGCGTTCAGGACGCCGGCGCGACTCCTGCTCCTAAAAGCCTTAATTAAAGATCCGATGGTAGCGATTAGCATTAGCGTACATTTGTTTTATGCATTTTTAATCAGAGAGGAAAACAGGAAACGGACGGGAGATGTGGAAAAACAAGAGCTTTTTTCCACAACTTTTGCTGTTATCGAGGTACTTTTATTGGAACTGGTGCTTCGATAGCAAATACAACCGAGTACATTCACTACATTCAGGAACAAAGTATTTTTGTGATCTAAAAGTATAAAGTATCTTTGTCATTTAAGCCTTAAAGGGACGCTTGACATGAGTGAAAACGAACGCGCCTCGAATGCATCACAAACATTGAATGGACGCCCCACAAACGCAATCGCAAATGTATCACGAACACCCGATGAAGGCTTCGAGAAACACATCGAGAAAGTTCAACGAACGCCCAATGAACGCAAAACGAAGGACCCACAAACGTCCAATGAACGCACAACAAAGGACCCACAAATGTCCAATGAACGCACAACGAAGGACCCACAAACGTCCAATGAACGCACACCGAAGGACCCACAAACGTCCAATGAACGCACAACAAAGGACCCACAAACGTCCAATGAAAGCACAACGAAGGATCCACGAACGTCCAATGAACGCACACCGAAGGACCCACAAACATCCAATGAACGCACAACGAAGGATCCACGAACGTCCAATGAACGCACAACGAAGGACCCACAAACGTCCAATGAACGCACACCGAAGGACCCACAAACGTCCAATGAACGCACAACAAAGGACCCACAAACGTCCAATGAAAGCACAACAAAAGACCCACAAACGTCCAATGAACGCACAACAAAGGATCCACGAATGTTCAACGAACGCACAATGAACGCACTACAAACGCCCCAAATTGTCATATTCACCCATTCACCCTTTATCTCGCACCTCACATTTTTTAATTGAATTTAATTTAATTTAATTTAATTTAATTTGAATAAATTTAACCACATTTTGCTGAATTTTTTTTGTATTTTTCCCTCAAATTCAAAAATAACAGAAAATAAATGTCATTCTTATTTCGAAAAAAAAAATAAACCAAAAAAAAAAAAAAAAAGGGAAAGAAAAGGGGACGGAAAATGCATCGAACTACAGATGGAAGGGATTCATTGTCTCGCTCGCACACACACACACACACACACACACACATCACTGTGGGCATCCTGTCTGGGGGGGTCGCCGTTGCTACGGTGGCGTGGGGGGGGACCGGAGGGACCGGAGGGGCCGGAGGGACCGGAGGGGCCGGAGGGGCCCCGGGGCCCGGCAGCTGTGTTGTCTCAGCCGGCGAGGACGTAAAGCCGTCTCCTTCTCCGGCAGGGGTCGACATCCGGGCCGTGTTTTGGTTTTCGACGGCGTCCGGCGTGGAGGAGGACGACCGACGGAACACCGTTGGGCGAGGAGGGGGGGGGGTCACAAAAATTGAATTGATTAAAAACAAAAAACACACACACACACACACACACACACACACACACACACACGTGAGAAAACTTGTTTATCGCGAAGGAACAACGGAGATGGGGTAGATCCCTGCTCTTAGCCGCCGCGGCTAATTGCTGGTTATGCAGTGTGTTCAACATTGTCCATCTGCCAAACCGCCCCAAAAACACACACACACACACACACACACACACACACACACACACACACACACACACCCTAGATTATTAAGTGGTTTCTGTCCCCGGTCTAATTCGGAGGCCACCCCCATCGCTGGCTTTCATTAATCGCCGCGGATTTATGGCGGCCCTTTGCTTTTAGCGAGGGCCGCTGTCATGGAGCGAGCGGGGCGGCGAGGGTGGGGGGGGGAGGGCGGGCGGCGGCGTTGGCGAGCGAGAGGGACGAGGCAGTCAAGTGGCGATGGCGGCGTCCGTCGCCAGCCCTCCCGCCTGTCACTCCTTCACGCTTTTTATTGGCCGCCATTAAAGCCCTTACACCGAGCGCCCGGGCTGCACGCCATCTTCCCCGCTCCTCCTCCTCCTCCTCTTCTTCCCCGACGCTCTCCAACATGTGGCTCTCGTCCGCCGCGAGGAAGGGTCGGGGAGACTAACACACACACACACACACACACACACATATATACTTGCAAAGGTGGAAGGGGTGTGACGGCGTTTTGACTGACGGCGCCAGTCGCGCGTGTTAGCGCGCTAGCTCGACCCGAGGATTCGCGCAACGACAACCCCGATCAATCAAGTTGGGGTGCATTTTGGGAGGGGGAGGGGGGGGGGGGGGGCAAAAGCTGTCATGGCGGCGGCGGCGGCGGCGTCCTGCCAAAGCAAAGAGACCGGAACAGGAGTAATGATTGTCATTAGGCGGATTTATGAATATTTATGACCGACATCTGCGGTGGCGCCGCTTAAACCCCGCCGCCCTCTTCTCGTCTCCTCGGTCGCTCGGGGGTCAAAGGTCAGCAGGTGTCCTGATAAACTTGGCGCGAAACACCGTCGTTCTCCGGATTGGCGATTGTTCCGTCTCCCGTCTGCGCCGTTAATCCCGTTGTTATCGGTTACGGTTAATTACTAATTAACCAACGGGACGGGAATAATGAGGATGCCGGTGAGCGACTGGATGTCTGTGGGAAAAAAAAGGAGCTAATTATTCGTCTTTTGCTCGCGAGTTTTTTTTTTTTTTTGTTGTTTTTTTTTTTTTTTTTTTTTTAATTTAAATGTCACACTGTTTTTTTTTTTTTTTTTAATGCTCGGAAGTTCTTCGTATGAGTTTGATTACTTATAAACGAACCCGAACTTCGGATCGGACTGGTTGGTAAGCTTAGATCGCGCAGCTGTCAATCACAGGAGGTCACCTGTCAATCACAGGAGGTCACCTGTCAATCAAAATGGTCAACTGTCAATTACGAGACATCCTTCCATTCACTCTTTCGTTTGGACACCCTTTTTAAGGGACTATTTTAATGAAGACAAGGGATTCATTCATTCATTCATCTATCTATTAATAACTCTATTGTCAACAACATTCATCTATATTGACAAATAGGTGTAAATATCCTGAGGGTCTCTGAAAAAACTAAGTATTCATTCATTTATTTATTCATTCATCCATCCTTCTTTTGAGTAATTCTTTCATCGTCCACACCATTCACCTGTTTGTCAACGTCCTTGAGGGACTTGGAATAAGTTTTAATTCATTCATTCATGCCTTATATAGACAAATATGAGAATAAGAACAACTTTATCCTGACGGAAATTGTTGTGCCAGAGTTTCAAGTAAAACATGACAGAAATAAATAATACTAGGAAATTGTATAAACAGTAAAAAATATAAAAATTACAATATAAAATATAATAATATAAAATATATAAATATAATATATATAATATAAATGAAATATAAAAAAAAAAAAAACTTTCATTCACACTTTATCTACTATAAAACCCTTTAATCTTCTCACTTGAATTTCCTATTGAGGATCAAAAAGAGAAATATAAAAATTCACCCTCTAATTCACACGAATCATCGGAAACACGCAACCATTCGTATGCGTTCACACGCAAAAAGGCGACAACCATCCGACCGTTGACGTTATATATCATCTCCAGAAACACGACCGAGATTCACCCTTCCGTTCACACTTTACCCGGAAACACACCATTCATTCACTCATTCACGTCCCATTGAGGATCCGTCCATTCACCCTCTCATTCAATCACCATTACTGACAAAGCACAGCCTCCAATGAACCTCCTGCATGTTATTGAACATATATATATATATATATATATGAATGCAAGACGTTTCTAATTATTTCTACATTGAGTGTGTTTTGCTGTGCAGGAACTCCTTGATGTTCAGAGCGTAACCTGACCTCAGACCCTGAGCCGGTCTAACAGAATATTAGCGTAATGGAAGGCGGCGGCCCGCCGGCGTGCAGGACCACAACGCGGTTCGGGAAACCGTCGACCCGCGTTGGGGGGGCAAAGAGGGGGGTTCTAATTGGGAGCGACGACCGGGGTGGTCCGGTTCGGCCGTCCAGCTCCAGAGGGCAATCAGCGGCGGTGTTTTTTTTTTTTGTACCGCGGTAACGCACCAGGGATGTTCCTGGAGCGGGGGTGAGATCACGGCTGGAACGCAAAAACATCTCCCCCGGAGAAAAAAAAAAAAAAAAAAAAAGAAAAGCTGATGAGATGTAAAATCCGTGACGTCCTACTTTTTTTTTTTTTTTTTTTTTTTTTCTGAAAATGTCTGTAAAAAAAAAAAAAAACAAAGCTGATGAGACGTAAAATCCATGACTTCCCACTTTATTTTTTTTTTAAATGACTGTAAAAAAAAAATAAAGCAATTAAGATGTAAAATCTGTGATGTCCCACTTTTTTTTTTAATTCTTTTTTGAAAATGTCTGTAAAAAAAAAAAATTTAAAAAAAAACACAAAGCTGATGAGACGTAAAATCCGTGACATCCCACTTTTTTTTTTCTCTTTTTTTTTGAAAATGTCTGTAAAAAAAAAAAAACACACAAAGCTTGTGAAATGTAAAATCTGTGACGTCCCACTTTTTTTTTTTAATTCTTTTTTGAAAATGTCTGTAAAAAAAAAAAACATACAAAGCTTATAAGATGTGTAATCCGTGACGTCCCACTTTATTTTTTTTTAAATGACTGTAAAAAAAAAATAAATAAATAAAAAAGCAATTAAGATGTAAAATCTGTGATGTCCCACTTTTTTTTTTTATTATTTTTTTAAAATGTCTGTAAAAAAAAAAAAAAAAAACACTCAAAGCTGATGAGATGTAAAATCCGTGACGTCCCACTTTTCTTTTTTTTTTTTTCCTTTTTTGAAAATGTCCTTAAAGAAATAAAATAAAAATCATCCAATAAAGGTATGCGGCGCTGATGTCGACCCCGACACGGGTTTGAAATCTGGACCCTCGGAGGGAGTCTTTTTTTTTGCTGAAAAATGATTAAAAACAAACATTTAAAGTGGTTTCCATTTAATCACCCTCTTTTATTCTCATGTTTTGCTTTTTCCAACAGGAATAATTTATCACCCTTCATCCCGATTGGACGATCCGGGGGGGGGGGGGGGGGTCGCGTTCTCGCAGGTTTGTTTGAATTCGAGCGGATCGCCGGCGTGAGCGGGATCGGGTTCCGTGCCTCGGCGCCCGCAGAGCGACCTTTAAATAATTCAAACGATCATAAAAAATGAATTCGGGAAAAAAAAAAAAAAAAAAAAAAAAAAAAAAAAATTAAATAGTCTGAAATAAAAACATAAAGCGCCGTACGTGATTGAAGATGAAAAGGCAATTTGCTGGGTAATGCGCCCAAAATATCGGTTTCACTTCTGATTGATGATCTAATGCGCTGTTTAGCCGCGTTCTCCTGCGGCGAACCGCAAGGATCGAGTTAAGGCCCTTTTTTTTTTTGGAAATCCTTTTCCACGCATTTGCACTTTTTTTTCGAATCTTGTCAGGACGAGTTACTGTGATTATATAAAGGCGGACTGCGGAAGGGAAGCCCCCCCCCCGCCGACGGTGCTCGACATCCATCGGTTTCCACGGCGATGAGCGTCTGAGGTCATGTGACAGGACGCTGGTTCTGAACAAACAGCCTCATGTGGTTCCAATATACTGTTATTGCCATGTCATTATTAAATTCTTCCAACATGTGTCTTTCTCAGTGGGCATATAAAAAGCACTTGACGCTCTAGAACTATATCTCTCTCACTCTAGATATATATTTATACATATTTTTTATAGATTTTGTGTCTCAATGCCAATCTGTAACCCTTCCCATCCGCCGCTCCCCCCGTACTGTTCCTGGATCAGGGGTAGTCATGTTATTCCAGCTGGTTCTTGACCACCAGGAGTGGTCTAGACTACACCTATCTGGAGTACTGAGACTCACATGACCAGGATTGTTCTGGACGGCGCCGATCCCAGAGTGTTCTGGAAAGTTTGGGATTCTTGGGATCAGGAGTGTTCCCAACCCCATGTGTTCTGGACAACCCCCGTTCTCCAAGCATTCTATACCTTCCCCCATGCGAGATTGTTCTAGATTCCGGTAAACTGGAGTATTGTAGACTAACCCCCATTCTCCAAGGATTCTAGACTCCCCCATCCCAAAATATTCTGGGTCCCAGAAATTGGACCGTTCTACACCATCCCCTTTCTCCAATCATTCTAGATTGCCGCATTCCAGAATGTTCTGGACTCCAGCAAACAGGAGTGTTGTTAGACTACGCCCCTTCTCAGGGCATTCTAGACTGCTCCAATTCCAGCATGTTCTAGCGCCAGTAAACTGAAGTGTTCCAGACTTCCTCCAAGCACGAGAGCAGTCTCTCTAGAACATTCCGGGACAGGAGGAGTCTTTCTTGACTCCGGTGAACCAGAAGCTTCTAGACTACCCCCATTCTTCAAGCATTCTAGGCTCCCCAGATCCCCGAGTTTCTCGACGTCCCCCACTAGCAGAGTTCAAGACTCCCGTGACCAGGAGTGTTCAAAACTCCATCGAACAGCACTGCTCTAGACCCTAGTGGTCCCAATGTTCTCAAATACTCTGAACCCTAGTGCTCTAGACTTGCTTGATGCCCAAGTGAACTACACTTCCCCTTTTCCGGGGGGTTTGGGACTACCGTGACCAGAAGTGTTCTGTACTACCCCATGACCCAGAGTGTCCTAGACAACAGCGAAACCAAAGTGTTCGAGATTCCCCTGACTAGGACTGTTCTAGATTCCCCCCATCACAGAGTGTTCCCGACCCCTCCCTCATCCATCGGAGCCTAATGGGACCGCCCTCCTCTTCGCCCGCTCTGCCGAAGCGTTAAGAAAACAAACAAGGGGAAGTGGTTCCAGCGCGGCTCGGTATCAGAGGGCCGGCTTTAGAAGGGAAAAGGGCGGATGACCTCGCTGCTCCCGGAGGGGGGCGGAGCTCCCGAGGTGTCAGGAATGAGGTAAGAATATTTTTTTGGAGCGGGTGGAAGGGTAGGGGATCTGGGTTGAGGTTGTTTTTCCGAAAAGGACGGGCGACAGCCAATGACAGGGATGCTCTGGACCGGCGTCACCTCGGCTTCCCCTTCCCCTCCCCACCCCCTCCTAATGACCTCAGCCGGGGAATCAATCATCCCATTTCTTTATTATTCCAATAACTCACTCGCTAATTGTGTCTGCCGTTTATCCTGGTTTCTTAATTTTATTTATTTAATAATTCATTTGTCTGTTTGTTTGCGCGGACGCTCGCCATGAAAAGGGGTCATTTGGCTAAATGGAAAACAGCTGCTCTATTTATCCCACTCATTTTTGCCCACCGGTGATTCAGAGCGCGCTCATTGTTTGGGCGCCTTTGGCCGAGCGGCGGCGGCAGGTGTTGTGAAAGCTAGCGGGCTTGGCGAGTCGGCTGATACCTGGAACAACAGGGGACGTATTCAAAGCCTCTGGTCGCGGCGGCGGTGCCAGAGCAAGGCGATGGACGCCCGATGATGCCGAATGACCTCAAACATCTTTGCTGCCTGGTCCCGATTAGCGCGCTAATCAATAGCAAAGAGGCTCAAGGGGCGTTCGGTGGTTGTCGTTACATATCGGTCACATGGGTCGGCTTGTGAAACGGTCAAGCGAGATCTCGTGGTTTTAACAACGTCATGTGCGGAGCAGATGGCGTTTGAAGTTTTTCCCCAAACGCTGTTTAATTGCGGCGGCGGCGACAACGATAGATCTGCAACGAAAAAAAAAAAAAAAAAAATTGGAAAATTTACACACCGGGTTCCCAGTTTCGGTTTCAGCACAAAGAGTCACGAGCCAGTGGACGTAGCGGAACGCTACGCTATCTGACCCCCGAAACCCGAGCCTCGGTACGCTAGGCAGTTGCACGAAATGTAAGCTCATTAATAACATAGGACAAATACTAGGTGCCGAAACAGAAAAGATCAACTCCAGCCTTTCAGACGAAGCGCAACTGAACCTGTGAAGGTTCAATATACTACAGTTCCACGTTCTCCAGCGGTTACCCGATTGGTTCCATGGAGTGTTCCAAACTCCCCTTACTTTGAGTGTTCTAGGGTACCTGCAACCTTGGAGTGTTCTAGAGTACCCCCAATCCAGAATGTTCTAAGCTACTCCTTTCACAGAGTGGTCTAGACTACCCCTATCCAGGAGTGTTCTGGAGTACCCAAATACCTAAGTGTCCAAGACTGCCCCAGTACCAGAGTGGTCTAGACTACCCTTATCCTGGAATGTTCTAGACAGCTCAAATCCCAGAGTGCTTTGGTCAACCCCAATCCAATGCCCAATGCTCTAGCCACGTTATCCTGGAATGTTCTAGATGACCAATTCTTGAGTGTTTTAGACGTCCCCGATCCTGAAGAGTTCTAGACTCCTGCAACCATTAGCTTTCTGTGATCCCCCACCCGGAATGTTCTGGTTTACTTTTATCCCAGGGTGATCCAGACTCCTGACTCGGAGTGTTCTAGACTAACACTATAGTATGTCCTAGACTCCAGGGGAACCAAAGCGTTCTTGACTCCTCCCTCCAGGAGTTTTCTAGACTCTCCCTGTCCCTGGAGTGCTCCAGATTTACATGGCCCAGAGTCATCTGTACTGTCCCAATCCCTGAATGTTCTACTCTAACCCGATCCTTGAGTGCTCTAGACTCCAGAAAACATGAGCTCTCTGCAATACCCGAACCCTGCTGTTCTAGTTTCCCCATATCCTAGAGTGTTCTAGATCACAGCATACCAAACTGTTCCTGGATCCCCCCTGCAAGACTCCAGTGAATTGACTGTTCAAGACTCCACCTATTCCAGAGTGTTCCAGACCCCCCATGACTCAGAGTTTTCTAGACCAACTATTCTAGACCATCTATATACCAGAGTGTTCTAGACTCCCACAACCATAAGCTCTCTGCAAAATACCCGATTTGGAGTTTTCTACTTTCCCCATATGCTGAAGTGTTCCAGACTTCAAGGAGCCACAGTGATCCAGACTCCCCTAATCCCTGAATGTTCCAGACTCCCCTTATGTAGGAGTGTTCTAGATTCCTGCAGCTATAAGCTTCCCCATCTCCTCCAACACCCCTGTTCCCTCAGAGTTCTAGACTACCTCAATACCAGTGTTCTACACTACCGCAACCATGAGGTCTCTGCAGTCCCCCTCAAACTGGAGTGTTCTGGACTCCAGCACGCCAGATTGTTCCAGACTTCCCCGGGCTTCGAGTTCTCGATGGTCCCCCTCTTGGAATGTTCTAGATTCAAGCGTATCTGAGTGTTCAAGACTCCCCTGAGTCCCCTGAATCAGGATTCCCCAAATCCCAGAGTTCTCTAGAACCCCCTGAGCCTAATTGGACCTGCTGGACCCCATTGGATCAGCCGTTCTGGACTACAATGTCTACATGAGTGGACTCAGGGCCCTATGGATCGGCACGACTGATCGCTAGCTTCATTAGCGTCAGCGCTCACGTTGTAGCTACACTGCACAGCAACCTCACTTCTGTAAGCCGCGTGATGAGACACCGGTGTGTCGGACACAGATCCTCCTTGAGGTGTGTGTGTGTGTGTGTGTGTGTGTGTGTGTGTGTATGATTGTGTGTGTTTCTGCGGTATGGCGTAAGCACATTTCCCTGTTTTCCCCTCCGCGGCCGCCGGGGCGAGAGCAGCGGAGCCGAGGTCGATCCAGGACAAGGGCATCTGCCAAATGCGTGAATAATGCAGGGCTGGTCTGCTCTGGAACGTGTGTGTGAGTGTGTGTGTGTGTGTGTGTGTGTGTGTGTGTGTGTATGCGTGCATCAGTCTGCTGCTGTCAGGAGTGTGTGAATGTGCTTGTAATTCAAAACACAGCGTACATGTAGAATCCAGCATATATCATGTAACGACACTAACAAGCAGTGGATGCAGTCCTATTTATTTTGTGTGTATATATATATGTACACATATATTCATGCACATATATTTTATCTTTTATTTTAATATATAGAAAGATATATAAATAAAAATAACATAAATCAGGGAATCCGATGTGTGTTGTTGTTACACACTCGGGAACTAACTACGAAATGATGAGTGTGAAATATTAATAATAATATCACAACCACATTCTGATAATAATAATACTAATAATAATAATATTCAGAAAAAAAATAATAATATGTCTCCATATGACATGTGAACACTACATCATACTAGTGCTAGGCTAACTGTCTTAACAAATATAAACAGACGGTCAGACAAACAAGCTCCGCCTCTATTTTCTGAAGCACACACACACACACACACACACACACACACACACACACACACAAGCACAGAGCACCACAAAGCTAATACGTAGCATTCATGGGGCGGCTAACGTTACTGCCACCACATGTGGGTGTCTGAAGGGAACGCTAGGGTTCTTGCATCCAAGGCGGTGTGTGTGAGTGTGTGTGTGTGTGTGTGTGGGGGGGGGGGGGGGGGGGGGGGGGTCGTCTATGTTCAGTTGTACAATCGCAGCTACATGGCGGCGTGATGGATCAGTACGTCTCAGCTCAGCGCTGTTCGGACATCAATTGCCTCCCAGGTGTTTTTCATTGCGGGTGATGGAGGAGGCGGGAAATGCAACGAGGCGGTGGGGGGTGTGTGAGGTGGACGGGGTGTGTGAGGTGGACGGGGTGTGTGAGGTGGACGGGGGGGGGGGGGGCGATCAGTCACCTCCTCCGTCCGGTGGAACGGCGGCTGGGGAGGAAGATGGAGGTACGGGGGGGGGGGGGGCGACAGGTGGGGGGTCGCTTTTCCTATCTCATCCCTGCTCTGCCAGCTGATTATAGGATGATGGGTTACGTTGTGTGTGTGTGTGTGTGTGAGGAGGGGGGCCGTCTCTGACAAAGTAATTCTCGTCGGACGGCGGCGCAGTCAATGGAGGTTCATTTTCACATGGAAATTACTGGCAGGTCGACAGGATGGGGGGTGTCGGCGGGGAAGGGGGGGTAAAGGGGAAGTAAGGACAGGGGAAGTTAGTTGACAGGAAACAGGGAAGAGGAAGGTTTTATATATATATATATATATATATATATATGTATGTATTTCATTTATTAATTTATACAGTATATACAGTAGAACCTCAGCTTACATCTACAATTCATCCTTTGACTTGCAAACCAAAGTGTTTCCCAATGAAATCGAAAGAACTGATCTGTTCTCCAGCACCTAAAAACATCCTGTGCTCTTTGGAAAGTGTTTTAAGGGTTTATTCGTGACAAAAATGTGAAAAGGAATTCAAGCTAACCTTAATTATTGCAGTGTTTCTGCTGTTCTTTCACTTCCTGCACTTGAACCTCCCGTTTCCGATGAGACCTTGCTAACGCTATCTGCTAATGCTATCTCCAGCGACCTGTCTTTCATTCATCCACGCTAGCAATGACTTTCGATTGTTAGCGTAGCCGCCCCTCCCTTTAGCCGTCTACAGATGGTAGACTTAGCCGAGTCGGAGTGCTTGGCAAGATCGCCGCTTTCATGTTTAGCTATTATTATACCTTCCTCAGATCGCTTAACTGCCTCTTAACACCACTATCACTCGCAATTTGAAACTTTTTTTTTTGGCCAACTTATCGAAAAAAAAAAAGGAACACAACAATAAGCAATCCTTCAGGATGGTAGATGATTGACTTAGCCATGTCATAGTGCTCGGTGAGAACACACACCTTTTTGGGAGCCATAACGAGGGCTAGCTTACTGAGAAAAAGGCGCAAAAAGTGGAGAACACAACGATGACAATGTAAACAACACTAAGTAGCACAACCGACAGCCGCTTCTTTGGCCGATTTGTTTGTAATTAGGGCCGTTCGGAAGCCCGGGTTCTTCTGTGTACATATTTATTGATATAATTATAAATGTGTGTGTGTGTGTGTGTATCATAAAGCACATTTGTTGTGGTTCTGGAATGTTAGCCGGTCACTGCGGGGTCGGAAAGCCCGGGAGTCCTTGAACACATCGTGCAGTGGATCAAGAATGACACCGCCGCTAGGAATTTGCTAGTTTTGCTACACAGCTGCAGCTCCTAGCTCGCTACACAGTTAGCCTGAGCGCTAAATACGGTTAGCGCTGTTAGCAATAGAAATCATGACCATCAAACCGCAACATTGCTTCGGATCAGCTTTAAGTGGCTAGCCTTGTTTTGCATGTGGCTCACACACACGCACCCACACACACACACACACACATACACACTTCAACATCGTTTTTTTTTTCTTTTGCCAAACAGTTTTGTTTGATCGGTTCATTATTTCAGTGTCTGATCCGATGCACATCAAAAGCTGACAGAAAAACCTGCATTAGCGCCAGCTAATATATGTCCAGCCAGCGCCAACGGCTAATTGGTGCAGCCACAGTGGTGAACCTGTTCGCCTCGGCCTGGTGAACCAACCCAAAAAACAGGGCAGGGGCGGGCGCTAGCACGCCGCCGCTATATATATGGCGCCTGCTAATGGATGGACATTTGCATTCATTAGCAATTTGCAGGTGAAGGGCCGGGGGAGCCTCGGCGCCGAGCGGCGGAGACGGTCAAAAAGAGAGAGTGAGAGCAAGCGTCATGGAAACAAATTGAAAGCCATTGTAATTAATTACGTTAATTACTTCCTGTTTATCACCTTCAGGGTTTTAAAGGCTAACGACTGAACCGCTACAGCTGCAGCGCTCTGTTTGTCTCACCGAAGGCGTGCGGTAACGAATAGCTTATCGATAGCTCATCAATAACCTGCGGTTAGCAGTTGTTAGCAGTTGTTAGCAGTGGTTAGAGTCCAATGAATGAGAGGGTGAATGTATGTTTGTATGTATATGACATTATTGTATGGTTATATGTCTATATATAACATATGAATGATAGAGTGAATGACACACTCACACACACACACACACACACACCTTCACATCATTAAACCGTTAGTCTCATGAAGCCTTCAGATTCGATTGGCGTGACTTCGCAAACACAACGTGATACGTCGAAACGGGTGGACGTGTGTGTGTGAGTGTGTGTGTGTGTGTGGGTGTGTGTTGGGTGGACGGGTTGATTCAATTAGGACCCCGGCCACAATCTTCTGGAAAAGAACACAAAGTCGAACCGTCTCCGGCGACAGGATCGGGCCGAGCCCCTCCCCCCCCCGCCGCGGGTCGTACCATTCGACACCGAGCGTAAACGTTGGAAAGGTCTAAATTAAATCAAGTGAGGGGGTCGAGACGGACCGAAAAATCCTGGAAATCTCAAGTTTAACGTTAAAAAGGAAAAAAAAAAAAAAAAAAAAAAAAAAAGCTACACTCGGGTTGAGACCTCAGTGCGGTCAAAGAAAAAAAAAAAAAAAAAAGGGGGCGGGGCTTGGCGGGCGCCGTGTCCCGCCGCCATTAAAGCAGCCGAGTTGCAGCTCGCAAAGTGCACGTGGACAAACCAACTCACTATTAAAATTAAATTAAAGAATAATTAATTGAATACATTGATTTAATAATAATGAAAAAAAACAGAAACAAATGAATGGATTGATAAGTATATATAAGATAAAAATATATAAAAATATTAAAAAAAAAATCAATAATGTTTAAACAGAAAAAAGCAGAAGTAAATGAATAATAAAAAAGACAAATTAATGACTTGAACAAAAATAAGCAAATAATTGATTGCAAATACAAGATTAGATATAAATAAATACGTACACAAATGAATTGAACCAAAATTAGTCAGTAACTAAATAACTAGTGTAGGTGAATGAAGAAAAAAAGAGATATAAATGTGTGAAAAAATGAACAGAAAAAATAAACAGAAAAAAAACATACAAGAGACAAAAAATGCATTTAAAAAATAACGACATTTCTAAATAACAATTAATAAACTTTCTTCAAATTATCATAAAGATTATGCATTACGAATATAATTTGTTTTATTCTTAATATTCCAAGGCAGCGGGTGCGGCCGCCGCTCCTAAATTCCATCTGGCCATTAATCAGCACGTGTGTTTGAATGTATGTATCTATGTATGTATGTATGTGTGTGTGTGTGTGTGTGTGTGTGTGTGTGTGTGTGTGTGTGTGTGTGTGTCGGCCTTCCCAACCCTTTTTCCAGACCGTCCCCCACGGCGACCAGAAGGCGAATGCCTTTCTGATTTGGCGGCGAGTTGTTTTTTAGCAGAAGCGCTAACATCTGCACGGCTCTGCAAAAAAGGGGGCGGAGTCAGGGGGGGGTCGGAGGTCACGGGGGGGTTCGGGGTGTTTTCTCGGCTCGTAACGTTACGGCCCCGTTGTGCCCACGGGTGAGTGAAGTACAAATACTGCGTGTACTCTCCCCCGCCGGTACTTCATAGCACTGTGGGACGAGGTCAGATGTAATTGAAAAAGCAGCTGACGTGAATCCTTTCAGATTAAAACGCCTCATATACAAATGACCGAACTCAGGCCGTAACTCATTCCCACACTTTAAGCATTTTGTGGGAACGAGATACAAGTAAACGTTTTAATGATGAGGAATGTTTATCCCGGTGGCTAAAGAGTTGTTTGTTTCAGATTTTGGATTTTGTCATAAAAAACCCTTTTCCATTGCGGGAACGATTCCAGATATTTTGTTCCCACAAGTTAATCATTTAAACGCTGTCTACTGATGTTCAACCATTTCCTGGGGGGGGGGGGATGGGTCATTTTAAATTCAAAACTTATTATACACCCCATATCCCAAAACTGAAAACTCAGGTCATACCTTGTTCCCACACTTTAAGTATCTTGTGGGAATGAGATAAAAATCAACATCTGAATGACAAATAATACTTATTCCAGTGGCAAAAGTCGCACTTGGCTACTGTTGGTAATTTTGGATTTTTTGATTAAAACCTGTTAAAGCGTGGCAACGACTCCACACATCTTGTTCCCACAAGTTAATCATTTGGGGGAGACTCATCACACACACACACACATACACACACACTTTAAGTATTTTGTGGGAAGGAGATACAACTCCGCCGGCTAAAGAGGTACTTGTACCCGCTGGTTACGATCAGCATTTTGGATTTATCATAGAAACAACTCGAGACATTTTGTTCCCACAAGTTAATCTCGTCCAGGAACTTAATTCGTTCCCACAAGTTAATCATTTGAACGTCAGCTATTGATTATTACCTGGCGGAGGGGGTTTCCATCTCATCCTGACCCTTTGATTAATTTGTGGAAATGAGATACACCCTGCTGAAAAGCACGAGCGAGCTCGCACGTCGTCGCCACGGAGACGAGATATATCTTCTCGTGGCGGCGGCGTGCTGGCAGGCCGCTCCGTAATCAAAGCGGGGGGAACGAGCGAAGGACTTGGAAGCGAAGACGGGAGACCGCTGCCAAGTCCGCCAAGAAAACGACAACATCAGAGCGGTGAATGGGGGAGAGGGGGGGGGGGGGGCGGAGCCACGGGCGAAGGGGGCGGAGCCATGGACGGCGCCGACGGAAAAAAGAAACGTCCGGAGAAAATCGCCGCCGCTGCTGCTGTGGAATCAACGTTTGCCGAGGGAGCCGGACTCCCCGTTCGTCCTTCACCCACACACAAACACACACACACACACACACACACACACACACACACACACACACACACACACCACAAGGTTGCCGAGGGGCAGAACAACACCCCGGTCTTCAGAGGGGAGAAAAAACATGGAGGTCTAATTCATGTTCACCGCCCACTCGCTCAGTGTGTGTTAGCGCGCATGTGTGTGTGTGTGTGTGTGTGGTCAGTTTCAAGCTTAGTCCAGCGTCGTAAAGCATTGCGTGACTTTGACAAGGGTGAATTTAATTAGATGTCAGACAGATGATAATCACCTGTGGTGTCGGCGGCGGCGCCCAAACGGGCCTCGGAGGCAGAACACCACCGCCAATGTTTCCCTCCATTAACGCCAGATATCCCGTTTCTACGGCGACGATGAAGGTTCTCCAGGGATGGCGACGCCATGCCCGCTACGTTTCCGGAACCTCCTCCCAAACGTGACATCACCACGTTAATGCTGGCGCCTCTCGTAACCTGCCAAAAAACTGCTACATGTTAGCATGGCTGCTAGCATGTAGCTTATTCTGTCTCGCTTCTCGCTTTGTGCAACAAGTCGCTGCAGAGTTTATGCAACAAATAGCCTCCTCCGCGTCTGCCATTTGCGGTGCGTTCGCCGCCACGTGGAAAGTTTGGCGTCGCTGTGTCGCAAAGGCCCCGCCCATTTTTGGAAGGCGCTATGAGGTAGCGGCGAAATGGCACAAACCCGCGCGAATTGCGCCGCAGCCGTCTTGCATAAAAGCACTAAAAGAATGGATATATAGCAAGCAACCATGAGCCTTGTCATTCGTGCTATGCTAACAGAAAATTCAGGGTCTCCCATGAATCCAATACGTGAAGTTAGATCTCTTCCGAACCCCCTAATCACGAAAAAACAGAGTTTCCGATCAAATTCTGAATCGAGCAGCAGGAACACACGAACAAACGAACTCACAGGCTTTTCAGCATTGTAGCATTGTAGCGTAGCAGCAATCATGCGTTACGCCGCGTTGTTTATAGCGTTCATTGTTGTGTTCCCCACTTTCTTTGTTTTTTTTTAGTAAGCTACCGTTCATTATGGCACCCACAAAGGCTGATAGTGCTAGTGCTAGCAGCGCTTAGAAGAAGAAGAATCCCAGTGGGTCTGAACAAGGAAATGATAGCTTACGGTGAGCGCAGCGTTGGAGTTACAGATCTCAAGTGCTACAACATTGCTAAGTTAACCATCTGCACCATCCTGAAGGACAAAGATGGGCTAAAAACAGCTGATGTGGCTAAAGGGGCAGCTACGCTAACAGAGAAAAGTCATTGTTAGCACGAAGGATGAAAGACAGCTAGCGGGAGGTAGCCTTAGCATATAGCGTTAGCGAGGGTCTCATTTCCAAGGAAGCTTTTGCTTGTTTAGTGAAGGAAACAGTGATAAAATGCTGGCAATAAGAGAAAAAACAGCAATTACACAGCAATAATAACAATTAGCTTTAATTCCGATCTGTATTTTTACCACAAATAATAAAAAATAAACCCATAAAATACTTTCCAAAGAGCGCAGGATGTTTTTTGGTGCTGGAGAACGGATCCGGGTGGTTTACACTGATTTCATTCGATTTCGGTTCTTCTGTATAAGCTATAAAAATACATTAATTAAAATAACTGAATACATGATATATATATATCATAAATATATATATTCATAAAATTCATTTTTTTTAAATGATGTTTCCTAAAAGGAAAACAAAACAAAATACCGCTTTTTATTTTTCCCGCTCCAGCCGATTTGCGTAATAAAACGATAATAAACGGGAAAAAAAAACAACAACAAAAAAAAACAAAAAAAAAACACCCGTACGTTGCTTATTGCGCCTCTAAGAAATAAACAAAAGCAAATGCCGGTTTGTCTGAGAGACGCTGAGATTCCTCTGCGTTTCCGCACACACACACACACACACACACACACACAGTGTTATGGTTGGATCAGACAGTGTGTTTACCATCTGAACATGTTTTTTTTTTTTTTTCTTTTTTATTCATTTAACCCCCTGTTTCCTCTGACGCCGGGAAGGCTCTTCCTCCGCGGGCCTTATCACTCATAACCACAACGGCGACCCGCCGACCTCGCCACGGGAAAAAAAAAAAAAAAAAGAAAAACATCTGCAGACGTGTGTGAGTGGATTCGGGAGTGATTGACAGGAAGCTCGTCTCCACGCCGATTAGCTTTTTTTTTTTTTTTTTTCTTTTTGACAAAAACAACGTTTGTGCGCTACGAAACGCATCACGGGGAATTAGTGCGCCGCCGTGGAGTCGACGTCCTTCCAAGGCAAACACGCGGATAACGAGAGGGAAAACACGGGACGCCGCTATTGGACGGGGCGGCGGCGGCGGCGAGTTTGGCGGACGTGACTTGACGGGTTGGAACGCCGTGTAGTCGAATTTTGGGGGAGGAAAAAAAAAAACACAGCATCCCGGAGGTGGAGGCTGAAGATGGACTGCTCTTATTCACGACGTGATGGGTTTACTTCAAAATGATTGAAAATAAATAAGTTAAAATTGAAAATGAAATTGTCAATATTATCCTGATAACTTATTTTCATGATTATTATCGTCATTGTCAGTTACAACATTTAGCAAAACCAACAACAGCAATGACAAGGATAAAAGTATTTTTATTTGTAATATATTTTATCAACATATATATATATATAAGTATAACAATACTACTCCTACTTCTACTGCTGCTACTAATAGCAATGATATTTTATGGAAGTTTACACTTCAACAAATTGTATCAATTAATCAATAAAAGAAGTTCTAAAAGTAGCATGAATTGAATTAGATCAAATTAAATCATTTAAATGAATTAAATTACAAGTTTTATTGTGAAATGATATGATGTGCAAAGTTTTCTTTTTCTACACAAGGCAAAAAAAAACAAAACAAGATAATTAATGTAGTTTATCAATAAATATAACAATAAGAATAAATACAATAAATATAATGACAATAATGGTCATAATTATGATTATAATTACCCCTGTTGATTTAATTATTCATTAAAGAATGAATGTCTTTCTATTTTTATTATCTTTATTATTTATCAAAATTGTATTATTCTTTATTATGTTATAGTTTTTATTACTTTATATTACTATTCATATTATTATAAGTGTTGTGGAAATTAATAATATAAGAAAATGGCTAAACAAAAAATATATGAATGAAATAAGTTTGAAAAGTGATGTAGAATATATCAAATCAAATAAAAATGACTTAAATCTAAAAAAAGATATCCAAAGAAGACAAAAACAATATAAAGCAAAATACTAAATTGCTTAATAATAACTGAAAATAATTCAAGATAACAGGACGAAAACCCACTGAAATACCTGAGGGGGCGGAGCCTTTACTTTGATAGGATCTCAGACTGTGTGTGTGTACGTGTGTGTATGTGTGTGTGTGTGTGTGTGTGTGTGTGTGTGTGTGTTGGCTCACAAAGAAACCCTGAGATATGATAGATTGTCCATGCATGACGTGTCAGCATCCCGGACGATTCATACAGTGGGACTTCAAACCCACACACACACACACACACACACACAAACACACACACACACACACACACACAGGGGTGTGTGTGGAAGCCAAATGTGATGACGGGGTGAGAGAGATCCCACTCCATCACGGCTCCGACGGACCCGCTCGGATTATGACTCTCCTCATCCTCGGCCTTTTGTGCCCGGGGAAAATTAATTGTCAGCGACAGTCGGCTGTAATCCTACACACACACACACACACACACACACACACACACACACACACACACACACTCCACCTATCACTCTCTATCTCCACTTCCGCAATTAATTATCATCTCCTCTCTATCGCGTTTTTTTTTCTTGTTTTTTTTTCTCCTGTTTTTTCCGACAACATCCGCAACTGGATTGGGGTCGACGCGATGCAATCAGCGGCTGTCGTCGGGGGCAACGCAAACCCCCCCGCACACACACACACACACACGACGCAGGAGTGACAGGGAAGGGCCGGTGCACCTCCAGCTGTCAATCATCTGCGGGGTCTTGGTGGCGGCGAGGGAGAAACGAAAAGACGGGGAAAAAAGGGATATTAGAGGGAAAGACGAGAGGGGCTGGAGTTAGGGTGTCAAATATCAGTGTTTTTGCACCTGTGTGTGTGTGTGTGTGTGTGTGTGTGTGTGTGTGTGCCGAGGCCAAAAGGGAGACGTTTCATTCCCAGAGATATGATTGATGGATGACGGATGACGTGTCGGAGCCCCGGAGGTGTCACACACACACACACACACACACACACACACACACACACACAGGTGGACTTCAAAGTTGCACACACACATACACATGAGTGTGTGCGGTGCTTGGTTGGGACGGGATCTGAGAAACACGCTGATATGGAGGGATGAAGAAGGAGGGGGAAAGAAAGAGAGCATGAAGGAGGGAGAGAGAGAGAAAAAAATTGTAAAAATAAATAAATGAATCAAAATTATGTGAAATATAGAATGTAAATAAATATAATATCAATATAAAATATAAATGAATATAAATAAAAATAGTTGTGAATATTATTGTGAAAAAAATGCTAAAAATAAATAAATGGATGAAAATAATGTGAAATATAAAATGTAAATAAACACAATATAAAAATAAAATATGAATAAATATATATAAAAATAGTTGTGAATAATATTGTGAAAAAATACGAAAAATAAATAAATGGATCAAAATAATGTGAAATATAAAATGTAAATAACCACAATATAAATATAAAATATAAATAAATAAAATTGTTGTGAATATAATTTTTAAAAAATAATTAAAAATAAATAAATGCATTGACTCTATTAATTACATTGATAGAGTTTTGAAATATAAAATATAAATAAATCTGAAATATAAATAAATATAAATAAAAATATTTGTGAATATAATTGTGAAAAAATAGTGAAAATAAATAAATGAATCAAAATAATGTGAAATATAAAATGTAAATACATATAATTTAAATATAAAATATAAATAAATATAAATAAATATAGTTGTGAATATAATTGTGAAAATAGTAAAAATAAATAAATGAATCAAAATAATGTGAAATATAAAATGTAAATAAATATAATGTAAATATCAAATATAGATAAATAGAAATAAAAATAGCTGTGAATATAATTGTCAAAAATACTAAAAATGAATAAATGAATCAAAATCATGTGTAATAAAATATAAATAAATATAATATGAATATCAAATATAAATAAATAAAGAGTTGTGAATATAATTGTGAAAAAATACTGAAAAAAAATAAATGAATCTACTCTATCAATGCAATTGATAGAGTTGTGAAATGTAACATTTAAATAAATATAAAATATAAATAAATACAGATAAGAATAGTTGTGAATATAATTTTGAAAAAGTACTTACAAATAAATAAACGAATCAACTCTATCAATACAATCGATTGAGTTTATTGAGCATATTTATAAAATGAAAAAATAAAGTTACAAAAAAAAAACGAATCAATGAATTAAATAGTAAATAAAGTCCTTTACAAAAGTAAGAGACTGAACTAAATTCAACTAAATTGGACTTCAGTTCGATAAAATGAAACGTAAATAATCCCCCTCTTCCATCCAATTACGTCGCCTTTCACTCGCCGAGGGGAAACCACCTCCGACCCCCACGGAAACGGCAGGAAGCCGGCGGTGACGGCCATCAATCGTCATTAGAAGCGTCGAAGGGGAAGGTGAAGTTCCACCGTGACCCCGGATTATCCACCGCCACCCCGACTTCCTGTCTCCCTCTTTTTTTTATTTAAATTCCCGCAGGACGGCTCGGTTGATGTTCCGACCCAGACGACACGCCGTCTTTCAGGCGGCGTTTCCTGTCACATATGCTTGTGTGTGTGTGTGTGTGTGTGTGTGTGTGTGTGTGTGTGTGTGTGTGTGTGTGTGTGTGTGTGTGTGTGTGTGTGTGCGCTCGGGTTTCCTAAAAACACCTGGTCCCGCCGGATCAAGTGCAGGACGAATTATATCGAGATATGAGGACATTCACCCTCTCATTCACGTGTTTTTTTGGGACGTTATACATTATATAGAAATGAGTGAAAATTCACCCTCTCATTCATTAATTGTAAGATTTTTTTTTTTTGAGAGACGAGGAAAAATTCACCCTCTTACTCACATTTTATTTAGAAATGAGCAAAAATTCACCCACTCATTCATAAATCATAAGGAGACGTTCAGGAGACACTTTTTTGAGACGAGTTAAAAATTCACCCTCTCATCAGATGGAAAATTAGCAAAAATTCACCATTGCATTAATAAATCGTAAGGAGACATTCAGAGGTTCACCCTCTGACTGACACCTTTTTTTTCTTTTGGACGAGTTAAAAATTCACCCTCTCATTCAAATATATGGAAATAGTCGGCCGTTCACTCTTTCATCCTCACGTCAAATAGAGACGAGGAAAAATTCACCCTCTCATTCAAAAATCGCATGAAGATGTTTCATAAAGACAAGGAAAAAATTCAGCCTTATTCACAATTTTTGAGCCGAGCAAAAAAATTCACCCTCTCATTCACATGGTATATAGCGACAAGCAAAAATTCACCCTCTCATTCATAAATCGTATGGAGCCGTTTCATAGAGACGAGCAAAAATTCACCCTTATTCACAATTTTTTAGACAAGTAAAAAATTCACCCTCTCATTCACATGTTTTATAGCGACGAGCAAAAATTCACCATCTCATTTGTACATTATATAGATATGAGCAAAAATTCACCCTCTCATTCATGATTTTTGAGGCGAGCAAAAAATTCACCCTCTCATTCATAAACCATATGGACACCTTTCATGGAGACGAGCAAAAATTCACCCTTTCATTCACATTTCATATAGAGATGAGCGCATTTCACCCTCTCATTCATAGATTATATAGAAATGAGCAAAGATTCACCCTTTCATTCATAAATCATATGGAGACATTTTAGTGAGAGGAGTCCAAAATTCACCCTCTCATTCACACGTTATATTGGGACCAATTCACCCTCTCATTCATAAATTACTTAGATAAACAGCCATTCACCCTGTCATCATACGGAGACGGACAAAATTCACCCTCTCATTCATACATTATATAGAAATGAGCAAAAATTCACCCTTTCATTCATAAATGTTAAGGAGACGTTCAGCCGTTCACACTTTTATTCACATCATCTAGAGGAAACTGAACTATTTGGGTATTCTTGGTTATCCGGTCAACATATCAGAACGGCCCAAAACCCACGGGGAAGAAAGTGGGAGTAAAACACACACACACACACACACACACACACACACACACACACACACACACACACACCCTTTAACCCCCGGGTAGGAGTGATGAACAGAGCAGGCACTCAGCGTTAATTGGACGGAAGGTGGCTTTACGCTCGTACCATAAATTAGGTGACGGGTGGAAAGTGTGTGTTAGTGTGTGTGTGTGTCGGGGGGTCAGGCTGGACCCCGGGGGCTTATCACACACACACACACACACACACAGGCGTGCTGTCAGGGGACCCGGGTGTAAATATCCCCCGGCCCGGGGCAGATTTGTCCCCGGCCGTAAACAGGACTTAAGGAGCTAATATACGGATCGGCGGCGAGCTGATTTACAGCGGGACGGACGCCAGGTTCATCGCCATGGCGACCGGTCCCAAGCTCTCTGCTCACAGGCTGACCTCCGGGAGGGATGGAGGGATGGAGGGACGGAGGGACGGAGGGATGGAGGGATGGAGGGAAAGCCTTTCCAGGTTCTGGTTCTGGAAAATAAGTAAATGAGGCTTCATTCGTCCATCTTCCATCTATCTTTTTATCAACTAATCCATCCATCCATTCATCCTTCCATCTACTCATCCATCCATCCATCCATCCATCCATCCTTCCATCTACTAATCCATCCATCCATCCATCATCCATCTACTCATCCATCCATCCATCCATCCTTCCATCCTTCCATCCATCCATCCATCTACTCATCTATTCATCCATCCATCCATCCATCCATCCATCCATCTCTGGATCCATCCATCCATCTACTCATCCATCATCCATCCATCCATCCATCCTTCATCCATCCATCCATCTACTCATCCATCCATCCATCCATCCATCTACTCATCCATCCATCCATCCATCATCCATCCATCCGTCCGTCATCCATCCGTCTGTCCATCCATCCATCCTTCATCCATCCATCCATCCATCATCCATCCATCATCCATCCATCCATCTACTCATCCATCCATCCATCCATCATCCATCCATCCGTCCGTCATCCATCCGTCTGTCCATCCATCCATCCTTCATCCATCCATCCATCCATCATCCATCCATCATCCATCCATCCATCTACTCATCCATCCATCCATCTACTCATCCATCCATCCATCCATCCATCCATCCATCATCCATCATCCATCCATCCATCCATCATCCATCCATCCATCCATCTACTCATCCATCCATCCATCCATCATCCATCCATCCATCTACTCATCCATCCATCATCCATTCACTCTGTGCAGTTTCAAGTTCCCAAAGAGCCTGTTGAATGTTCTTCCCACAGTGGGAGGAATATGGAGACCCTGAGACGAGCAGGGCAGGAGAACCTGGGAACCATGGAAACTGAGGAGGAGAGAAGCGAGGCGAGAAGATCCTCTCGCTCCTCCTGGACAGAGGAGGAGGAGGAGAAGATCAGCTGATACCATCAGGAGGAACAGCCAGATCAGCTGAAGGTGAGCAGAAAACTTTTTGGTCGGCTATCTCACAGGTAACTGGGGGGGGGGGGGGGGAGTTTGCGTGTGTGTGTGTGTGTGTGTGTGTGTGTGTGTGTGTGTGTGTGTGTGTGTGTGTGTCGGTAGACATCCAATCCCTGAATTAAAACCAGGTGTCGGATTAACCCCCCCTCCTCTCCACTCCCTCAAATCCAGAAGGTATCTGACGACACGTTGGGGTCGCCGCCGTTTGTCTCTCTCGCCGTCCGCCCTCGGATGGAGAGACGGAAAAAGAAAAGAGAGAAAGAGAGAGAGAAAAAAAGAGAGAGAGAAAGAAAAGAGGAAAAAAAAAGAGAGAGAGAGAAAGAGGGGGAACGCCGGTTGTTCATCCGGTGCAAGAGAACGTTCAGGACACGAGTCCTGGAAGAGAAAAACCTCCATCTTCATCAAGGTTCTTTCCACTGGACTGGCCTTAATTGCTTTTTTCTCCTTGTGTGTGTGTGTGTGTGTGTGTTTCAGTGTGTGTGTGTGTGTGTGTGTGTGTGGGTTCAGACGAGGTGTCCATCTATAACTCTTACAAGAGGGGGGAACCTCCGCCCGGACCGGCCATTTGTCACCAGGCCGCCGCCTTAAGAGGCGAGGAACCATTAAGGTGTTGGAATTAAGGTGTTCACACACACACACACACACACACACACACACACACACACACACACTAGTCTGTCGGAGAAACATCCCACGCAGCTTCATCTGCCTGTGTGCTGACAGGCAACGCAGCCCGTGTGTCTGTTTGCACGTGTGTGTGTGTGTGTGTGTGTGTGTGTGTGTGTGTGTGTGTGAGTTTGGGGGGGGGGGGGGCTGATGATGAGGTCATCGCGTCGAGACAAAATTAAAAGGAATAAATCAGAGGATCAAAGAGGAAGAAATACGAATTTTCATGAATTCATGTATTTGCTCATTCACTCATTAATTAAAGCATTCATTCATTCATTAATAAGTGTATTAATTTATTCAATTATTCATGCATTTATTCACTCGTTCATTCATTCATCCAAGCATTCATTTATTTATCCACGCAGTCGCTCATGTAAGCATTCATTCATTCATGAATTCTAGGATGCATTTATTTATTTATTCATCCACACATTCATTCATTTATTCATGTATTTATTTATTCATTCATTCAATCAAGAATTTGTGCATTTTTTCGTTCATTCACGGGTGCAAAGTCAAACTGGCGTGTTTGCAAGAGACCCTCGAATCGCCGTTTCCGCGTCAACAAGCCAATCTCTTTCTGAAACTATGACGTCGTAGCCCCGCTAACCCCCGCTAACCCCCGCTAACCCCCGCTAACAACAACAACAATGGTGGATGAAGCTGTTTTTCATTTTTCAGCGCGTGCGCCGCGGCGTTCCCGGCGACGCGGAAATGGGTCGCTCTCCGTCTCCGTGACAACAGGGGCCTCAACAACAAGCCAAGATGTCTGGAATGATTGAATCCAGAAAAGAGCTAAAGGGTTAATGTCTGGACTGACATCATACTGTACAGCACTTTGACCAGCTTGAAGTTTCAAAGCTGCTAAAAATGGATGATATTCACACACACACACACACACACACACACACACACACACACACACACGGAATTGAACCCCTGACCTTCAGATTGGGCTCCAGCTCTACAGACATATTAACACACATTAGCACTATTAGCATCCAGGCTAATCTTCCACTCTATCCCATTCAAACAGGATCGCGGCGTTCCCCGCTGGCGATGGCGTTCCCCGCCGCATTCCGCCGCCCCGCCTTTTTCGAACCCCCCCCCCCTTCCACCCCGTCAAGGTCGGCAGAGGTGGAGCGGGACGTTGATGAATGGATGAGAGCGGTGTCGTCCTGGACAAACAGAGCGGCGGCCCACATGCCGCTACTTCCTGAAAAATATGCCTCTTACATCAACAGCTGGGGGAAATAGTTTGGAGCGCGCTCACGTCCTCTCGCTCTCGCTCTTCTTGTCGTTCCCCGAATTGCTGGAAATGAAAAAAAATGAAACAACAACAACGCTCTGCCTCCATCTTCGGAGCCGTCATGGCCGCCGAGCTCCCGTATCTGATTCCTAAAAGAACGCGTTTCCTCCGGGGGGGCGAAGGTCGACGTTTATTCAGGCGGCGGTCAAGCGGCGCCGCCCTCGTCGGTCGGCGCCAAACAGACATGGCGGCCGCCGCCAGAGGTCGGAGGTGAGAGCCGAACCCGAAAGAGCGGCGGCGAGTCCGACCAAAACAAGTGGCGCCGATTCAGGTCGTCTCGCAAAAGGTCGTTTTTTTTGTCGCCCGCTCGGCAGAAAGGCATGTACACAACATGGAAAGCTACTGCAGTAGCACAGTAGTACTACTAGTAGTACTAGTAGTACTAGTAGTAATAACAAATATAGTAACAATAATAACCATGTTATTCCTGGCAGGGGACAGAAATGTTAGCTCAACGCTAGTTCCTGCTTTATCCCTGCCCGCGGGTTCTCCAGGTTCTCCAGGTTCTCCAGGTTCTCCAACTCCGTCCAAACACCAGTGATTGTGACTCCTGCCTTCCAGTCGGAAGGTTCTAGATTCTAAACCAGGGTTCCTCCGGGTTCTCCGTCTTCCCTCCACAATCTAAAACCAATGGTTCCACCTTTTGCCTTATGTAGCAGATGTTCTAGGTTCTAAACCAGTGTTCCTCTGGGTTCTTTGTCTTTGGGTTCTCCATCTTCGCCCCTTCGGTCCAAAACCAGCGGTTTGACCTCTCTGGTGACGGGGGATTCTTCTAGAGGATCTGCGTTCTCCTCAAAGACGTCACAAACAATCTCCTGCCGGGTTCTCCGTCCAAAAAACAACGGTAGAACTCTGACTGAGTAGGTTCTAGGTTTGAGATTTCCTCTGGGTTCCTTCCAGGTTCTCTACCTTCCTCCCTCAGCTCAAAACCAGTGGTTAGAACTTTGGTCCAAGATTCAGAAGGTTCTAGGATCTAAACTGGTGTTCCTTTTGGTTCCCCTTGTGTAGGTTCTCCATCTTCTCCCAACAGTCCAGAACCAGTGGTTCAAACCCTCAGCTTACAGAAAGAAGGTTCTAGATCCCAAACTGGTGTTCCTCTGGGTTCTCCATGTTCTTCATGTTCCTGCTTGGGTTCTCTCCAGGTTCTCCATCTTCCTCCCACAGTCCAAAAACCAGTGGTTGGAACTCTTGTTATTTACCAAAGAAGGTTCTAGGTTCCAAACCAGTGTCCCTCCCCTTGTGTAGGTTCTCCACCTTCTCCTGCCTGGGTTCCCTTCAGGTTCTCCACATTTCTCCAACAGTCCAAAACCAGAGGTTAGAAGTTCACGCGGTTCCAAACGGATGTTCCTCCGGGTTCTACCGATGTTGGTTCTCCGAGTTCTTCTCCTTCAAGTCAGATTTTCCAAATAAAAGCAGGAACACAATCCGGGCCGGGAGGGGAGAAGATACGGACTCCAGGAGGAGGAGGAGGAGGAGTGCTGCAGACGAGTGTGTGTGTGTGTGTGTGTGTGTGTGTGTGTGTGTGTGTGTGTGTAGGCGGCGGTGTCTCGGTAAGATATATGATGACTTGTCACATCGCAAAGGTTGAGGTGGCGTCTCTATTGGTCCAGACAGAGGTAACCTCCAGACCTCCAGAGCTGGAGCAAAGCACTTCCAGATGTCTGCCAACACCAACGGCTGGAGGAGGAGAAGATTGGAGGAGGAGGACGAGGAGGAGGAGGAGAAGATTGGAGGAGGAAATGAAGAAAGAGGAGGAAGTGAAGGAGAAGGTGGAGGTGAAGGAGGCGGGGCTAAACCCGGCGGCGAATCCAATCAAGAGGAGCAGGATGGATAAGAAGCGGTTCCTCGTTCTTCTTCTGTAGCGCCGAGGGGTCGCCACGGCAACCGCCATCTTTGTTTATTTTTTCAATCGTCGGGGGCGACGGTGAGGTGAGGTGGGGGGGGGGGGGGGAGTCGTAGCCGCGAAGCCGTCGCTATTGGCTGTGACATGTTTTGTTTCTTTTTTCGCTAAAATGGAATCTGAAAGTTCAGACTCAGGGGAGTGTGTGTGTGCGCGTGTGTGTGTGTGTGTGTGTGTGTGTGTGTGTGTGGTGTGTGTGTGACTTTGACAAGAATCCACGGCTATACGGCGTCACATGGGATTAAACGCAAGTATTAAAGCGCGGCAAATTTTCAAACATGATAATTCATGTTTTGCATCAGCTGTCACAAGCAATCGCTAGCGTGCGCGCCTGTGTGTGTGTTTCTGTGCTTTTGTGTGTGTGTGTGTGTGTGTGTGTGCATTGAGCATATGTGTGTTGTTTTTATTTCTCCCCTTATTTAGAATTTGCTGGCTCAAACACACCGAGGGACGCCGCCGCCGCTGATGAAATCCAGCTCGCCGTTGTTTTATGAGCGGCACCAAGGCCGTTGCGTCCAACCCGAAGCATCCACACACACGCACGCACACACACTCTCACACACACACACACACACTCACAGGATGTCTTGCGGCCACTGGATACGTAAAACCGCTTCAAAGCTGACCCCCCCCCCATAATGATAATAATAATAACAATAACAATATTAGTAAAAGTTACGTGGCGCCTGTCTGTCCACATGAGATCGGTATCTTGCCATGGTCACCGTGGAAACGGGGAAAACACAACACTTTGAGGACAGGGCTTGCACGACAAGACTGCAGCCAATGGCCAGGCAGGGATGAGCCGACCGTAACAACAATGGCCGATACCGGGTACAAGACTTGTACTCCCCATTTTGTTGTACAGGAAGTGTCTCAATGACAAAGGCCAACTGCAGAGTACTCCAGAATACCCAGGAGGACTCCAAATGATCCAAGAGTACTCCAGAATACCCAGGAGTACTCCAAATGATCCAAGAGTACTCCAGAATACCCAGGAGTACTCCAAATGATCCAAGAGTACTCCAGAATACCAAAGCGAACTCCAGAATACTCAAGAATACTACTCCAGAGTACTCAGACGGTACTTCGAGACTCTCAGTCTAGATACCTTGTAGTTAAGGGTCACTCCAAACAGTAGCTCCACCTCGCCAGTGCATCGGAGTTTGTCACTGGTGCAGACACAGGAAGTGTCTTCAAGCATGCCAATGTTTTAGCTCATTACAAAAATGTGCACCGTCTCCAACTGGTTAGACGTCTGTACTGCAGTGTTTCTTGTGAAGGTGCAGGGGTAGCGCTGCTGTTTGCGCACGTCTAATAAACGTGAAATGGTACTATTTTCGCATAAACAGGGCCTCAGACGTACAGATTTTTGCATTTTTATACAAAAGCCGCGAGCCTTCCACTCGCCGAGGGCTGAAGCGGTTAGCGATCGCAGTCTCATTGTAATTCTCATCATGAATCCCAGATCATTCGACCTATAGCATATGGTTTGTTTCAAAAGCTAGCTCGTTTACAGAACATCTTACGATCTCCATTGGAGACAGATTATTCTTACAGTTAGCGCTAAGCTATCTCTTAGAAACGTAATCACAGGTCTCCAGTGGGTATGACTTGATCTACAGCAGCGTCCAACCATTGTCATTTATGTTATGAATTTTACATCTCTGTCAGCTATTAGCACGTAGCTGTTAATGCTACTGCTATTAGTAGTACGAGTTCATAAAAGCTTATCACCCCGACCTTAATTTCCTCCACCAAGTGTGGCCGAAGCAGAAAGTCGCCATCGTGCGACATTTCTGCCAGACCCGCTCTAGATGGAAAGTGTCATCGGACAAGCGGGGTTGCGAAACAAAACGAAAACTCTGACTTGAGGTTGTGAGCCGACGCCGGCCGGAACCTTCTCGACGCTCCAGAGCCGCGCCATCCGTCCGAGCCGCTCGGCCGTGGAGGGGGAACATCTGCCTCGGCTTTGCGTGCCGGGATCCGCGAGGACCCTCGGCCAGATGGAGGCGGCGGCTTCCTTCGCTGGCGCCGCCTCCGCGGAGCGCGAGACCCGGCGAATTAGCTGAAAATCCGACCTCCGGAGAAGCGGCTGATCAGGAAATTAAAAAATTTGCGGAGAAAAAACAAGATAGTGGATCCGCCCCTCCCGCCGGGGTGCGCGTCGCAGCGACGGCGCGGCTGAAATTTCGAGGCCCATTTCCTTCCCCGCCGATCCGACGTGGAGGTTTTAATCACGCCGATTAGCCTCGCTGATAAACGCCGCCGCCGCGGAAACCCGGGGTCAAGTGTTTCTCGCTCCTTATCTTTCCGCCCCGGATTCCCGAAAAAGGCTTGAGAACCTCGAGCTCACAATGAAGCCTTTCTGACACACACACACACACACACACACACACACTTCCACGACGTTGCAACAAACCCTTCCACGCCGATCTCGACTTCAATTCACGCGGGAGTAATTTCTTCGTCTTCGCCGAGTCACCATCTCCCCGGCAGCTTTTCTACTCTGTATCTGTGCGTGTGTGTGTGTGTGTGTGTGTGTGTGTGTGTGACCATTTCCGCTCCAAACACTGACCTTGTCGGGACCAGCGTGCCTTGCGGGGGGGGAACATCTCCCCCCGTCCTTATGCAGAGAAATGTCATTTCCTGGGTCCCGGTTATAGTCGCGATGAGGCTATTTATAAGGAATGAAAGTCAATGCGACGTTCTAAAGATAGCTATGCTAACGTACATCCGCGCGCGTGTGTGTGTGTGTCTGTCTCGGGCGATGTCTCGGGTACAAAGCGCCAACCTTTTCCAGGGCAGCTCCTGCCTCACAGGGTGGACGCAGCTAAATGTCACATCCCCGGGAACCCGGGAGGTCGCGGGGGATCTCACCCGCCCCGCTAGTTCTTGCGCCACGTGATACAGTTCCCGATGATAACGGACAACCGGTTAGCAAGCAGGTGAAATGAGACGCTAGCAAAGTATCCGCAGCTCGAATCCAGTTCCGGGAAGTAGCCTACACTGGGGTTAAGCTCGGAACGCCCACCTGTCAATCACAAGGCCGCCTTCTCATTTATAGCCAGTCGCAGGGGGTCGTTCGCACCTTCAACCCGTTAGACGACATCTTGACTCGGCTATTTGATTCATTCGTCATTCACTTCAACGCAGAGGAGCCGGAGCAGGAGGCGGGGTTTCACCTGACGAGTCACCCGTCAATCAGTTGAAGGTTCGTTCGCACCGACAACTTTCGTCAATTTCATAAGGGACTCGGCCTCTAAGGATTCATTCATTCATTCATTCATTGTCTACACTGCTTCTCTTGCAAACGCTAACTGATACCGGGGTGCAGGAGTTGGGGTTCACCTGCCAATCACAGGGCTGCATATAGAGACATCCAACCATTCACACCAATCAGAGTCTTCAATGAACCAGCAGACTGCTTTTGGACGGAACAGGGAGAACCAAGATAGGAGAACATTAAGGGAACCGACTGTGATGAATCTTAGCATGTAGCATTTGGCGTTGAAGCTGGGAACCTACTTCCCGGTTTATTTAGCTAGCCGTGCGACGCTAGCCTCGTCTCCTCCCTTCCCGCTCGGCGGCTTTAGCTGAGCCGCGCCGACATCGTCGTCGCCATGCTAGCTGGTCATCGCATCAGGGTACCGCCGCGAAGCCGTTTGCTAACACGACGGGTGGATTAGCGTTTGAGGACACGGAGAACCCCATTGGAGCCGGCGTCCTCCGGCAGCCGCTACCGACCGGAACAGCCTCTAATACTGACTGACGGCTCGGCTGTCGAAGGAGCCGGGAGGGTGTTCCGGTTCAACTGCAGCCGGCGAGGAAACGCCAGACATCTGAAACGTCCGCCCTCCTTTGCGGCCTTTCTTTTCCTCCTCCTCTTGGAAACCCTCCAGCGCCGGGGGGGGGCAGTTCCTACCCAGAACGCCGGAGCTCCGAGGACGTACCCTCGGCAAGTGCTAGCAATTACAGCTAGTTATCCCTTATTATAAAAGATTAATGCTCTCGCCCTCGGCGCCGTGGCGAAGGCTCTGCTGAACAGCATCGGAGACGGATAACAAAAAAAGAAATACAGGAGTCCATAAGCAAAGCTCCGCGGCGGTGAATTACTCCGGAACGACTTAATCTAATTCCGTCCGCTCCCTTGAATATAAAGTCCGTGTCCGTCGCAGGGAAACAGCATTAGGATACATCGTCTTCCTGCGGGGGAGCGTCTGGCACCGGCCGGTGGCCGGGCCGGCCGCGGCAGACGGACCCGGCGATGACCCCCCGTCCTGCCGGCCTGATTAAGCGAAATTGAAGGGTAATGCTCCCTTCAAACTGGACCCGGAGTAACGATCCGCGTCCTACCGGGCCGCTCCTTCACTCCCGCCTCCCGGCGTCACCAAGAACCAGGAGCCGCTACGTTTTCCGTGACTCGGCCAAAGTGTAATTCCGCGCATCATCCTCCTGGCTCGATTGGACCCCCTCCACACACACACACACACACACACACACACATCGCCTGCCGCCGCCGTCACTCATTAGCATGGATCCGACGGCTCCTGGAGGAATGAAGCAATCAGACCGTAATTCCACAGACAAACACCGCGGGCCATGAATCAGTGGCGCCCACGCGCCAGGTGGCCAGATTACATCGGCGAGCACCAGCCGGTAAACACGCCGCCGGCGACCTGCGTCAACTTCGCCCAAGTCCCGGTGACACTCGGCCCGGGTTTTGAGGAGTCGCTAGGCTCCGCTCCTGAAAGCAAAACATCGGCAAGACCAGACGCGAGGATTTTCCGGCAATCCAGATGACGGAGCTAGCTAGCGGCGTGCAGCTTCACCAGCTAACCATTCGATTGGACACGGATATGAGATACATCTCGAAGCAGGTTCTTAACCAGATGCGGAAACATGGCATTCTTGGGGGCCGGGTGGCTAATTTTCTTTTCGTTGTTAGCTGAAGCTAACATTAGCTCAGGGGTGAAAGTCAAAAAGTCAGTTTTATTGTCAATTTCTCTGCATGCACTGGACATTTTTGTGCATGGTAAGTTTTACAATTAGCTTCTTGTCCTTTTGACGCTTCCGGGAACTTCATAAAAACAAATTATTTTATGATTTTTAACCGTGCTTCAGACGCCACTGCTTTGTTTCTGCGCCATCTTGTTTTTTTTTGTTTGTTTTTTTATCAGCTTGTGCAAAGCTTGGTGTGTGTCCTTCACCCAAGATGCTACTTGAACTTAAAAACTTTGTCTGGCAAAAACAAGAAACACCAAACTTGTTCTATCTCAACTTAAAAAAAAAATGATTATGCCACTTGAATTTGAATGGATAATTATCTGCATCTCTAGTGCTAGCATGCTAGTGTTCGGGTTACTATCCGCAGATCCTGGTTTGTTTTCTATGGATTTTATAGATCCTCCAAGCTACCAAAGCTAGGCTACTTTTCCATATTGGGACCAAAATCAGGTCTTGGGGGGGGCAAACGGAAGCCATTTTCCTAATGACACCGCAACACGTAGCCGGCGCTAGGAGGGATGTAAACAGTACCGGTTGCCCCCGGTAACTCCGGCTTTGCACGACAGGCCACCCCCTGCAGCGGATCGCAAACGGGTTGAGAAGAAACGCGCCATGTTGTGTTATTTATCTCCGAGACGCATCCCTCTCCCCCCCGCAGAGTTTACAGACACCCGTTGCAGCGTGACCCCCTACACACACACACACCTCATATGAACACACACTGCTTATCATCTGAGGAGGCGGCTGATTGAAGAGCGGCGAGCGCCAAGCACGGGAAGCCTTTCTATCGAAACGCAGAGATCCCTTTTATGGTCGGAGAAGGCGGTACGTGTTCCCGGGGGATGAAACGACGTGAGTGCACACAAACAAAACGGCGGACGCTTCCTGTCGGGGGGCGCGCGGCATCAAAAAGACGGGCGCCGCCATTTTGTTTCGTGTCCTCTGCAAAAAGCGCAACCTGTACCAGATGGTGATTTCACCCCGTTGGAGGTTCAGACCCCTTCATTTTTGATTCTTCAGGCATCCCCGTGCTCCGCCTTCTCGCAGGCTCGGCGAGTCGGGGGGATGCTAATCCAGCTCCCTGATCGAGATGCTTTTTGTTTTTTAGTTTTTCCTTAAGACCGACTGAATCTGCACATCTTCCTGAGCCGTAATAACCCAACCGACGGTGCGTTTAGGGCGCCAGATGGAAGGGCGGTTTCACGAGCCTCAGGTGCGGTTTCGATGACGTGCATGATGGATGGCGCGCCGCATGCAGCTAGCGACATTGAGTCCGGGGGCTACAATTAGCAAAAATAATGAATGGATTGCGAACGGCTAAAACGGAAGTGACACGTTCTTGTACGTGTAAAAGGTACCCGGGAACAGGGAGGGTTGGACAGATCGTTCTCGTGGCTGAACACTGGAAGTACAAGTACAAGGTCCACGGTCCCTGAAAGCCACAAAAAAAAGCAAGCTAGTTTCAGAACAGGTTCTCGCAAAATGCTCCCAACGCAGGAAAGAAGCTAATCTGTTCTGGCAGCATCATCTGGGCAGAACTTTGAGGATTATTTAAAGGAGGGCATTTCTGAAGGTCTACGCAACAAGTGAGGCATCTGCAAACATGCTAACACCTACTGGCTACTGGAAAGAGCTGCCAATATATAATGATCATAACATTTTCTACTACTTCTTCCCCCTAGGTCATAAGATGCCCCCAAACAGCCCTAAGCCAATTTTTTTGTATTCATTCATTCAAAAGCTATTGCATTATCCCGCACTTGGGGTCACGGGAGTCAGGCGTTTATCTTGGTTGTCATTGGCCGAGAGGTGGGGGGGGGGTTCTAGCGTGGATGTAGCACCTGTGAATCACAGGGCCACATATCATACCACGCACCTGAGCATCAACCCAAATTTGGGATTCATTCACATGTCATATAGGAGCATACAAGTATGGCTCCACTTGGTCACATCTGGGCAATGACGGATCTCCAGTGATCCTCCTGTATGGTTTTGGACCATGGAGAGCCTGGTGGAAGCCCACGCGGATGACATGAAGACTCCACAAAGAAAGGCAACCCTGTGGGATTTTTAATGTACAATATTTCTGAATCACTAACAGAATACGGGAAAACATGGGAGTTTTACTTTTTGCTGTGCGTGTGTGTGTGGAGGGGGCGGAGTCAGGCCTCCATGAAGGGAAGCCGAGTCAGCACTACGGGCACGTCCGGGTGTTTTCCCACAGAGGCCCGATGGAGAATCACTTCACGAGTGTGTGTGACAATTTCTCCGTGTGTGTGTGTGTGTGTGTGTGTGTGTGTCAAGGAGCAGGAGGGAGTCGGAGCGCGCTGTGCTTTTGATCGCTGTTTTTGGCTTGTTTGTTTTTCCACGAAGGGAAACGAGCGGACCCGCCGAGAGCTTTTAGCCGGGCGAACCAGGGGCTCCGGCGGCATTCCTTTCCCCTCCCCCTGGCTTTAAATTAAATAAATAAATAAATAAATAAATAAATAAACAGAAACGCCGCCGGGGGAATGTTGGCAGGGGCCGGCGATAAAGCCTCATCAGCCCCCCCAACCCTCCCCGTCCACCACCTCCCACCTCTCTCCCAAGGACACAATCATCTCCCAGGTATGGGATTCTCTCCGCCACCGAGAGCTGATATACGGCAGTGGCAGCGGGAGTGAAAGGGAGTGAGGCTCCACAAATCACCGCCGTAAAGATTGCAGACTCCAAGGTTAGCCAACTGAGTGGCTGTTGAACAGACCACAGTAGCTGAGTGGAGGAGGATTAGGTGGAGGAAGAAGAGGAGGTGGGGTTGAGAAGGGAAGGGAAGGGAGGAAGGCGCGGAATCGGCGGTGGTTTGCGCAACCGTGCCTCCGACCTCCCGGCGACCTCCCGCTTTGCGCCGTTAGCCGGCAGGAATCTGCGGAGGACGGGGACGGAGGGAGCGGCTCGGCGGCGGAAACGCTCGGAAACGGGTCGGGTGGCGGGTGGGGGACCGACGTGGGTGCGAGCGGACGGCGGCGAGAGGTTTGCGTTTGGCGCCTCGACAAGAAAAGATGCAGACGGGGGATCGTAAACGTGATTGATCGTCCCCCCCGTCGTGCCCCCCCCCCCCCCATTCATCATGTTCGAAATAACCCCCCGTCGTCACGTTGAGCCCCCCCACCCGACCAGCCGACGCCATCTTTGCGCTCTGAGAAAACAGCCACTAAACAGTTCTTCCAATCCCCACTCTGTTAATGCTAAGCTAGCTCATCAGCAATTTATTTTACATCTTCATCCCAGTATCCGACCCGACCGAGTCACAGAAACCAAAGAAACCAGGGAAGGCAGGCTTTCCCATGACCCATGCCCAGTTGGGTGAGAAAAATAAATATTCAGACAACTGCAAAATCAAAAAATAAATCTGATAATAGTATCGCAGTGTAAACATTGCTCGCTAAAGTAGCTAGCAAATGCGTGCATACATATGTACATATGTACCTTCATGAACACACCAATACACATTCATGTATGCAAACACTTAACTGGTCTTTCAATTCTTTCCGTGAATGCTAAGCTAGCAAATTAACATGGTGGCAGGGGAAAAAAAAAAAAAAAACTTTTTTTTTTTTTTAATAATTTTTAATCTTATGCCCTCCATTATACCCATCTCCAATACGATGGGGCGAAACTGTTTTTTTACCGTTAGTATTGTCCGCTACGCATGTATACTGGTGCGAGAAAAAATTACGAGATAACACGATCCAATGATGCTATTGCTCTGTAAACATTGCTGGGAGACGTAGCTAGCTTAAGCATGCGTACACACGAACATATGTGTGCACATGCATACACAAACATTACACACTGGCATACAAACACATTTTTCAACCCTGTCTGGAAATGCTAAGCTAATGCTAGTTAGCACAGTGGCAGGGGGAAAAAAATTCTATGTCATCAATTATCCTTGTTTCCGACAGGATGGGGGTCATCACATTGTCGCCATGGGAAGCAAAAACGATTTTCCCATTAGCTCTAGCGGGATTAGCGAACACCTCCAAAAGCTGTTGCTAGCCAGGCTGGGCGTGTGTTTCTCAGCCAAGATAAAAATAAGTTATAAACATGAACGCCAATATATAGGTGTTAAAGTTATAAAATACATCCACTAATTGTATCATAATGTAAACAGTGCTAGCTAAAGTAGCTACCACCGGAGGCAAAACCTATTTTTCCCTATAGCTTTACTGCGATTAACCAAGCCCTTCGCTAGCCAGAAGACAAACAAATAAGCATGAAACCAGATATTTAGGTGAGAGCAAAAACATTAAATGTATCCAATCATGCTATTGCAGTGTAAACATTCCCATTAGCTTTCCCATGATTAGCCAAGACCCCCAGCTAGCAAGAGGCATCGTGTTTATGTTAGAAATGACCACTCGAGTGAGAAAAAAAAAAAAATGAAATAAACATATACCCCCGATATTTAGGCATGAACAAAATCAAAATCACAATGTAAACAATGCTCGCTACAGCAGCTAGGTTAAGGTTTAGCTCGATTGTGTCTGAAACAAAGTATATCACGTTCACAAATCAACACGTGGACGCGCTGGAGCTGGAGCAAAGATGGCCGCCGGATCCTCCGTCTCTGCCCAGACGTCGTCTCCGTCTCCTCCACCCGAGCGCTGAACGGACGCTCTCCTTCGAGCTTCGACGCTTCCTCTGTCACCTTCTCGCGCTCCCACCCTTCCACCTCCATCCGCCTGCCAGGTCACGACCATGATGTTGGTTCTAAGGGTTTCGGTAAACAAACGGGCGAGTCCAGTTCGATTTATCATCCCAATGGTTGCTGGCAGGCGGCGGGCCGGCAGGCTGGCTGGCTGCATCCCTCCAACCCGCCGCCGCCGCTCCCCTCCACCCCTCCTTCACATTGCTGAGCCGCGGCGGCAAACGCGATTAGCTCTAGCCGAGGACTTTTCTCCTCCCTCTTCCCTCCGCGCTCGTCGGGGGGCCCCGGGGCCCACTTAGCCCAAGTGCAGCCGCGACGCCGGCGTAAAACTGTCACCCTCCTCCGGCTGTTTATTTATTTATTTGTCACAAAAAAAAAGAAAAAAAAATTCAGCGGGGAAGGATCTATACGTGGTGGAGTGGCGGCGGATTCTGACCCGCCACCAACAGCTCCAACATCACGTGATTTATGTGAGACGTTTTCCTCTGCGGTAACTTGAGTTGTCACAAGTTAGTTATATGGTGTTGTTAAATGAATCAGTGAATGAATGAATGAATGAATGCACACCTACATACACACTTGCAGATCTACATTGACATACATACACAGACATGTATACAAAAAATATACACACACACACACACACACACACACAAATAAACACATGCACATATGTACATGCATACATTCAAATGTATACATAGATACATGAATATGTGCGTCTATATATATAAACATATATATAGACACACACACATGCATGCACACACATTCACATATATATGTGCACATGTTCATGCATACACACACAATCACATACCCATGTTTGCATATATACATGCACAGACACATGTGCATATATACATTCATGCAATCATACATACATGCATACACACACATTCATACACATGAGTACATACATATACACATACATACATACATATGCACATACATACATGCATGAAAACATAAATACATTCATATATACATACATACACACACATGCCTACATACAAAAACCCATCCATAAATGCATACATATATGTAAACAAACACATATGCAAACATGCACACACATTTACATACATACAGGCATGCAGACATATACATATGCACACCCAAACACACATATGCACTTGTCTACATGTGTGCCAAAATATATGCATACATACGTGCATATATGCTTATATCCATACATACAAGTGCATACACATGCATGCATACATATATACATACGTGCACAAACATATATGTTAAGGCACATACATATACATTCATACAGGCGTGCAGGCAAACATTGGTACACACATACATACATTCACAAATACATGCACAATACACAAACACACACACACACATATGTAGGCAGCCATACATATATACACACGGCTGCATGCATACACACACACGCACGCGCATACAAAAATATGAGATGGAGTTGAAGACGTATAAACGACGGGGCGGAAAATAACTGTTTATGACACCCGGCGGGGTGACGGCGGCGGCGGGGGGGTTAACAACACACCATTCCATGATGGATTGATTGAACCCCAATTAAATAGATTATTCCTGAAGGGCATCTTTACCGTGGATTGGACGGCGGCGGCGTTTATACATCCCGGGTCATGTGATGTCAGCACGCCGCTAACAGAATGCTAATATTTGCCGCTTTGTAGGATTTTTCCCGAGGATAATAGAATGGCGCTGATTACTCGCTGATGCATCCTGATTATTCGCAGTTTAGACCCGGGTTTGGGAGTGCAGCCGCCCCGTTCTCAGTTGGATCCAGTTCCCGGCGGCAGTTTACGACCCGCCGCCGCCGCTGATTGAGACGTCAGGGATAATTCACCCACCGGGCCAAATCCATCAAGTACACCAATGGCGAGGGGAAGGGGGGGGGGGGAATGGCGGCGGGATGATTTCAGGGCCGGGGGCGCCTGCCGTATATCAGCCGGGGTGATGCGGGAGGTTCTCGGGAGCAGCTGCCGCCGGAACCGAAGGAACCGAAGTTTCGGATTCACGAGGAGCATCACGTTTAATCCATGATGCTATTGCAGTGTAAACATACCCGTTAGCTTAGCACAAGTAGTGAAAGCCCCCAGCTAGCTAGAGGTATTCCAATGTTTACGTTACACGTGGCCACTCGAGTTTGAAGAAAAACATGAAATAAACATATACCCCCGATATTTAGGCATGAACAAAATCATAAAATACATCCGATAACTGTATCACAGCATATACAGTGCTAGCTAAAGCAGCTAGGTTAACGTTTAGCTTGATTGCGTCTGAAACAAAGTATATCATGTTGTAAGTTCGCAAATCTTCGACGGATCGCCGCTCCTCCTCCCATTTGCCGGTTCTCCAGAGCAGCTGCGCTGCAATTCCGCCGCTGGGAACGCTAGGATAAGCTAACTAGCTAAACTTGCATCGGCAAGCTAACTAGCTAAACTTGCATCGGCGCCGAACGTCAACGATCCCGTTTTTTTTTTTTGTTTGTTTTGTTTTGTTTTTTTGTCCACATTTTACTAACTCTGGACGATTGGCTGTCGGGTGTGGCTGTGATTGACAGGTCTGAAAGCCCCGCCTCCTGACTGAATAGCACCCTGGGATTGGCCGTGGCGGCGGCGGCGGCGGCGGCGGGACGGGCAACTTAGTTGATGAATCAGTGATTAAATGAATGAATGAAAATCCCCGGATGTAAATCTGTTCTCTTTCAGTCTCCGACGGAATTTGCGACATTCATCACCCGAGTTGAACTTGTGATGTCCGAGGTTGATAAATGTGTGTGTGTGTGTGTGTGTGTGTGTGCGCCCTGCTTCCCCATTACAGCATACAGTAAAAGTACTTGTACAAAGCAGTAAACGCCGGGGTTCTCCAGTACATAAACGCGGTACGGCGTATTTCCCAGCGGGCCGCTCGGTCAGCTTGACCTCCGTCGGAAGCTTCCGCCGCCGTCGCCGGCTGCCTGACGGAAATAAATTGGCTTTGGTCTCTGCGGGAGTGTGTGTGTGTGTGTATGTGTGTGTGTAAGAAGTGCTATATAAGCTGAGAGAACTGCTGCATTGTGTGTGTGTGTGTGTTTGAGAGCATCGGTGTGTCACCGGTGGTTCGTCTCATTGTGTTTTTCTGGAAACAGTCATTTTAGCCGCTTCAACCGCAAACACTTTAGCTGTGTAATAAAGTCTTAATAAGGCGTTGTTACATTGTTATAAACAGAAAAGTGTATGACAACTTCATAAAATAATAATAAATTGAAGGACATATATTTTAGAGCATTGTAATAATTGGAACGGGGGATAAAAGAAGTGATGATATATTCAAATACAAAGTTGGATCGAGTGAAGAGATGACGTTAGATTCTTCTTTATAATTAACACACACACACAAACACGAACATGAACACATGAACTTGCGGTCCTGGTACCCAGAAATACAAAATGTAAGTGAATTTGTTTAGAAATAAAGGTATGTGAAAGACGTGCTATCAGAGCTAGCCGTTAGCCTAGCTGGGTTAGCGTACTCGCGACGGAAAAATGTAACACAAACACACACACACACACACACACACACACACACACAAACACACACACACACACACACACCGTTCTAAACCTCACAACGAAGCCTGTCTAACCGTGAACTACAGAAATAAATGATATATGTGAATATATTGAAAAATAAATGTACGCGGAACACGCGCTGTTAGAGCTAGTCATTAGCCTTGCTAGGTTAGCTTCCTCTCCCGGATGTCGAAGGCAAGAGGAGGGGGGAGTCCAATAGGTATTGATACATTTGATAATTACAATGATTACTATAATTATTTTCATAAATGTATATATTTATTCATTATCTAAATTAAGAAGAGTCACCCTGGACTAATTGCCAGCCAATCACAGGGCACCTTCTTGCCGCAGGGCAGAAGCACTAACTGCTGCATCACTATTATTATTAATAGTTTTTATTTTTTTGTTTTATTATTAATATCATTATTATTATTATTGTTATTGTTGCTGTTGTTTTTATTATTATTATTATTATTATTATTATCAATAACAACAACCCCTCCTGATTTGGGGGAAGTGGATGGATCCAGACTAAATGGTTTATGAGGCTAGTAAATAAATAATGGAGAACTAGAAATGAAAAATGAAAAATTAAAAAGCCGAAAATGTACTTTTTACGTTTTTTAAAAGTATTTTAAAAAAAAAAACGAAAAAAAAACCCGAGGCCTCAAGTGGACTCTTCCATCTCCATCTGTTTCTTAGGAGATGCACCGGCAGGCGTCGACTCGGGAAGGAAGAAGAGAAAAACACTGGCTGTCGTTACTTCCCTTTCTTTTTCTTTTCTTTTTTTTTTCCACGCCATCCGCTGATGACTCACCCGCAATCACTTTTCCGACCTGCGGGGAGTACATTTGTTTTTTTTTTTTCATTTTTTTTTTTTCCACGCAGTCTCACGGCCGAGACGCACCGGAAGGGAGTTGAATGTGAATGAGCGTCTCCTCGGGAGCGACAGGAATTGAACGGCGAGGAGGCGTCGCCGGGGCGGAAGGGAGGGTTTTAACTTTTTAGTTTGGCGCGGACGACGTTTTTTTTAGGCTCTGGTCACATGACTGGGGTGTAAAATGGGATGTGTGTGTTAGCGGAGCAGATGGGGAGGTTACATTAACATAAGGATATGCTAATGTTTGCTAATAATGGCACGGTCCGTGTGAGACCATCAGGTCGCCATGGTGATGACGTCAGCGTTACGGAAGTCACGAGCCGGCGAGATCCAAGGCCACGCCCTCAGGCGGCTACAATGCTATGCTAACTTAGCTTAGCTTCAATCGAATAACGCAATAGTTTCACTTCAAATGAGAGGGTGAATGGTTGGAGGTCTCGATGCGACGTGTGGATGAGACGGTGAACGCTTGTATTTTTATGCTTTATGAATGAATAAATGTCAAATAGAGGGTGAAAGCTTGTCGGCATACATGTCTCTGTCCCGGCCTCTCGTCCAATCAGAGCCGGGTAAACTCACAGACTCGAGCGATCCGTTCATTCATTCATCGTTTTCACGAGTTAAACATCCGACCCGGGCCGCTCTCCAAAGGGACGATGGGTCGTTCTTCCGCGGTCGAAGAAGAAGCGTGACGTCATGTGTTTGGAAAGCGGCGCCCCGCCCGGCGGCGCTAAGTGGAAACCTTTTGATGTCCGAGCAGATAAGGGCTTCAAAGGGGGCCTGGCCGTCTGAAGTATTGTTGCGGGGGGGCGGAGGGGGTCCGGGGTTATGATGCACAATAAACGGGGCCAAACATAAACCCCCGAGGCGCGAGCCAAGACTGCGGCGGCTCTGTGATCGGCTGGAGAGCTTTCATTTTAATCATGTTTCAATTACGCCGCCGCTCGCCGCCTATCAGCCGGGCGCCATAAAACCCGGGGTAAGTATCGTCGGGGAGCCCGGGCCAGCGGCGCCGTTACCGTCGGTTACGGCTTTCCGGGTAGGCGGCGCGCGCGGGGGGGGGGTGGGGGAAGGTCATTGCTCGGCCCCGCCAAAGCAAATGATGGGCTAGTATTAAACCCAATTAATTAAAGGGGGGAATTAATGACAGGGTGAATTAATGTCCCCCCGCCGTCACCTTGTGAGGTCAGCGCGTGATTTCCCGAGCCGAAACCCAGATAAAGACGGCGTGAAGTCGTACAGCGGCGCCGGGCGTTTACATGTCGCTGCTCGGTGAGGAAAAAAAAAAAATACAACCGCTGAGTTAGCGATGCTAAAAGCAATGCTCTGCACATATTCATTCATTCATTCATTCATTCATTCATTCATTAAATGGACCAAAGGAACATTCACACATATAAATATTATATAAATATCCATTCACTTTGTGAATTCACGCCATATTTAGCACCTTTCATTCCCATATAATATAAAGATACGCAAGCATTCACCCTCTCGTTTGCAATAGAATAGAACACAATAGTCTATTATTGTCACTGCATGTAGGAAAGAAAAATATAAGGTAAAATGCATCACAATACTTTGCAAGATAATAATAAATAATAGATAAATATATCAATATACTGCTCAGTAAAATATAGGGAACGCTTAAACAACACAATCAATCATGGCGACACGGACTCATTTGGACTTGTTTTGAGGACATTATATCAGCCAGACCTCCATGGGTTCATATATTTGATTTCCGTTGATCATTTTTATATAATTTTGTTTTCAACACATTTAACTATGTAAAGAACAAAGTATTTCATAAGAATATTTCATTCATTCAGATCTAGGATGTATAATTTTAGTGTTTCTCTTCATTTTTTGAGCAGTGTATATGTATAATAGATATATTACATATTTATAATATATTATATATATTAAGAATAATGCTAAAATATAATAAAAAAGCTCTTCTAAACAACCAGTCACCCTTTCATTCACACAAAATATAGAAACGTACGACCGTTTGTTCATGTCAATCAAAGGCTCTGTGTGTCACATGACGAAACAAATCAGGTCTGCAGCCAACGTCTGGTCAACTAGCCTAGCCTAGCCTAGCCTAGCATAGCCTAGCTGGCAGGCTTCAGCAATGCGGCTGAGATGTTGCATTCAGGTTTCTCACCAGAAAAATGGACAAATGCGTGTGTATGCAAGTGTGTGTGTGTGTGTGTGTGTGTGTGTGTGTGTGTGGGGACAACACTCTTGCAGTACCTCAGTTTGTCCACTAGGGCAGCCTCTGCACCAACAAGGAGTATCACCCTGAGTAAACCTCTGTTTCTCCTTTAGTAGTTTGTTTACGTACAGATTTAATGGGCGGCTTTGTTGATTTTATTTTATTTATTCTAGTTTTCTTTTCTCCCCCGTCAGAGATGAAAGTTTCAGCCAATCTGAAGGAATAAAAAAAGAAATAAATAAGTGTCTCTGAAGAGACTCTGGTGGAGAAACTTGGAAAGCAGGATATTAAAGTTTCTCGGCGGCTCATTGTTGTCCATGAAGCGCCTGCCAATTGCATCAGGCCTGTTAATATCTCCGTTTCTGCGAGCAAACAGAATAAGAATATGCTTGCATGTGTGTGTGTGTGTGTGTAGTAGTCTTTGTGCGTAGTTGCAGGTGTGTTACATCACGAGCGCGGCGGCGGGAGCGGCGTTTTGGGTCTGGGTCTGGAGCGTGGATGTGGCCGGCAGGATGAGTTCACTGCAACGCGGGACCAATTTTGATTTTAGACACGCAGGCACACACACACACACACACACACACACACACACACACACACACACACACAGCAAGATTATCGTCTCGACATCATTCGCGTCTCTACAATCGGCTGCTGTTATTGTTTGTTTGCTGGAATCTGGAGATGGAACCCTTCTGCTCTGCAACGCAAATATTTACTGGACTACTTGTTGTGTCTCTGTAACACCTGTGAATGAATGAGTGAATGGTTGAACATCCCATAATGTTCTTTATCTTCTGTAATGCAATTACAGAAGAAAAAAAAAGTCATATATTACGGATTCCTTACAAATCAACTGAAATATTACTTTTTAATATTGCTGATTATGGCTTACATATTACGAAAACTCTAAAAAATCCTATCTCACAATATTAGAATATCATAAAAAAAGTCATTTTTGTTTTTTTTAATTGCATTACAGAAGATAAAGAGCTTTATCACAATATTCTAATTATCTGAGACAGTCCTGTATATGATTCCAATGAGAGGGTGAATGGTTTGCATATATATGACGTTTGAATATTTATACATAAATGACTTAAATGAGAGGATGAATGGTTGTTTGTCTCTATATGATGTGAATGAAAAGGTGAATATTTATAAAAATATACGATTTCAATGAGAGGGTGAATGGTTGTGGGACATTTGTTGCATGTATTTGTGATGCATGAATGTTTATATATGAATCCAATGAGAGAGTGATTTTTTTTTATTAGTAATTTTACTAGGAAAAAAACACATTAATATATATATATTTTTTTTTTCAGTTTAAAAAATCTTTGAGTGAAAACATGTTTTTTTCAAATGGTTCATTATTTGGAACGCACTGGAATTGGGTCGCTTCAGATTCATTTTGCCTTGAGAGATGTATTTCATGCAAAGGGATTTCGGTTTTTAACCCAAATTAGGTTAAAATCCTAATGTTAATAACACGGGAGGAAGAGAAGGAGACGTAAGCGCACGCTCTTCACATGAGTGGATTCCTTCCTCGCTTTTATTTCGAAGGCCAAATTCTGCAGCATGAATAACGAATAAATGTATAAAGGAACAAATCTATGAAGAAGTATCTATATATGAATGTCATTGATTATATATCCAATGATAGAACTGCTATCAGCAGCATCTGTGCGTTCATTCATGTTTTTTTGAATTTAATGAAACCAGTAATTTTAAATGACCATGATCATGGGCATATTTTCTTCCTGTTTAACCACCCGTCAAATTCACAATCTTTTAAATTAAATCAAGTACAAATAGTATTCACATTCAATATTCACTACTCGTGTCGGTTTATTATCAAGCATTAAGTAATAATAAGTATATTACATGATAATTATTTCATTTGGATTTAGTTTTTTTTGTATTTATTACAGTTGATGTTGTTATTAATTAAACAATTATTTGAATTGAGAAACTATTGGTTGTGTTATTTATAAAATTATGTCTATTATTATTTTGTAATAATACCATTTTTGTTTTTCAAATTGGGGAATTTTGTGTAAACGTTATTATTATTTGAATTGAGGCACTTTTGGCTGTGACTATGATTCACATTTTGCAATCTGATTTGTCATTATTATTCAAATTTGGTAATTATTTGTATTACTAGCATTAATTACTATTTAATTTTAGTAATCATTGCTATTTTTAACATTGTCAGTATTGATTCCCATCCAAAGGGTTCTGAGCAGCGACGAGGGGAAACTAAGTCGGACGATGGAACCGGCGGCGGGCGTTTAACGGGCTACTAAACAAGGATGGATGCTCCTCGCCTGAATTTGCACACGTTGCCATGGCGACGCAGGCCCTTGGCGTGCGCAGAGACGCCCTCGGGCCGTCGGAGCCCCGGCTCGCCGACCCGTGAAGGACCTTGAGCGGCGGCGCAACAGATGGTTTGTTATGGTTAGCGGTTAGCATGTAGCATAACAGAGGAGGACCGCATCCAATGGCTATCTGTGATTGTGTTCACACACACACACACACACACACACACACACAAACGCCAAAATTACATAACGTTTTTTAGGTTTGGTGGCAAAACGTGTTTTCCGATCATTAGTTCCTCTCTTTTCAGGCAACTTCCTGTAGCATGGCCTCGAGGCGGCGTGCGATTGGTTGTTAATTAAATCTCAACCCCTGCTGTTTTGGTGCATCTTTTGCAAAAATGCAGATTTCCTGGACGTGGATTTCTGGACGCGCGTTCCCCCCCGTCGTGCGTCGAGCGGTCGGAACAGTGTTAGCCAAGTTAGCTTTACTCGTCATCCATTCAGTCACAGCTTTACTCAGCAACGAGCTCTGGAACTCCACGGTAGAAGATGAGGATGGTGCCTCCTCAGAGTCTCTGCAAGCCCACCTTCCCCACCTCTTCCTATCAATCAGCTCTCCTTCTCCTGGAGATAATTAAAGAGAGGCGCCGTCCGACACCGGAGTAGCCCCCTGCCAATTGCCCCATTGATCTCCGGCGCCGGTGGTATCTCCACGGGAACCGGCGACGCCGTCGGCGCTCCTTCCCCCTGATTGACGGGTACCGGCGGAGCTGAGCCACCCTTGAGCAAGGATCGGCCGTGACCCATGAAAAGCCGATTGATCGGCGATCAATCCGTGACATCCGCGATCTATACCGTCATGGCGGCGGCGGCGGCGGCGGTTAACGCCTCACAAAGCTACAAAACAAAGTTTGTTTACACCTGGGGACTTTGCCCCTTAATCACTGGCTCTTTTACGAGCGGCGCCGCCATCATTAACTGAATTAACGGCGGGAGGAAGTAGGGGGAGGGACGCCGCCGCGGGGACATCATGGCGGCGTCGGGGGTTCGGGACACGGCGGGGTAAATACCGCCGTCTGCCCGAATGGTCGCCACTGGCTCCTGATGAGGCGACATTAACGGCGGACGGCGGCGGACACAGATGGCGGTGGACATTAAACGGCCATTGAAGGCTGAGTGTGTGCGTTGGCAGGCACTCGTCATTTGTTCGCTCTCTGCTCGCCGTGGGCGAAAAAAAAAAAAAAAATGTCGGCACCTGAGGAGTCTGACAGGTGTATTATGGGATGTTTATCCGGAGTCAGGCTCAGAGCGGAGCTCTAATGGGCGGTTGACTGCTCGTGTGTCGGCAGGGAGGTTCAGGGAACTGGGGTTTCACTTTGAAAATATTCACATTTTAACAAGCATCTGAATTCCCCATCGGGACGACGAATGGATCAAGCGATTCATCATTATTGTATTTTTCGCACACTATAAGGCGCACTTAAAATCCTTACATTTTCCGATTGATCGTCGGACCGTTGTATTAAAATCAGTCCTCGGTTGATTATGAGTTGCAACGTCAGACAACGTTAGATAGCTAATTTTGTCATGCTGGAATACAGGTATATGCTATCGCTAGCAACGATAAACAAATCAGAGAGCAGTATGCAGTACGCTTACCTCCACCCATTTTTTAAAAGCGATACGTACTGTGCTTCAATATAATATTACAAAAATGGCACCTGTTAACGGCCGTGCTTACAAAGCGGAATTGAAGATAATGAATTAGATCTTGGGAAAAGAGCAGCCGCGAATGAACTCAACATTAATGAATCAATGGTACGGAAGTGGAGCAAGCGAGCAGATGAACTGTGGCGAGTAAAGACCAAACGGAGTTTCCGAGGGTACAAAGCCAGATACCGCAGTTAGAGGACAAAATCGAACAGTGGGTTATTGAACGAGTAATGACTTGGATAAAGTTCAACTAAACTGACTGTTTTGTTTTACATAGTGTAGGTTTTATCATGCAGCTTATAATGCGGTGCGCCTTATGGTCCACAGAATACAGTATTGGGTTTCTCTTAAATTTGACAGTGGATTATTGGATCCGCTGGAATTTTGCAAGCTGGAACAAGGAGGGAGTTGAAGCTCTGAAAGGACCCCCACCGCCACGAGCGCCGGTCACATGACCGCTGGCCACGCCTAACTGTTCCACAAGCTCTGCAGCTAGAAGTACCCTAGAAGTACCCTCCTCCTCTGACTTTGGAGGTGTAACGTCCACCTGAAGCTTCAAACTCAGAAACAAACTACCACCATGAAGAAGAAGACGACTCCGACACAGACAGCAAGAGGCTATCGCAGTGGCGTTTGCTAACTTCGGATTTATTTTGGTCCAAAATGTTGATGTTCCTCTGTGGCCCTTGAAACCCCTCGGTGGCCTAGCAGTGCCAGAGGTACTCGTACCTCTTCTTGGGTCCATTTTATCACAATCGCGAGTGACCACGACAGTTTTTAAAAATGACGCCCCGATGTCCGCAAGAAGTGGCACAAGTCAAACAACTCGAGTTCCAATGGAATTGTCAAAGGATCCCGTCTTAGAGCAGGAGCTAAAAATGATTCACGGAGCTGAAGTCCCTCATTCTTACCCATAAAAGAAGCAGTCTAGTTCCTGGAAAAGGTTCCGGGAACTGCAGTTCCTTTAGCACAAAAGGGGCAGTAACGGTATGCACCTTTCTTGCCATGCAAGAGAACCAAACCATTAGGGGCAACTGGGAGTTGATCGTCTGGCCCGAGCAGACAGGAGGAGCAGGGGATTGAACCTCCAAACTCCCCGTCGGACGGACGCCTCGCCCTACCAGCCGAGCCTGCGCCGCCGCAGATGGCGTCATCCTCGATGAAGTCTTTACTCAGGCAGTTTAGCATCTGTTTGCTTGCACCCGGCACTCCTCCTGAATGGCCCCCTCCAAAAACAAAGACTTTGCCTTCTTCTTCTTCTTCATTTAAATCCTGGAGAAAATTCCTGTGTGAAGAAGATGCAAGTGGGCGACGCCGGGGTTCCCCAGAGTTACCGAGCAAGAAACGACCCTCCAACAAACATAGCAAACAAGACGGTATGCTGAAAAATACGGGAGTGAGGGGGGAGGAAGAGGAAGAGGAAGAGGAGGAGGGTTATTAATGATGCGGCGGGTCTGGGGGGATGAATAATACCCCTCTCTTAAGACCGAGCCTTTGACTTTCATTAACTCCGGGAAGGCTAATGATTTTCTCCCACGTTTGACATTGTGACTCCGCCTTTGCAGGGGAACAAGGCGCCGTCAGGTCCCGCGCATGGACGTACTGGCCGTGCACACACACACACACACACACACACAGCACTCCGAAGGGGCTCTTATTATAGATCACGTTGGCGAGTACAAAAGTTCGTGTTTTTTTTTCTTTCTTTTTTTTTCTTTTTCCCCGGCGGAGCTCAGGTGACGGTGCGAAAGGTGTGCAGCCGGGCGCCCCGGGCCCCGGCGGCGGTGGAGACTAATTACCCCCTCAGTGGTAATTATAGGCCCGCAACTCGGGTCTGACCTTGGATGGGGTGATTAAGCGGCGCGGGGGGGCGTCAGGTGCAATCTGAACCTGGGGGGGGGATACAGATGTGTGGAGTGTTTTTTTAATTTTATCTATTCTACTTCCTCCCCCTGTCATGGAAGACCTATGCAGATATTGGATTTGGTCCGTTTCCATACGTGGACCGATAGTAGCGGGAGGTCCTCCATTGATTTCCATGGAAAGACTGCTAGTGTCACCCGATGCTACACGTATCCATCCATCTTCAGTCCACCCATCTTCTGGGGCTTCATCCGAGGTTGCGGGAGCAGCGGCCCAAGCATCCTCGCCCACTCTTCCCTCTTCCTTGGCACTTTGTCCAGCTCTTCCAGGGGACTCTCGAGGCATACAAGTCCAAATAGTCCTTCCAGCGTGTCCTGTGTCTTCACCCGGTCATGCCCAGAACAACTCAGGTGACCTCAGCCTTCCTGACGAGATTCTCCAAGCTAGTCTGCATGCTAAAGGACCACGGGTCTACTCTGTGCTCCTCTTGACAACCTCTTTTTGGTCACTTCTGGTCCCGACCCACAGCTGGTGACCAGCTGGTGACCACTCCAGAGCAAGACCTTGAGATACAGGACCTCCCCCGGGGCAGAGGACACTCCGCTTTTCACACATCATGATTCAACCTTCAGCCGTGGGCGTCCACGGAGCTTCTGCAGCAGACTGCCATTTTTGGAAACCGCCTTCAGACCAAAGCAATCGAATCAAGATAATCCCCTGATTCTACTTCCGTTCCTTTCGGCTACTCCCTCCGGGGGTTGCCACATCCATCTAACTCCATGTCCTCTTTCACCGCATCCATAACACTCCTCTTTGGTCTTCCTCTGGATCTCCTGACTGGCAGGCAACATGCTAAGCTGATCTTTTTACAACTTTCCTTCGAAATGCAGTTCCACTATTTGTCCACAAGGGCAGAGTCAAAAACAGGCGCAAGTGTTAAGCAAAGTAAAGTCGCTTACTTGAGTCTTACCGCAAATGGCCTTTTCGGCCGGTTAGTATTCAAGCATACATGTGCAGGTACAGTCCCCGGATTTGGAAATGACAAGGAAAAGGTATGATATTGAATTTATGTGCGAATTTCATGAGAATAAAGCGGTGATATCACGTTGTCGTGTTGGAGACGTCGGTGTCGGAAGTGATTTTGTTTCAGTGCGGATCGGTGATGTGCATGGAGGTGTCTTAATCCGGGGAGCAGACGCGGATATTCGCCTGTAGTTCATGGTATCCACGGCAACGCACACACACAAACACACGCGCACACACACACACATAAATATATATAATTTGAGATGGTGCGTTTCCAGCTCCTGTGTGTTGAGTGGGTCGTAATCCGAAAAGGGCGGCGGGAAAACTGAGCGGTGAAGGAGGCAGAAGGAGGAGGAAGCAGGAAAATGACAGGGTGTAGGGGGGAAGTTGACAATGGCTCTTTTGGAGAAATGGAAAAGACTACTTTAATGACTGGATGAGAGAATTTCTCGCCGCCCGGATCAAGACACATCGCTTGACTGCACTTTTCTTGAAATGGCGGCGCAAAAAAAAAAAAAAGCCCCTCGGGCCACCAGCGGAGGATACGGCGCATCCAGAATTGCCGAGAGACAAATCCGACGGCTTAAAAGTAGCGGCGCCGTAAAGAGCACCTCGAGACCGGAGGTGCAACAAGCAGCGGGACCGGAAAACCTCCTGGAAAACGGGAAGATGGATGGATGAAACTTGGAAAAACGACCAAGCAAGCTAGAAACCAGTGGATCCAAATATAGAGGAACTATTGTAGCACTATTGCTACAAAAACTATCGGTACAAGTCATGCTATGACTGAAGAAGTAATGCTTCCATGACTAGGGTAGCTTCAGACCAGGACTAGTCATGTGACTTGTCCGGCAACGGACATAACATTCACCCTGGGCAAATCAGACAAGAGGCATACAAGTATGGACCCTCTTATTTGCACCACTGGCAATTTAGGGTTTCCAATGAACCTCCAATGGAATTGAACCAGCGACCTTATTAATGTGAGGCGGGAGCGCTAACCGCTGCGCCTGAAAAAAGCCGTTCAATTTAACAGAAATGAAAAAGAGAAACGATGGGAGGAACACTGCAGCTGAGGTCCTGGTGGTCGTCCAAGCTCGGCCGTTCCCTGCCAGACACATAAAGAGCATCTTTGGAGGAGGGATACGCAGTCGGGGGGTGGGGGGTGGGGGGAGTCAAATCCGCTGGATGTTTCCTCCCGCCAGAGAAGAAGATGAACGTGCGTTTGTTTCCCAATGATTAGACCGCTAGCAGTTTGCCTAAAGAATGTTTGATACACAGGCCAATGTGTTTCTACTGAGAATTACTGAACCGCTAACTCTCAACGTAGCACGGCCAGATCACAGCGAGCGTCGATAAATGAGAGAAAAGAAAAGGTGAGGTCAGGAGAAACGTGACTTGAAGTAAAAGTTCGAAACGAGACAGAGTGAAATAACATCACGACCGCTCGGCAGCTGAACGCTAAATTAGCTATGTGAAGTGTTAGCCCCTTGCCAACAAGTCCCTGGAGTTACTGAGGGCACTTAGCTAAAGTTGCCATTAGCTGTATGCTCGCTTGTTACTGGTAGATAGTTAGGAGCAATCTTGTTTTGCGTTAACATATAAGTGTCTCTTAGCTAAAGTTGCATTTAGCATGCTACTGTAGTGGTAACTATGGTAAAGTTGGCTAGAAAAGTTAGCTTCTGCCACTGTTGGTTGCATGTTGTCTTGGTACTGCAATTATTAACAATATTAGCTCGAGCTGATAGTAGATCTAGATTAACATGCTCCTGTAGTTAGCGATGAGTCTTAGCTAAAGTAGCTCTTAGCATGCTGCTATAGAGGTAACCTAGGCCTGTGTGTCATTTCACTTTGTTTCAGCAAATGTTACTTTTGTGTCTTGATAGTATCCTTAGTTAAAAATGTTAGCTTGAAGTGGTTTAGCATTAGCATGTTTTTTCACTTTGCTAAAGGTCGCAGTTAAAGTTGTCATGGGCATAGCTCATGTGTCAGTCTGGTAGTAAACTTTGCTTAGCATGTATTAGCGGTTTGTGAGGCAGATACCTTGGTGAGCTGGGAATATTAGCTATTTGCTAGAATTGTTCACTGCTGTCATTAGAATTCAACATTAGACAAACAAATATAAAACAATATTGATACACATATATATTGCTTGATTCCTATAAAAAAAAAAAGTGACTTCCTGCTTATAAGTTAAAAGTTCATCATCAAGCATTAGCCAAAACATTCCTGTCGCTAATGTACTCGCCACTTTCCTCCACAGGAATCCTCCCTTTCTTTTCAGACATTAGACAGAGCCGGAAGAAAAACGGAGGCTGAAAGGGGATTTAAAATAAGAATGTGTTTTCTCTCCAGGGGCTGCGAGTGCTTAAGGCCCGGACGTTCTGTGATGGAAGCCAGAAGTTTGTTGTCGCTCCCCGGGGGCTGCCGGAGCGAAACGACGGCACTGTTCCGGCAGCTCCGGTTCAGGAGTTCGTCGCAACTGGTTCTCCACGCAACATCTGGCACCCCGGCTTATCATGAGCTACAAAATGCCATGAGCTCTGTTTTTGTTCCTAAAGAAAAATAAAAAAAGTTTATTTTGTTTATTAATTCATATATTCATTGTCTATAGCGCTAATCCCGCAGCCAGGGTCATGGGGGGGGGGCCATCACTCGGCTTGGAGAGGGCGGGCAAAACCATTCGCACACTAGAGATAAACAAACGAAATTCCAAACAAACAAAATTAACTCTTCATATATACAGGACTGTCTCAGAAAATTATAATATTGTGATAAACTTCTTTATCTTCTGTAATGCAATTACAAAAACAAAAATGTCAGACATTCTGGATTCATTACAAATCAACTGAAATATTGCAAGCCTTTTGCTGATAATGGCTTACATCTTAGAAAAAAATCAAAAATCCTATCTAAAAGTATTAGAATATCATGAAAAAGTAATTTTTGTTTATTTTTTTTAAATCACATCACAGAAGATAAAGAACTTTATCAGAATATTCTAATTTTCTGAGACAGTCAGGGGTGTCATTTACACTGAGGGCCACATCAACACAATGGTTGCCCATAACTGTAACAGTGTAAATGTAACTAAATGTAATTAACTGCTCCCTAATGTTAAATAACTCTTTTATTACTCATTCAAATCCAAAATATGCATTCCTATCTTTCTTGAAACAGCTTTTCATCTGCATCAACTTTTCCTTTGTATTTCTCAATTCCACTTGTTGACATGGATACACTGCGATCTAATGGCGGGATGCCGTCACGTGATCGGCGTGAATTGTGGGAAATGTAGTTTTTGGTCAATGCATGTGTTTGATTTCTGTATTTTAAGACAATCGCACCTTTTAAGACGTTCTCGCGTTGAGTTTGACACGTGATGTGAAGACAAACTCTCGTTCATGTAGATATACAGCCATTCACTCATTCATTCGTCATTATATTTAATATAAACATATAAACATTCACTCATTCATTCGTCATTATATTTAATATAAACATATAAACATTCACCCATTCATTCAGATGTCATATAGCATTCACTTATTCATTAGCATATCACACACACACACACACACCGATTCACTCATTCATTCAGCATTCACCCTCTAATTCTTTTTTTTTATGCAGTCCACCAAACTATTGTCTTTGAATATTTCAATAAGTATTTTCCATCAATTTTGAATTTTGAAACCTCGTTTTTTTTTCCTTTTGTTTAATGTTGGATGGACGATTACATGCAAAATAATGTCTGTACATTATTTTGTTGGTACAAAAAATGTAAATATTGAAATTGCAACTTTCGTTATGTTCAATTTAATCACAATAACTGGCCACCCCTGATATAGACACGTAAGCATTCAGATGTCATGAGGTATGACGACAAACCATGCATCCTGTCATTTATATTTTATTTATATTTAAACTCACACGCAACCATTCACTCATTCACGTCTCCAACGGATTGTGCTTTGGTTAAATAAGATATAAATATTTAGCAGGCAGGGTGTGAGAAGGTCCAGGGTGAAGATGGGCGCTCAGTGCTAGCTTAAAAAAAGACAATAGCTTAGCGCTTCATCGCCCGCCAAGCGGCCATTCGTCGCGCGCTGACCATAACACAGGAAACAAGCGGCTTCGGAAAGCGGGGCGACGGACGCGCCGCCGGGGTCACGGCGGGACGAGGTCATCGCCGATGTTTAGGTCTGGACCTGGAACATCTTCTCCGGATCAAACGGATTCGAAGTTCATTTAACAAGATTTATGGCTTCTCAGGAGGAGAGTGGGCGCTTTCAAGTATTCTGGATATTTCTGGCATGTTATTGTAATTGGAGGCTCTTTTGTTTGATTTGTTTAATATGTTTTTTACTGAATTTTAATTGACTTAACTTCAGTACCTATATTCCCTTTATTTTATTTTGATCAGGTTTCTTTTTCATTATTTTTGATGTTCAAATAAATCTTTTTTCTTTGCTTTTTTTTTGTTTTGTTATGTAACTGTACTGTCTAAATATCGCATATTATTCTTTCATATTTATTTGTTTTATTTCCATGGCGACAATTTCTTGATCTATTTCATTCAGGAACTTTGTAGCTGTTTTTATTTCTATGTTTTTTTTTCTTTTTTGGTTTATATGTTGTGTGGGTTTTTTTTTTTGGAACTCAAAGATTTTTTTTTACTTTTTAACATAAGTATATTACTATATTTACATGTATCTGTTTACTAAATGTAGCACATTATTGATTAATTATTATTTATTTGTTTTTATTTCCAGGTCAATATTTTCTGAATATCTTCTATTTTCTGTAGCTGTTTGAGGCTTTCATTTTAATTTTTTATAAATGTAATGATTTCTTTTTTAGGTTATCCAAAGATTTTTTTTTTTTCAACACCATTTTTAGCTGTATTTATGTTCTGTAAATCTGTTTGCTCACTCTAGCAGATTATTCCTTAACATGAATTTATTCATTTTATTTCCAACAATGGCTAAATCTATTTCATTCCAGGAGGTTTCAAGCTGTTTCAGGCTTTTATTTTTAGCATTTATAATTCCTGTGATTTTTTTTCTCAAATTTTTTGGGGTACTCCAATTGCACTAAAAAAATTTTTTTTTTTTTTTGGGTCGCTTTTTAACCCAACTTTTATACTTATGTCAATCGCTTTGCAAAATGTAGCAAATTCTTTTTTTTACTATATTTTGATGATAACATTTTCTTAAATACACGTCAGGAAAAAATGTCCGTCTGCTTATGGCTTTTATTTCTGCTTTTTAGTTGACATTTACTTGATTTGCAGCAGGCAGGCTTTTAGCAGAATAAGAAGCTCCGCCGCATCTGGGTTCAACCGGTGCAGTTCTGTGACTGCAGCGAAAATAACAAGAAAAACACGAACTCAACCCGCTGTTTTTTTTTTTTTTTTTTTTTTGATTTGTTTGTTTTTCTCTTTTAAAAAAAAAAAAAAAAAATAGGTACAATTATCTCATATGGGCGCTTGACGGCAGCCGCTCGCGGACCCGACAGCCTCCATCTGCTCCCTGACGGCTAATTGGCTCGTGACTCATCAGCCGCTTTCGAACTCGACCGTGTTTAGGATGTACGAAGCTGATGAAAAATAACACACAAAAAAAAAAAAAAAAAAAAAGATGGATGAATAAATAAATCTGCTACGCGACGGCCGCCAATATGCGGCGGCGTCAACACGGACAGATGGGCGGACGGGAGGAACGGCAGGGACGAGCATACCGGGTGAAAATCTGCGGCGAGGAAGGGACGACGTACGCCACCCGCCCAAAAACGGCGTTCCAGTCTGTCCAGGTGCACATCGTGCAATTACTCAATTACTCCCGGGTAATCTATTACTATTTCCGCGATTCTCCCGCGACTTGGACGAACGTTCTCTGCGATTCTTTGGTGCGGAATCGGGTCGACTGGGAAGGCAATCGAGGATGACGCCCAGACACTTGACTTTGGAGGTGTCCATGGAGAGTGTATGGGATGTGAGAATGGTGGATTCGGCACCAACGAGAAGAATTGGACTTGGAGGAGAACCGTGACTTGATCTCCATGAGGTGGCCAAAAGGGGAGGACCGGTGGATCTGGGTTTGGAGGAGATGTAGTCTTGCGCCGCAAATATTTTTGGGATTCCTTTTCAGAACCGGACTTTCTTTCGTGCTTTCGGACAGCAGAGGAACCAGGGACTTGCAATTCCACTGTTTGGCCACTAGGACGGTCCGACCAACTCCCTCCCGTGTCCGGGTACCTTGATGCGAAAAATAGTCCAAAAGCATGTCACTTCCTGATTGTAGTCATAGGCTCACGATAATTAGCCGCTTGCCATCCATTCATTATTTTCACCAATAGTAGCCCCCGGACTAAATGTAGCTAGCCGGCATCCGTCACGCATGTCATCAAAATGGCACCACCCCTCCATCCGGTGGCCTAGGACCTGGGACTAGGACCTCAGTTCCGAGACCCAATTTAGTTACCACTCCAAAAGCAAGGTCTTTTTAACGGCTCCATGGGAAGCGTGTCCACTGATTGGTGGAACTCAAAAGCCACGCCCCTTACCAGATACTTCTTGGGGAAACTATTGCGGTCACCGGTCGGCTGATTTCTCACGACTAAATGGTTAGAAGTGGCGCGACAAAGAGGTCCGAGGTCTACTGGCCTGCTACCCCAAAGAGGTTTACAGGTTTTCCTAGAGGAACGTCAACATTTTGGCTAAATTAAGTCTGGCGTTAGCTAGCGGCTAACATGGTACTTCAAACGGCTAAGCTGCTCATCTGCTAGTCCGCGGTTTGTTTTGAAGCACGGTGGTAAAGGTGCACTGTGGGAATGAAATAACAAAAGGCGCCCCTGGAGGAAGGCTACTTCCTGGAACGGTATTAAACCCGTATGCTTCTTTCTAAAAGAAATTTATGAGATGCGTGAACGGTGGAGGCCGTAAAGTTCAGTTCGGTTGTAGACAGCCGGAGGGGAACCGTGATTCCTCAGAAAAAGGGAGGAGGGCGGAGGAAAGCGCTGAGCGGTGTGTCATCTGCATAGCATAACAATGAACGTCGACGTTGCGTTTACGCCCGGAGGGAGCGAGTAAATAGAAGGGAAGGCTGGGATTTGGTTTGGATGAACCGAGTGTGACCAGGGAGAAATGAGGTGAAGCAGGTGAGCGGTGGAGGGCGTGGCCGACGCAGACGGCCGCTAATCTGTCACGCAGAGCAAATCATCCGCTATTTTTGGGGGAACCTTCTGATCTCCGCGCTAAAAACCCCCGACACTGACAGGTAAGATTAACTCGAGAACTCTTGCACTTTCCTCTCTTTTCTTTTCCGCCCCTCTCTCCTCGTCTCCCCCCCCGCAACCCTTTTCCCGAATGACGATAACATGAACAAAAGTTTTCCTATAGTTAGCAGAGAGCCAGTTCCAATAAACCCCCCTGGAGAGGATTACCGCCTCCTCAATTTATCTTTGAACTAAACCAGGAGCTTTACACACACACTTGAACGCATCGCCCCCCCCCCCCCCAAAAAAAAGAAAGTGTCAAACACACACACACTCATGAGCGCGCAAACGCACGGCGTGCGAGCGCTAGACGGCTAACAGGCCCGCGCGCGGGGATTTCAGCCTAGACGGCGAGGTATTAAGGGGTGGCCGAAGGGTTAATATTGGAGGCTGAGCGAGGCAATCTGCAGCTTTTACATACCGGCGCGGCGAGGACAACACCGCGCCACCATTTCACGGGTCACCGCATCTGCGGAAATTAGATTGGAGACGGTATTTTTGGAATTTCGGGATGTGAGTGTGTGTGTGTGGGGGGAACGCGAAGGGCGCCGTCGCCGGTAAGCGCGTGAGGATTCCAATTCGTCAGCCCGAATCCATCAAAATCCCCGCGCCGCGCCGGGTAAATGAAAGTTCTGGTTAAATGCGCGCTGGTGTTGCTTGCGCCAGCGCTTTTGTTGACGACCGCACCTCCACCCCTCCGCCTCCGCCGTGTAGGCAAGTGAAGAACGTATTCCGTCCCCGAACGCATTGCTGTCGGGTCACCCTGCTGGCCAGATGGCCTCGCTTCGTCTAAATCCCTTCCCCCGCCCCTGAGTCCACCCTTCTTAGAAAGGGGCTCACTAAAGTTCTTGCTAAATGCATGTTTATTTTGCTAGCGCTATTTGTTAGCTACCGCACCTCCCCCGCCTCCATCGTGCCGATCGCGTAGGAAAGTGAAAAACATTTTATAGGGGATACCCTGCCATCGCGTTTTTCTCGGCAAAAGCTCAAGAAGGTGCAGGTGAGGCGGCTTCGCTCCGTCAAAATCCCCGCGCAAGTGTGAGTCGCACTGGGTTCTACCGGTAAATGAAAGTGGCTTCTAAAGTTCGGGCTAAATGCATGTTTGCGCTGGGAGTTTGTGGACGACTGCACCTCCAGATGCTCACGTAGGCAACTGAAGAACATTTTCCGCTGCTGTCGGGCTACCCTGCCGTCACGTTTTTTGCGCTGAAAGGTCACGAAGGAGTGGATGAGATTGCCTCGCTCCGGGTTGTCCGGGCGAATGAAAGTGCCTTGTGAAAGCGCTCGCTAAATGTAGGTTTGTTTTGCTAGTGCTGGCGCTTTGTTGACGACCGCATCTGGTCTCCCCGCCTCCACCGGTAGGAAAGTGAAGACATTTTCTCCCAAACGTGACACAGTAGGGCTTCCCTGCCGGCACTAAAGGTCAGGAAGGGGCAGATGAGATTGCCTCGCTCCATCAAAATCCCTGCGCTGTGCGGCGCCGGGTCCGCCCGATAAATGAAAGTGTCTGGTGAAAGTTCTGGCTAAATGCATGTTAGTTTTGCTAGCGCTAGCGCTTTGTTGACAACTGCACTTCCAACCCCCCAGCCTCCAACTGTGCTGCTCAAATAGGAAAGTGAGGAATATTTTCGCCCCTGATCAGGACACAGTAGGGCTACCCTGTTGGCGCAAATGATCCGGAAGGAGCCAATAAGATTGCCTCGCTCGATTAGAATCCCCGCGCCGCAGCGCCGGATCTTCCTGGTAAATGAAAGAAGCTCGTGAAAGTTCTAGCTAAACTGATGTTTGTGTTGCTAGCGCTAGCGCTTTGTTGACGACTGCAGATCCCACCCCCGCTTCATGTGGGAAAGCGAATAACATTTTCGCCCCCGATCACTAGGCTACCCTGCCGGCGTACTTTTCACGCCGAAAGGTCAGGAAGGGGCCGATGAGGATGCAAGAGAACCGAGTCCTTCCGCTTCGTCAAGGGGGGGTTGAATTGAACCCGAGCTGTTAATTGTGACGGATTCGATTTTGAGCGGCGGGAAGGTTTCAAGCGGCTCCTTTTTACGATGGTCACGCAGAAGCGTGGCGTCGACCGGGATCTAAAAATAAACCGACCCCGACCCGCGGGCCTTTCAGGAGCAGCAGCGTGAAACGTACCGACGGTGCCGCCGCCACCACTTGTTTTACCAAATCGCTTCCCGTTTTTTTTTTTCTCGAGAAGGCTGCATTTCCACGAATTCTCTTCGCTTCCTTTGTCGCTGCCTCCTTTTTCATTCTATAAGAACGAAAAAGAAGCGGAACCTTCGGAGAACCAGCGCAGCTGCAGAAACAAATGTTGCTTAAAATGGCACCCCCGCCCCCTCCCCGACCTCCATCCAACCGCCCCCTTTCCATTCAAGCCCTTATCTGCGATTTCCCGTCTTTCTTTTCTGTTCCCTTCTCTCCTCCACAAAATCAGCCGGGAGTTTGTTCGCCGAACATGGCCGCCTTCTGACCACGGTGGGGGGGAAGGGATGTGTCATCGCTGCGTAATCGCAGGACTCGCCCGAGAGGGTGGATGACTTTGATCCGGCGAACGTCAGACATCCGGCCAAAAGAGGAGCTGCTGGTGGGGCAATCTTTAGCGGCTAGCTGTGATGATAGCGATGACTAAAGTAAAGGGGGGGTGGCGGATGGGTGGAGATGAGAGGGCGGACAGCTCCGCCCATGCGGTGAGTCAACCTCCCTGCAACGCTCGTGCAATGTAGGTTCAGCAAAGACCGAGACCCCGAGGTCCCAGGGGAAGGACTTGTATGCTCGTTAGAGGAGGCGAATAAGAAAAGTTATTGAGTCACTGGAAAATCTATTATTTTACTCTAAATAGATCATTCGTTCATTTTCGCAAAATCACATCGAGTTGTGTCAGCAGAATAAACCTCGCCCACTCCATGACGGCCCACAATGCTAATGTTATTCTAGATCACGACCAACTGGATTGGTCGAACCAACTGGAAACACCTGAACGCATCGTGAGAGCCACACTATCGTGAGTAAACAAACAAGGCCGACAAATGGCGGACTTTCCGTCCTTCTCCTCCATTATCGCGGTCCACTTTGGCTTTGCCGCGTCGTAGTTTCGTCAATTCCCGTCGTCTGCTGAGGCAACTTCCTCTGTCCTGCCGCCTCTTTCTCGTCGGCAACAAGCGTTTCGGAGACGGGTCGGGTCTACCCGCCCCAATGGAGTCCGCGCTAACTAGCCAGCCCACTTTTCCCCGACTAGCCACGCCGGCTTTCCCGCAGCTAGCGCTGGCTAGCGCTTACTGACACAGAGTGTGGAACGTCAACACAAAAGCAAGAATCAACACACGCATTGATTTATGGGAATATTAGCCTGTATTGGCTGCTAATCCACTGTAGCGACGACGGCTGACGATCCCTTCCCCGGCGAGGGTCGGAGAAGCTGACAGCACCCTTCCTGCAAGGCGCCGCCCGCTTCCTGTCTCAACCACGAGGCCGCCTCGGCTAGACGAAGGCCAGGTGCCCCCCCCCGATAACTCCGCCCAGCCATTTGCACGTTAGCCGGGCCCCGTCGGGGGGGTCCGGGGCTCACGGTTCACGTTTAAGACGCCCCCGAGCCCCGTTTTGGGGGGACGCCGCGGGGGCGGGCCTGCTTTGTGTTCGGGCGCGGCGCTAACAAGCTGCGACTGGCTAACGCGGTCCAGCTGTGGGAAGGGAGGGGGGTCTACTACTGCCCCTTTTAGGGCTTTTTTTTTTTTTTTTACCCCCCTGTCCTCCCCATCTTTGTCCGCCACACCCTGATGTGTCTTACGGAGACGTATTCAATTATAAAACCCTGATTTTTCCATTATAAAAAAAAAAAAAAAAAAACAGTTTAAAGATTATTTTATAGTTCTATTAAATAATTTTAATAGATAATATAATTTATAAATATGATTTTGAAATTTTAAAAATAATAAAAAAAAATCAAAAATATATTATTAATTTAATACACAATTTTAAAACCTGAACCAAAACACAAAAATAGAAAAATATTCTATAATAAATAATAATTATAGTGATAATACCAGTTATAACAATAAAAAAAAGGAATTTCATTTGACTGTTTGTGGTATCTGCGCTCACAGCCATATTCTTTGGCTGTAGGAGAAGAAAAAAAAATGTTTGCATTTATCAAATAATTATATTCAAATAATAACATAGCATTTCAATAATTAAAAAAATAAAATTGAATGAGAAGTTTATTGAATAAAAATAAATATGAAATAAAAAAGAAATGTTAAAAAATGAAGAAGTCGCTGAGGAATTAATTCCGATTAAGTCACAGAACTATTAATAATTATGCGTTTGATATATTTCATATTTCATAGTTCTAAAATTAGATTTCCTCTCATTTCCTTTTTTTTCTACTTTAACTTTAAGATAACGCAAGTATTTTTTAATTATGAGTTTTCTATCTGGGCGACTGCGACCCGCTTCCCTCCCGTTCATTAAATTAAATGTACTTTTTAGTGTTGTCCCGATTAGGGAACAATCGAGCTCGCGAGTGTGTGTGTGTGTGTGTCTTTGTGTGTGTGTGTGTGTGAGGTGTAAATGGTGTGTAATGGTGTGTGTCAGACCTGTGTAGCGGCCCATTAGGCACGTGGAGTGAGTTAATCTAATCTAAACCTCTCTCTCTCTCTTCCCGACGTTTAAAACAAAAAAAAAAGAGGAGGAAGAAGAAAAAGAAGAGGAAAATCGTCGGCAGACAGAAGATGGCGGGAGAGAAAAAATAGAAATAAAAAAAAACTTGACACCTCCATCGACCCCGCGACCATTTCCATATGTTTCGATCTGACGCCGTTATCTGTAATGTGTGTGTGTGTGTGTGTGTGTGTGTGTGCCCATGACGTGCGGGCTGTCACTATAATTGCGGGTAGTTTAAACCCCCCCCACACACACACACACACACACACTCTTTTCTACCAATGAATCGCACATATGGAAAAGCGCCTGCTTGATTCTGATGCCTCCGGACACACACACACAAACACTCGCACACACACAGACATGCACGCACACGTGCACGTGAATCTGACGGGTCCGCCACACACTGGCCGCCTTCATGTGGCTGGACGTTCAGGGCTGGAGTTCCCGCTCCCAGGCAGGCCTTCCAGGGTTAAGTGCTTTCAGGCGCCGGGATCCGGTTTCATTATGAATGATCTGTGTGTGTGTGTGTGTGTGTGTGAAACAAAATGGCGGCGTCAGTGAGGGGGCGGAGCCAAATCACATGATTGTGTTTTTATTGGCGAGGATGGAGGATGGCAGGCTCAGGTGTCCCTCGAATGCTGCCATTGGCTTCCTGTTTACTTCCTGCAGAGGCTCGTCAACCAATGGCAGCCATGTTTTTTCATCCCATGAATCCTCTGGGCGGGGTTTAACCGGACGGGTCACCTGTCAATCACAGGCCGCCGCGAACGGAGATCATTCACGATGTAGCGGTCGGTCGCTAATGCGTTAGCTTCCTCATTGTAGCCTGTCGATCAAATGAAACGCTATCCGACGATTCACCTCATTCAAGAATGTGTCAGACGAGGAAACATTCAGCCGCTCTTACGTAGCTTAGCTTAGCTTGCTCGTAGGAGCGAATCCCAGGAGGCAGGAGGCGGGGCTTAACTCGGAATGGTCACCTGTTAATCACACCGGCACATGTGGAAACATCCAATTATTCATCCTCTCATTCAGACGAGGAAACATGCAGCCGCTCATTCATAGCTTAGCTTAGCTTGCTCGTAGGAGCTAATCCCGGCTAATACTGACGGGAGAGGCGGGGCTTAACCCCACCTGTCAATCATAGGGCCACATGTTCAGACAACCGACTCTTCACCCGTTCATTCCAGAATCTGTCAGAGGAGAAAACATGCAATATCTAGTCGCTAATATGTTACCCTCACACCCTTAGCTTACTCATAGGAGCTAATCCCAACTAACACTGAAATGGGAGGCGGAGCTTAAAACCGGGCAGGTCACCTGTCAATCACAGGGTCACATGTTCAGACAACCAGCCATTCACCCGTTCATTCTAGAATCTGTCAGAGTAGTCACGAAATATCCAGCCGCTCATTCGTTAGCCTCACAGCATAGCTTGCTCATAGAAGCTAATCCCAGCTAGCACTGAGGCAGGAGGCGGGGCTTAACCCCAACAGGTCACCTGTCAATCACACACGGAGGCCTCACGATGGACAAATGAGAACCCGGCATGAAGTCCAGGGAATTTAGCGAAACCTGGCAGACATGACAGTTTATGCTCACACACTTTGACTTCCAGATCCTAAATTTAGCCGCAACTTAGTTTATCCTACATAGAGCACGGACACACTCACTCACACACACACACACACACACACACGCACGAAACACTCACTGCCACTCTGACAAGTCCTTCTCTGCAACCTCTGTTTACTGAGAACCAAACAGTGACCTGATTAGCATGATGAAAAGTGTGTGTGTGTTTGTGTGTGTTTGTGTGTGTGTGAGCGTGTGTGAGCTGATGCACGTGCACGTTTGCGTGTTTCCCAGCTGAGACACAGCATCCCGGGTCAGTCGCAGCTTTTCCCACATCCAAGAAGCGTCACTTTGAGAAAATACCAGCTTTTGGAAATCCATCCGGTTTTAAATAGAAATAATTTCGAAGTTAAATCATTCATTCATTTTTATTTGTATTTTTATATTAATGTTTTTTTTTGCATTTTTTGTAATTTCTTGTGGATTTTTTTGGCTCTTTGGATTCCATAACTTGAAATGATTATCTTTTATTTATTTGATGACTATGTATTTCATATTAACAAATTTGACAAAAAAAAAATTGATGCAGTTAGTTGAAATAATAGCCTTATTTTTTAAAGCTTTGATATGATTTTTATTCAAGCTTTTTGCATTTTTCTTTTATTTTTAGATCACATTTAATTTAATCTTACTATTACTCAAAGTGATTACCTTTTTTACAAAATAACAATTTGATTTCTATTTGCTTTTTCAATGAATTTCACTGCTTTTTTTTTTTTTTTTTTTTTTTTGGCTCCTTTTGTTGTAATTGAAACAATTATCTGTTTTCTAAAAAAAATTGCATTGATTTTGATGAATTTTAAGATAATCACTGGCATAATATTTATTTACAAATAAATGAGTAAAAAAGAAATAAAAAGATAAATATCCCAGCTGATTTTAGGTGAATTTAGGCACTCAGAGTTTAAACGCCACCAGATCCAAGATATCCCAGATTCAAAAATTATCGCTTCTGAAATGCCATAATACTTAAATTTAATAATTTAAACAATTCAAAAATATTCAATTCAGAACTAATCAATTCATTTATTATATCATTATTGTATTTTTTTCAATTTTCTTTTTAAATTTTTGGGTTATTGTGGTCATAATTACTTGATTTTTTAAATCACTTTTATTACCAGGTATTTTCACATAAACCCTGATATTATATTTTCAAATATGGTGTTGCAATAACTGGAAAATACCTTATTTTTAGTCACTTTGATTTGATGATTTCTTTTTTTCAAACTTTTTGCTTTTAATTTATAGATTATCACTTATATTTTTTTAATGAATAGTGTTTTGTAACAATTGCTCAGTTTAATTACCCATTTTGAAAAACATCTTGGATTTCATTTGATCTCTAGATGCTTTTTCAATTGTGAATTTTTATTTGCCTTTTCTGCATTTTTTATTACATTTTTGGTTCCTTTTGTTGCAAATGAAAGAAATACCTTTTTTTAAATTTGCTTTGATTTCCATGAATTATAAGATAACCCATTTATTTACAAATAAATAGACATAATGGATACATAAATATCCCAGCTAATTTTATATCAGTTTAGGCTTCCATCCTTCAATAGTCCATCCATCCATCCATCCATCCCTCCATCCATCCATCCATCCGTCTATACATCCATCCATCCATCCATCCATCCATCCATCCATCATCCTTCCATCCATCCATCCGTCATCCATCCGTCTGTCCATCCATCCATCCATCCATCCACCATCCTTCCATCCATCCATCCGTCTGTCCATCCATCATCCTTCCATCCATCCATCCATCCATCATCCTTCCATCCATCCATCCATCCATCCATCCATCCATCCATCCATCATCCTTCCATCCATCCATCCATCCTTCCATCCATCCATCCATCCATCCGTCATCCATCCGTCTGTCCATCCATCCATCCATCCATCCGTCATCCATCCGTCTGTCCATCCATCCATCCATCCATCCACCATCCTTCCATCCATCCATCCGTCTGTCCATCCATCCATCCATCATCCTTCCATCCATCCATCCGTCTGTCCATCCATCATCCTTCCATCCATCCATCCATCCATCATCCTTCCATCCATCCATCCATCCATCCATCCGTCTGTCCATCCATCCATCCATCCATCCACCATCCTTCCATCCATCCATCCGTCTGTCCATCCATCCATCCATCATCCTTCCATCCATCCATCCGTCTGTCCATCCATCCATCCATCCATCCATCCATCCATCCGTCTGTCCCTCCATCCATCATCCTTCCATCCATCCATCCGTCTGTCCATCCATCCATCCATCCATCCATCCATCCGTCTGTCCATCCATCCATCATCCTTCCATCCATCCATCCATCCATCCATCCATCCATCCATCCATCCATCCGTCTGTCCATCCATCAATCATCCTTCCATCCATCCATCCATCCCTCCCTCCATCCATCCATCCATCCATCCATCCTTCAGTCCATCCGTGCATCTCTCTTTCTGTCCATCTATCCATCCCTCTCTCTGTCCATCCTTTCCATCCATCCATCCCTGATGTCAATCCATCCATCGGTCTGTCCGCTCATTCAGCCCCACATCCATTTGTCCATCCATCCTTTCCATCCATCTCTCCATTCGTCTGTTCATTTTTGGAGAAGCGGTGGGAAAGAGGAGTGTGTGGTCAGTGAAGGCAGCACGAACTGGGGAGGTTTGACTCCGCTGTCACTCCTCATAAGAGAGGGACGATGGCGAAAGGATTGCACAGCCGCAGCCGAGGTGTGTGTGTGTGTGTGTGTGTGTGTGTGTGTTAACTAAAAGAAGAAAAAAAGAGAGAGACCCCGAGCTCTGGTCTGTTCAGCATTTTATCCAGATGCTCTACAGCAGAGTGGAGCTTCATCCAGCCTGTCAGAGGAGCCGCTGTGTGTGTGTGTGTGTGTGTGTGTGTGTGTGTGTGTGTGTGTGTGTGTGTGTGTTCTTCATCTCGAGTGACTCCTGTGTGTGTGTGTGTGTGTGCACATGCACCGTGCCAGCAGGAGTTGAGTTAGCTGTGTTTTCTTCTTCTCTTCTTTTTTCCTCCTGTGTTCCTGCTAGCAGCAGCAGCCTTTTGTGAGTGTGTGTGTTTGTGTGTGTGTGTGTGATTAGTGGTGTAAACAAATGCATCCTCAGTGTGTGAGATGGCACCGGGGGGGGGGGGGGGGGGGGGGGGGGGGGGGCTCAACCTCATTTAGCTTTATTTAATACAACCGCGGGTTACGACACTGTTAAAGCTCGCATTAACCATTGAACACACACACTCTGATTTGTTGTTCATTATTTTGATGTATTTAAAGCTGCTTTATTTCTCATTAAATTAAGCTTTCGCGTTTTACTGACTTTTTAGATTATTATTTATAATTTTATATTGAAATATTTTGAATGCGTTTTTACCAAATGTTGTTTTGAAAGAATTACTTTTTTTTCTGAAATGATTGACTCTTATTTTTAAGCTATTTTTTTTCTTTTTTTGATTTACATTTTACTTGGAATTTTTTTATTCACATTTTTTGTATTTCTTGTGGAATTTTTGGCTTTTTTGTTATTTTCATCACTTTGATTACCATGTATTTGAATATAATCTCTATTAAATATATTGTATATATTTGAAAATAATCTCTTTTAAAATGTAATTACTTGAATTAATTATATTATTTTTGATCACTTTGATGATCAAAGCTTTTTGGTTTTTCAATTTTTAGATCATTGCTTGCAATTTATTTGCATATTTTTTATAATTATAATATCTACAATTGCCTTACTTAAAAAAAATAGTTTGACTTAATTTAACTTCTATTTGTAAGCTTTTTATTTTTTTTCCATTTTCTGCTTTTTTTGGCTCATTTTGTTGCAACTACAGGAAAACATTTTTTTGTTTTGTTTTGTTTTTTTTAAATGACTGAATACCATGAATTTTAAGTATCTACAGGTTCATATTTATTTACAAAGAAACAAATACCACAGCTAATTTTTAGTCAAAATTACATCAAAAGACAAAAAGACTAGCTCAAGAAAGACGATTCAACATCCTCAAAAAAAAAAAATCTAAATATGATCGTAATAATCTTTAAAAAAAAGGTAAAAATATATCTTAATTTAAAAAAAAAAAAGATTAAAAAACTAATAAACAAAAAAATGTATATTATGAATTTTATTATTAGTAGTATATCATATTATAATACATCAATCTGTGATCACGACTCGTCGATGGAGACGATTCTTTTGGTTTTGTCTTTTGTTTTGAAAAAAATTTAAAATGGTTTAACCCGAACAAGAGACACCCCCGCCCCTGGCATTGGTTCGTCCCGTGCCGAGGTTAACGCCGTTTTTCCCCCGGCGATGCGGCAAACTCAGCACAATACGTCCGCCGGGCGAAACCTTTCAGGGGTATTTGGACAGGGGGGGGGGTAATTGTTTCCAGAGCTCCCTGCGGAATAATTGCCCATCCTTCGCATTAAAAAAAAAAAAAAAATGAAAAGAAAGAAAAACTCCAAGAATCTGCTGGCCGCCGAGACTGAAGAGCCAAACTTCTGCCACGGCGGCGAGGAAACGGAGGCAGTTAGCATGTCGGCGCATAACAAGTATGTGTGAGTGTGTGTGTGTGTGTGTGTGTTTCTACACCTGTGCTACATCTTGCAGTTCGGATTAATTAGCCATCGAGAAAAAACAAAAAACACACTCGGAGCGATTGTGGGGAAAATTGCTCTCAGCTGCAGGTTGAGACGCCCGACGTCTCCTGAGGAAAGCGAGAAGAAGAAGAAGAAGAAGAAGAAGAAGAAAAAGGAGGGATGAGACATTTACATTCCAGACGTCCACTTCAGATCCCCGAAAAGACGCCGCGGCCCCTCGCCATCAGCGCTCCCGCTTAAATCCCCGATCCACAAAGCTTCTAAGGAGTCGTCCTTGTTGCCGGGTAGATTTCCCGAAGTCGTCATCCTGCTGTGGAACATCTAAACGTCGGTTCCACGCCTGATGTTATTTACAAGGAAAATTTCCATATCCGCTTTTAGGATATCCGCCTTTTCGTAGACTATTCGGTTCTGTTCGCCGGTGATTCCCGGCTCCGGCTGGAGGTGTGATTAAGCTTCTGCTTCGGACCATCGAGGTGGAGAAGGAGTCGACCCCGAAGGTCAAACATCTCCGTCCACCTTCATCTATGGTCAGGAGATGTGAGGAACCGGATCGGAGGAGATAAACGGATGGACGGAAGGATAGAGGCCTTTTTCTCTTTGCTCAGGCGTGAAAAAACATTTTCAAAAAGTTTATTAGACGGCCGACAAGGCTTCCACCGCTAACGTAGCGGCTAAGCTACCTAGCTAGTCCTTATAGACGAAAGCTGTGGCTTTAAAAAAAAAAACTTTGAATTTCCTCCCTCTTTTTGGCATGTTTTCTTTTTTTTTTTTTTGACGGAAGGATAAAGGGCTTATTCTCTTTGCTCGGGCGTGAAAAAACATTTCCAAAAAGTCTATTAGACGGCCGACGAGGCTTCTACCGCTAACATAGCGGCTAAGCTAGCTAGCTAGTCCTTCCAGACGAAAGCTGTGGCTTTTAAAAAAACTTCAGTTTTAATTTATTCCCTCTTTTTTTCCTGTTTTTAATTTTTTTTTTAACACCAAATGGTCATTGGATGAAAAAAAAAAAAACTTATTTATTCTTAATTATTTTCATTTTTTTTTAATTTATTTTTTTATTATTTTAACTTTTTTCCTATTTTTTTTTTAAATCAGCTTTATTCTGAAGAGAAAATCGGCACCACATTCCCGATAAAGCTAACCTCCGCCCGGGTGGTGTGGAGAAAAAAAAAAAAAAAAAAAAGAGCCACGCGGGAATTTGCGGCGGATTCGGGGACGCCGAAATCAGAACACAGGAAACGGACGGCGGCGAGGGGAAAAGAGAAACACGGGGCGAGCAGGAGCTGACAAAGAAAAATGCGGCGGCGTGTTTTGATTGGCCGTCACCCGCCGGGCGAATTAACGGAGGACGGTTTATGAGAAACCATTAGCGCTCCTCGCTGTCGGACGGCGGCGACGGCGGGGAGGAAAAGAAATCAAGAAATAAATAAAAATAGGAGCGGTGGCTTCAGCTATCCGGCGCATCTCCTCCGCCGTCAGCCGGAATTTATAATGTGACATTTAACACACCGGCGCATAATGAAGAGCTGTTTAAAGAGTCGTCGAGGCATGTTGGAACAATTATTCGGGTGGGGGGCCCGTGGGGGGCCCGGAGGGGGCCCGGGTCAATCCGTCTGGAGCTCCTTCAAGGGTGGAGGGTTTCTGCCTCCACGCATCAGGGACAATACGTCCGGATTAGTCCGGTAAATGGCGAAAGGGGTGGGGGGGCGAGGCGCTAAAGGGCCGACGGCGGTTCCGGGTTTCGTCCCCGGAGGTCGAGGAGATTTGAATGAAAAAGGGAGTCGCGGCTTCGTCCGGACGGGCTGGAGGTGGAGGTGGAGGTGGAGGTGGAGGTGGAGGTGGAGGTGGAGCTCCACAAGGGTTTACCAGGGGAGAAGCACCAGGAGGAGGAACGAAGGTCTATTAGCATTTTCTGCTGATGTGCAGATAATATAGTCACAAATGCAACACCAAGAAATCTATTTTATGATTTACCTCTGATAATTTTTTGTTGTTTTTTATCATTGTTTTGGAGGGAAGAAGCTACGGACTTTCTCTTTTTTTAATCTAATTTGATGGAATTATCTCCCGGATGGTTCTGGGTAACAAACATTCCCATGTGGCCGATGCAAGTAGGTAAACCCTGGAATCATTATTATAATAATGATAATAATTCTTACTATTATTGGCAATGATAATAATACATTTTAATGTAATTATTATTTTGATTTATTCTATATTCTTAATTAAAAAAATACTATTATCATAAACCATTAACCATTAAGTATTTATTATGATTAATCATTAATTTATTTGTTAATTTATTAATTCACTGCCCACACCTCTACTGAGTCCAGATTGTTCTGGGTAACAAACGTCCTGGTGTGTCGGTTTCAGTGGTTTAGCCCTGAAATTATGAACATCTTTATATATTACTTTAAATTTATCTATGTATTTTTGCCCACACTAATGACTGTTTCTATTTATTTTTGTTGTTTGTTTTCCAGATGCTTCTGGGTAACATAAGTCGGGAGTAAGTAGCTTTACCCCGGATATCATTGCTAATAACACTAATAATAATAATATGGATAATAATTCTTTTAAAACATCATATTTTTATATTTTTTCCCCACAGCTCTACAGGCTGTTTACACATGCTACACTCCAGATGATGAACAAACATCCCATCGGTCAGGTTGATGTAGTTCAGCCCTGAAGTTATTTTCATGACTGCTAATTGTTTTAATTAATGTATTTGTTTACTCATTTTGCGCACAGCTTTACCGGCTGTTGCTACGATATACTTTCCAGATGATTCTAGGTAACAAAAATCTCAGTGTTTCACTTATAACTACCTTTAGGGAACAAACAGTTAGCATTAGCACTTTAGCTCTGCTATCAAACAGGTAATAAAAACCAATCAGGTAACCGCCGTGTTGTTTCTTAGCAATCCCATCATGTGTTCATCCAATCAGGCGAGGCATTGAGGAGCAGCCGCTGCACCACAAGTACCCTAGCGGACAGCTCGCGTTGCTGGTTTTAGCCGCCGTTATTACCAAATAGCAGCATTGGAGGTTATGGACTCTCGTGGCGGCGCCCCAAAGGTAAAGGTCGCGACGCTTCCCCGGAAATAGCCGGCACTCGGGGTTAATTTGTCGGGGCGCGGGCAGATTAAACCCGCCCGCCGGGTTCCGCAGAGGCCCCGTCTTGCCATTTGTCCTCTCATAGTGCGTCGCTGGCTTATTAAAGAGGCTGACATTTGGACAGGAGTGCTAGTGCGCCGCGCGCCAGTTGACGGACAGGTGTGATAATAAAGACGTCTCCGTGATTTACTCTCTCCTGTTGGCGTCGAGCGGACCGGCTGCCGAGCGGCGCCGTGACAAGATCGAGATTGCTGAGCGAGCGGGGTATTTTTTTTCTCCTCAGCTGTTTTTGCAAGTGGAGTTGGGATCCAAGGAAAATAGGGCGCACGGCCCTTAGCGGTACAACTCCTGTTCCCCTGATGGCAGATCCAAGTAGCGGCTGTATTTCGAGCAAACGCAACATTCCCTTAACCCCCGCTCGTGGAAACAAGCTTTTTATTATTTTGTTTGAGAACAATTTGGGAAGCCGCGAAGGAACTTTTGGGTGTTCTCCAAGCGCGGATTGGAAAGAGATGGCCGTTGTTGGGTAGAAGGTTCGCGGTGGGTGGCAGGGGCGACAGAACGCCGAAAAGGACAGAGGTCCAAATCTGCCACTTAAATGTACATCATTTTAACCTGATGTAGGACTTCCGCTCAATCGTTCTAGGATGTCGTGTCGCGTGAGCAGCAACCGACCTGCCGGTCATCACCAACCGGTTTGGCTTTCGCGGTACACTTTCTCAAACTGAGCCAGATGGTGATGCATCTCCCAGCTGTGTTCAGAAGAGTATCATTGGTCTATGGGGCAGATCAAGGAAAGGAGCTCTCCTCCACTGGTTTTAAAGTTCTCAGAACTGGACCTGGGTTCCAGGATTCAAAGGGAAGGTGGGATGGACAAGGCAACACTGAGATGGTAAAAATGCAGGGGACTGTAAGATGTGCTGAAGTGCTTTTATTTCTCCCTTCACTGTGAAGAACCCTGCTGTAAGCTAACTCAGGAGTTCTTATGACCAAAATGTTGATGTTTCTCTGCAAGCCCTGGAAGTCCCAGGGGCGGCCGGGCCTCCTCGTCGGTCTGTTTCTCGGTGCTTTTGTCCATTTGGTCGCAAGAAACAGCCCGGTGTCCATTATAGTTTTTTTTAAAAAACAGCACTCCATGGTCCACAAGAGGTACCTAGTAATGGGTGTGGCCGATTAGCTCCACCAAGCAATGACGTTACATGACTATGGATCCTCAAAGAAACCCTGCTTTGGAGTTGTAGGAACTAAAATTTTAGTTTTAGTAGTTCTAGCACTCTTGCCGGTATGACCTCGGTCCTGAAAAAGTTCCAGGAACTACAAAAAGTTCCCTGCAGTGTGAAAGGGGCTATTGAGGGGCCCAAACCCGAGGGCATCGCTTTTCAACTGTGCCATCAAAACTCTCTCACTGAATATCGCCAAGCGTTTGTTTACCCCTGATTCTCCCTGATTCTACTTGCACTCTTTAGTGCAGACCCCACTCCGTTGGCCTTCGGACAACAAACACTGCAGTTTTTCGACAAGGGCCGTCTTTTCAAAGAGGCCCAGAGTCTGATCGAGCCTCCGTACTTGCCGAAAAAGGACCAGACCATCCCTGAATGCGGCAGGGCTTCAAATCAGACCGACGAAACAGAGCTAACGCTAATGCGACAACAAACATCAGGGGTTGGTTTTGGCACCAACCACTCCCTATCCGTAGGCCCTTTGACTTCCCTGGACGTTTAATGGCCACCCGTCCTCTAAGGTTGTGACATCACCCGAACTCCGTTTTGCCTCGTGGATCCCCGCGGGAACCCCCGCGCCGACCTCAAAAACCCGCCGGGTTCAGGGTGATGAAGGAACATGAGCTCCCCTTGACAGCAGGTGGACCTTCTCCGCTTCATCACTGTATCTAATAAAGCTTGGTCAGCAAAATGCGGCACTCCCTACATTTCAACTGCAACCCCACACTCACATATCATGTAGACATACAACCATACACACTTTGTTGAAACAACTACAATGTATTCTTTATGTAAACAACTATTCACCATCTCATTCATTCACGTCATACATAGAGTCATACAAGTCACTCTCTCATTCACATGTATCATAGAGACATACAAGTCACTCTCTCATTCACATGTATCATAGAGACATACAAGTCACTCTCTTATTCACATGTATCATAGACATACAAGTCACTCTCTCATTCACATGTATCATAGACATACAAGTCACTCTCTTATTCACATGTATCATAGAGACATACAAGTCACTCTCTTATTCACATGTATCATAGACATACAAGTCACTCTCTCATTCACATGTATTATAGAGACATACAACCATTCACCCTTTCATTCTCAAGTTTTATAGACAAACAACAGTGCACATTTTATATAAAGGCATAAAACTATTCACCCTATGATTCACAAGTCATGTAAAGACATACAATTCATCCTCTCATGTGAGCCCCCTCAGCCCTTCTCCACCCACCAGTTTATTCCCAGCAAAGGCTCCTTCCATCTCCAATCTTCATCTCCCCTCCGCTAATGTCTTTCATTACTACCCTCCGCTACCCAAATTAAGTTATCCTTCCTCATTATTCTGCCGAGAGGGAAATGGGACGTGTCAGCAGAAAGTTGGAAGAAAAAAATAAATAAAATAAAAATATCATCAACATGCTGCCGCAATGACAGATTAATTGGATTATGGTTGCGTTTAGCCTGGATTTGGTCCTGCACCGGGACTTGGACGGTGACACAGATGGATTAAGTTAGCGAGTGCAACACTGATGGGAGTAGCTATTAATTGCACGGCACACGGGAGGCGGCGGTTTGAGGGAGGGGAGGTGGGGGGGGGGGGGGGTTGGGCATCAAACGGCGACTATTTCCCGCCTCTCGATGCATGCCGTTTAGCATCCTTTTTTTCCCCACCTTGTGTTAACGTCTGCGGCCGTTGCTGTGGGGGGAAACGGCGCAAACGTCTAGCGGCGGGTCCGTCACGCGCCAGGCCCTCGAGTCTATCACAGGCTCCGTCTTCGGAGGTGGGAGGGGGGTGGGGGGGCAACGGCGCCACGGCAACAACGAGTTAGCCCGTTTCCAAGGCGACGTGTTCACCAACCCTTCACATCAAGTGTCGGTTTTTGGTCGCGAAACCCAAATTGCGGCTTGGATGAGATTTTACCGCTGGAATCATCCACAACCTTCCGCACAATATTATTAAGAAAAAAAAATTTAAAAAAAGAAAAAAAAAAAACACCATGGCAACGCTACAACCCTCACATGTTGCATTTCAGTGTATACGGCTTTTTGACCACTTATATAAAAATACTCTAAATCTGTGGTGTCAAAGTCATTTTCACCAAGAACCACATCAGCAGAATGTGGCCCTAAAGGGCCACATGTAACGGTAACACTGTAAATGTAACCAAATGTAATGTAAAATAAATGTAACTACATTAATGTTAAATAACTCTGAATGTATTACTCATTCAAATCCAAATTTTTCCGGTTAAGAAATCCACATTACTCCATTAATCAATGGTCAAATTATCCAAGTTATGACATTAACTTTGCTCAAAACCTTTCTGTCACAACTGAGAGGGGCAGAATAAGTACAACCAACACTTGTGAGCCGCTAAGAACATGTGTGACAGATGTAGAAGTCTATAAAATCAAATAGCTTCACACAGCCGTGCAGATTTGTCTGCATAAACACTAAATTCACTGCTACTCATACATACATACATACATACATACATACATACGTCACTTAGCAGGTCACATGATCAGCATGAATTGTGGGAAATGTAGTTTAAGGGCCTTAGCCTTGCCCCCCCTCCCCCCCAAAAAAACCTAAATTAAAAATTAAAAACACAAATAAAAAAAAAAAAAAGAAAATTGATGGAAATGTTGTTTATGGTCAATGCACATGTTTGACTTATTTGTTTTAAGGCAATCAGACCTTTTAAAACGTTTTCATGGGCTACACTTGGCCCACGAGTCTTGGGTTTGACACAAATACTTGAAATAAACACTTTACCAATAATAGGTTAATACGAGAAATGATGCACAATAATGCCATTGGATTTATGTCGGTTTAAAAATAAAATAAAATAAAGATAAATATAAGGTCCCTGGTTCAATTCCAGTAGGTGGCCTTTCTACCCACTGAATTTTATAAGGAAAACATACTTTTACATATATTAGCCGCACTTGAGTATAAGCCGCAGATATCCATGTTGTCAAAGGAGACATTTACAGAAAGATTTTGTAATTTTTTTTTACATACCTTAATTGATTGCCTGTAAAACGCCTGCTCAAACTAAACAGAAAAGTCATTGATGGTTTGATTCATCCTCCTCCTGAAGTCTTCTTCTTCAGAAAAGGATCCTCTTCACATGCGGCCAGTTTTTGTGAATGATTTCTCAAATCACACTGATGTTGAGTGGCAGCAAAAACGTTCTAATTTGGGCTAAAAACTAGCGTCGACGTCTTTGAATTGTCCTATAGCGTCTGACTCGTTTTTATACTTCCTGCTAGAGCGCCCCCTGATGGCCGCTAGCAAAGAAAACATCCATAGATTAGCCTCAGGGTTCAAAGCGTGGGAGAAAAATTTCAGCTTATGGTTTGGAAAATACAGTATACGTCTCTATATGACGCGTGAATTATTGTATGTCAATATATGGCCATGTGGCCAAGTGCAGGATTAGCACTGCAGAGAATGAATGAATGAATGAATGAATGAATGCAAAAATAAATATGAAATTCACAACAGAAAACCCCCAGTACTGAGGTTTGGTTTCCTTGAACATGCGTGACCCCACCATGCAACCATCTTGCCTAATAAGAATCTTCTCCCGACCAATCAGGAAGTGGCTCCGCCCCTTTTGAGATGAACCCTTGACGGATATACAGTCAGCAAACAAACGCGTAAATAACGAAGGACAACAGACCATTTCTCAACGGCGACGAATGAAAACCCAATTCCAGCCAATCGTTCAGGGTCACGACCCGAAACACGAATTTTCGCAAAACTTCATCCCGAAAAGAAACAAGACAAGAAGCAAAAACCCAACTTTGGTATCCAGAAAGTCCAAACTGGCAATGTGACGCACACAAAGAGACACCAACACACACTTGCGATGAACAATCGCAAAGACCAGCAGCGAAGCAGGCGGGAAAAACAGCCAATCGGAGCTCGGCATCGAAACCGAAGACTCACCGGGAGATGTTGCATTCTGCAGACGTGGCGGTTGATCCGGACGGAGGGCGTAGAACCAACAACCCTGGTCATCAACAAATCTTGTAGCCAGCGCCCCCTCTGGCCGGCGGCCATCTTTGTTTTTCCAGTCCGACTCATCCTCATCAGTTGTATCTGGCGCAGCTGCGTGCGCATGCGCAATAGCGTCCTGTTCCAGGTCACCCGAGATATGACTCGTCACATTCGATGAACGAAAAAGGAAAGTTTTGTTGTTTGTTTGTCTTTTTTTTTCTTTTGCCCACGGTGGATTAAGGCGGAACCGGATGGAGTTGACCGGTAACCGGACGTTTTCCCGTTACTATTATCTCGGAACCGGACGACGAGGGAGGGGAAAAAAACAAACTCCGTCTCAGGTGAGTCCGACCGGATGGGCCGTGACGTCACCGCAGCTTCCGATTGGTCCTTTGATCACCTCGCTAACGTACACGCGCGCGGGTGCCTGTGATTTGCTAGCAGCTTGTGCGTTTACGTGACGTGACCAATTTTCACTGACCAATCAGGTTCAACTTCCTGGCTCGTTCATGCATCTTTATTGTTTTTATTTTATTTTATCTTATTTATTTGTTTTATTTTGTTTCTTTGCTTGTTTGTCTGCGTAATCTGTTGAATTGAATTGTTTTGTGTTTCATTTGTCACGTCATGGGGTGCAGTGATTATGAATAACTTTTTAGCATTTTGTTGTGTTTATAGGAAATATAAATATTCATTTATTCATTCATTCATTCATTCATAAAAGTCAATGCTACTTTTCCTGCAAATGTAAAATGCTCCAGTTCGATTGTATGCCACAAAGAGACAAACAGCCATTCACGCTCTCTTTCATATGTCATATATACACACAATTTACTCACCCATTCACATGTTATGTTAAGAAATATGATTCAACACATCTTCTAGAGGCGTACAAATTTTCACACTCTCATTCACGTCATATAGCAACACACAATTCACTCTCTCATTCACATGCGTTGTAGAGACACACAACCATTCATCCTTTGATTCACAAGATATATATAGACACACAACAGCACACACTTTATATATGTATGTGTATGTGTGTATATTTATGTTTAATGTACCGGATTCATGAATGAATTAATTTTGAATATATAAGATGCAGTCAAACCATATTTATCATATTGGTCAGGTCTGACCAGCAGGCGTGACCAAAGCGCCAAACACAACCGAGATTGGATTAACGGTTTCACAAAACACCCACTGCTATTCCATTGCTATGGTTTCACCCGTCGACATTTTCTGTTCACGGCCTGACAAGATGAATGTTCATCATAGCGGGTACCCAAGAGGAGTGATGGTTGTTATCTACTTTTTGGTTTGTATGAGAGCCTCTTATGTATGTGATTCTAGATTTAACCACTAGTTTGTACCTGGAGCGGGGAGAAGCTAGTTAGCTAATGTACAGTTTACTTTCTAGTCGTTCTCAGCGTCCGCAACAATAGCATTGCGTGTCTAGGAAAAGCTAGTTTCCTAGCATATAGTTTACTTTCAAGTCATTCTCAGTGTCAGCAACAATAGCAGCGCATGTCCAGGAGAAGCTAGTTAGATAGCATATATTTTACCTTCAAGTCGTTCTCGGCGTCCGCAACAATAGCATCGCGTGTCAAGGAGAAACTAATTAGCTAGCATACGGTTTACCTTCAAGTCCTTCTCAGCATCCGCAACGATAACTTTGCGTGTACAGGAGAAGCTAGTTAGCTACCATATATTTTACTTTCAAGTTATTCTCAGCGTCCGCAACAATAGCATCGCGTGTCCAGGATAAACTAATTAGCTAGCATACAGTTTACTTTCAAGTTGTTCTCAGCATCCGCAACAATAGCATTGGGTATCCAGGAGAAGCTAGTTAGCTAGCATACAGTTTACTTTTGAGTCGTTTAAGTGCCCACATCTATAGCATCACATGTCCAGGAGACGCTAATTAGTTCGCACAAAGTTTACTTTCAAAGGTAAAAAATACCTGCAATACGTGCAATACGTGCACACCGATGTTCAACTTTAGGTGTGTGAGTGTGTGTGTGTGTGTGTGTGTGTGTGTGTGAGAGAGAGCGAATAGGGGAGGTGGGGGAGTTGAAGTTCCGGAGGCAACAATGGAAAGTGACCAAAAAGAGGCGTCTCGGGGGATTTTGTGTGTGTGTGTGTGTATGTGTGTGTTTGGGGGGGTGCAGGAAAACACTTCTGATATTTATTAGCAAAGAAAACAAACCAAGGAACTCGGGGGGGAAGAAGAAAGGGGCCAGCGGAGACAATCCAAACAGCGGAATTAGAGCCGGGGCAGCTCAAACACAAACGGCGTGTAAACGCTAAACGTCCAAACAAAGACAGACCGGGCGGGCAGGAAGTGAGTGGGCAGGCGCAGAGAGACTTTGAACCGCGGACCAATCACAGCGGCCCGGCCAAACAAGCTGATGGCAAGCAGGACAAAGGCCCGTAAACGTTTGACCTCCGAGGAGTTTTCTTTTTTCGGCAATAACATGATTACTCTGATGCGGTCACAACTAGCGTAAATAGCTGTTTAGCTTTGTTAGCTTCAAAGCCAAGTTCGTCATCGGAGGCGGCTGCAAAACTATAACATGGTGCAACCTGCTGGTTTGGGTGGGAAGTTGTTGGAGTTAGCCTGCCGGGCTAACTGGACTTTGTGGTTCTGCTCCCAGATTAGCATGAAGGTTGATTCATACAACGAAGCGGTTAGCATCACATGCTGTCATTCTGTCTGACATGCACGGATACCTGGTCGGTCATTTACAAGGAAATTCATGATGCTAAGCTAACAAGGCCAGTTTATGAGCTTGGGGATAACTATTTCCTTGAGTCTTAGCAACATCTAGAAACCATGTACCCGAGTGACGCAATGATTAATTTTCATCCTTCCTCTTTTCAACTAGCACGATTGCTAATGTCATTGGCTAACAAACAGGTTTATATCTGCTTAAGACTTTGTCCTGGAGACATTTTGGTTTGTAATTCTAGGTTTAACCACTCGGTGGTACCTGGAGCAGGGTGACACCTGTTAGCTAGCATACAGTTTACTTTTGGGTCGTTCTTAGTATCTGCAACAATAGAATCGCGTACCCAGGAGAAACTAGTCAGCTAGCATACAGTTTGCATTTGAGTTGCTCTTAGTGTCCTTAACATTAGCAACACTAGTTAGCAAGCATACAGGTGACTTTTGAGTCGGTCTTCGTGTCCACAACATTAGCATCATGTGACCAGGAGAAGCTTGCTAGCTTTACGAATGATTCATTCTTAGCTTTCGCATCATAAGCATCTTGCGCCCATTTGCACTGAAGCCCAGTTGTGCCCGTTTGAAAACACAGGAAGTGGAATTTGCGTCTTCCTGCCCGGAGTCAAACGGCGCCGGCGCACAGATGGGAAGACAGGAATGATGGGAAAATCCAGGCAGGAAGTAAAAAAACCTGCGTAAACCGCCGAGGTATAACTTACAAGTGTTAAAAATACGGGGCGCTTTAAAACACGACAACAAAGCACGCCGTATATCCTCGCCAGCCCGACGGCTAGCCATCCGCGAAGCCGCCGCGGCTTTACTGTGACCAGCTGCCGCCGAGCCCAGGCTCTGACCCCGCCGCACCGACCGGCGAGTATAACTCAAACCCGGGGCGGCTCCTGAAAGATGTCATTTCACGGCGCCGGCCAGATGTTCGCACTAAAAACCCCTGAAACAGAGATATCATTCACGGCGGCGGCGGTAGCGGTGAATCCTCCCCCTCCTCCGTCCACCCCCGCCGCTTCCCTCACGCAGATGTTCGTCATCTTGTATCTGCCGCCGTGCCCGGCTACGAGTCGGTGATTTAGCCGCGCGCGTCCCGCGGAAAGACGCGCAGCTGTTAGCGGCACATGCGCGGCGTCGCCCGCCGTCACATGTGTTAGACATTAGCCGCAAGCCCCGCCCATCCCGCCAATCATCATTACCCGCGTAATCCGAGAGAATAAATCAAGCATCCCCGTGACCTCGTGTTATCGCGGGAGGGTGCGCGTCGAAAGTTTGGTTTAGCGGGATAGCGCCCCGCCGCCACCGCTACCGCCGCCATTAATATAATTAGCTTGCATTGCGGGATCTCCCCGGCTGAACGCATTAAGGCCTTCAATAACAGTAGATTAATTTAATCTCCCCCCAAAATGGAAACAGATCTCCTCGACCGCGCCGCAAAGTTACTTCCTCCTCCCCCCGCGCGGCAAACGCGGCAATACTTGCGCTCTGGAAGGGAGAGCGGCGGCGGGTTAGCTCGATGTGTCCTTCGGAAAGACTGGGTTTACGGTTTTATTTGGTAAATAAAAGCAGACCGGACAGTTTTGTTACGGATACAATGATGAAAGGAATATATACACTGCTCAGAAAAATAAAGGGAAGACGAAAATAACACATCCTAGATCTGACTGATACTTTGTTGAATGTGCTGATAACAAAATCACACAAAAATGATTGATGGAAATCAAATATATTAACCCATGGAGGTCTGGATTTGGAAAAACACACTACAGGTTTTCCAACGTTGATGTAATGTCCTTAAAACAAGTCAAAATAAATCAGCTATGCTTTCTAAGTGGACAGATTTCACAGAACTATGATTGACTTGGAGTTACATTGTGCTGTTTAAGATTTCCCTTTTTTTTTTTTTGAGCAGTATACATATATATATACATATATATATATATGTATATATATATGGAAAAAAGTTTGAGTGTTATAATGAGGGCGATGAATCTCATATCATTTGAAATTCAGAGATGGAGCTAACATGTGCTAGTTAGCATTTCGTAATTGCACATTTACTTTTCTTTGGTAATTTCATATGTGTGTGTGTATGTATGTATATATGTGGGTATGTATATGTATATGTGTGTTGTGTGTGTTTTTGTGTTGGTGTATATGGTGATATATATATATATCATCATCTCATTCACAAATTTGACCAATATATATGTGTAAATGTATGCGTTATGTGTGTGTGTGTGTGTGTGTATGTGTGTGTATGTGTGTATATGTATATATTCACCCTCTATTTGATAGCATATAGAGGCATTCAACCATCCGCTCTCTCATTCACACTTTTGGGATATTTTGACTATATATGTATACATTGCGTGTGTGTGTGTGTGTGTGTATTCGTATTTAAACAAGTATATACGTATATAATCAAATATATATGTATATATTCACTCACTCATTCACATTTTTGAGCAATTGAGAGTTTGTGTGTATATATCTATATACATACATAGATATATATGTGTGTGTATGTCTATATATGTATACATGTGTGTGTGGGTGTGTGTGTGTGTGTGTCTGAGTGTGTGTGTTTGTTGTTGATGGTGCTCCTGATTTCGAAGTTTCACAACTGCCTCTGTCTGTTCTTGGTTCCAGGAGTCCACAGTAGCAGTGTGTGCGTGTGTGTGTGTGTGTGTGTGTGTATGTTTCATGCATATGTGTGCGCGTGTGTGTGTGTGTGTGTGTGTCTGTGCGCCTGTTTACACCACAGATACAAAATAGTATAATGCCAACTGAAAATTGGAATCGGACCTTTACCGCCGGGTCAGAGCTGAGTTTGCAGCCGGTCTGGACCTGACCCAAGAAAACCTCCAGAACACACACACACACACACACACACACACACACACACACTCGCAGACAGACAGATGGACCTGGTTTGCGTGACGCTCCAAGCCCCCGTGCATAAACTTCAAACACGATCACCGACTCCGACGCCCCGGTATCTCCCGGTCCGCGTCCGCCATGTTTTTCCTTTTTTTCCCCCTGCTCTCCAAAAGGACGCCGAGGTTCAGATAAAAACCGCCGAAGCCCTAGAGGAGTTACAGGAGGAGCAGCTTTTTTTCCTTTTTCTCCCCGACATGTTGAGTCGCTCCCCCCCCCCCCTTAAAAAAAAAAAAAAAAAAAAAAAGCAGCCTTTATAAATAATTGAGGGTCTGCTTGGGCCCGGTAATGAAGGCAGGCCTGGAAATCAGCGGCGATGCAGCCCTGCTAGATGAAAACAAGCCACGGGAGCCGCCGTCTGATTCCTGCATGAGAAATGAGACGGGGAATTAAAGCATGCTACGCTAGCCGCCGCATACACAGGGATGCTTCCGTGCATGTGTGTGTGTGTGTGTGTCACACACACATGCACACGCGCAGTGGCTCACTTTAATAAGGCCGGTATGGAAAAATGGAAATTGGAAGTGAGAGGCTCATTAGCCGCTCGCACGTGAACGTGGATCACGATGAAAAAAATAAAAGAGAAACGCGCCGCTAAAAGCTGCCATTAGATTCGTTTGTACAGCGGAGTGATGGCGACAGTGCGCCCAACCCGCCCACCGCAACGCCACATGAAACCTCCCGCTGACAAGGGTACACGAAGCGCTCCTTCCAGTCTGAAAACGCTGAAAATATCCTCTGGTCGGAAAAGCGTGCAAAAAAAGAACGGATGAATGAATGCGTGAACCATAATTTAATGACATCACCCCCTTTAAAGTTGCAAAAAAGGTTCTCAAAAATAAACAAGTGTGCAGAAAAGTTTAATGAATGAATAGATAATTGGTAGATGGACACATGAATGACTGGATGGATGGATGAAACATAATTAAATCGGTCTTAGTGTCCTTAACATTAGCATCATGTGACCAGGAGAAGCTAATTAGTTAACATACAGTTGGCTTTTGAGTTGCTCTTCGTGTCCATAATGATAGCAATCATGTGACCAGGAGAGGCTAGTTACGTAGCTTACAGATTACTTGCGAGCCAACCTAAGCGTCCTGAACCTTAGCATTATGTACCTAGAAGATGCTAGTTAGCAAGCACACAGTTGACTTTTGAGTCGCTCTTATTGTCCATAACGATTGCATCACGTGACCAGGAGAAGCTAGTTAGCTAGCACACAGTTGACTTTTGAGTCGCTCTTAGTGTCCATAACAGTAGCATCATGCGACCAGGAGAAGCTAGTTAGCTTGCATACAGTTAACTTTCAAGCCACCCTTAGTGTCCTCAACCTTAGCATCATGTACCCAGAAGATGCTAGTTAGCAAGCACACGGTTGACTTTTGCGTCGCTCTTAGTGTCCATAAGGATAACATCATGTGACCAGGAGAAGCTAGTAAGCTAGCATACAGTATACTTTCGAGCCACCCTTAGTGTCCTCAACCTTAGCATTATGTACCCAGAAGATGCTAGTTAGGAAGCACACAGTTGACTTTTGAGTTGTTCTTAGTATCCATAATGATAGCATCATGAGACCAGGAGAAGCTAGTTAGTTAGCATACACTATACTTTCGAGCCACCCTTAGTGTCCTTAACATTAGCATCATGTGACCAGGAGAAGCTAGTTAGCTAGCATACAGTTTACTTTCGAGCCACCCTTAGTGTCATTCACCTTAGCATCATGTGTCCAGAAGATGCTAGTTAGCGAGCACACAGTTGACTTTTGAGTTGTTCTTAGTATCCATAATGATAGCATCATGAGACCAGGAGAAGCTAGTTAGTTAGCATACAGTATACTTTCGAGCCACCCTTAGTCTCCTTAACATTAGCATCATGTGACCAGGAGAAGCTAGTTAGCTAGCATACAGTTTACTTTCGAGCCACCCTTAGTGTCATTCACCTTAGCATCATGTGTCCAGAAGATGCTAGTTAGCGAGCACACAGTTGACTTTTGAGTTGTTCTTAGTATCCATAATGATAGCATCATGAGACCAGAAGAAGCTAGTTAGTTAGCATACAATTTACTTTCGAGTCTTTCTTTGCATCTCCAACATTAGCATCGCGTGCCCAGGAGACGCTAGTCAGTAATCATACAGTTTGCTTTCGAGACATTCTTAGTCTCCATAACGATAGCATCATGTGACCAGGAGAGGCTAATATCTAGCATACAATTTACTTTCCAGCATCTTGCTCCCATTTGTTTTGAACCCTAGTTTTGTGCGATTTGAAAACACAGTTATATAGTCATATGACCTGTGAACGGTTTTATCTCTTTATTTGACAAGTGAATGAGAGGATGAACGCTTGGATGACGATGACATCTGAACAAGAGGGTGATTGATTGGCTAATTCTATGTAGCAAGGTGAGCTGGGATTGGCTCCTGCACGACCCCCATTCGTGGAAAATGAATGAACAAATATCGCCAACCAGCCCGACTCATTTATAAAGCTATTTCTACTTAATATCCCACTACATGACAGGTGATCAAAAACGATCAATAATAGATAATCACTGACATCTTGTGCGCTCGTGTGTGTGTGTGTGTGTGTGTGTGTGTGTGTGTCAGAGAAAAAATAGTTCCTGATTGAACTTCCCCACCTTCTGCTGCTGCCCGGAGGCTGGTTGATCATCCTTTGAGCTAAGCGCTAATTAGCCCAGCGGGGCGTCCGTCAATCAGTCGCGCAATTAAAAATTGATCATGTGACCCTTTGACGGCTGAAGTATCACAAGACGAAACGAGTAATGAAAAAGTGTCTCCGCGGG